>NW_028262336.1:17691969-17995000 GCF_047370975.1 Nipponia nippon | reverse complement strand
ATTATTAAAATCTGCTTTGAAGCTATCTAGGGTCTCCTTCAGGAAAACAAAACAAAACAAACAATTATATACTATGTGTAAGGATCCCTTTCCAGAAGCCATTTAATATCACCTTTTGATTAACTAATAAACCTGTAATGTATTTTACACACAGTGAAATTGTATGCAGGCTGTTGCAACTGCTGGCTTGTTGCTGCTGTTGGTGTACCAGAAGTACAAGTGGAGAAAAGTCTCTCTTTTTTGTCTGACCTGGTAGTAGAAGAAGAATCAATGGCAATGAAAATTTTTTGTGACCAGGAATATGAAAGGTATCAGTTGGTGAAAGAGCCATTATGTAATTCTCTGGTAGGTCTCATACAGGTTTTGTTTAATGAAAAATTTAAAGGACTGCATAGCTAGGTGGTGCCAAGGGGCAGGAGTACTGGTGTAGGCATAAATAGATAGTGTCAAAGAAAATGTAGAAGAGAATAGTGGAATCTCTTAGGCAGAAGATACTGGGAAGAGTTGAGGAAGGAGCTGCAATCGGAAGCAAAATTATGTGACATTTTGAATAAAGAAATAGGCAGCCTAACTACGAGATTAAGATTAGAATTTATTAAGATTAGAACTGATTTCATACACCTGGAAGGAGGCATTGCCCTTAAGGGAAAGAGAAGTTTCTGTATTAAGGTGTGTTGCAAGTAGAGTTGTAGATATCGCCATTAGAAAAAGGTCATTCTTTCTTTTTTTTTTCTCGTGTCACTGAGTGGCAAAGCAAACAGTAGAATTTGTATTCTGAGCTCAACGGTCTTTATGGAGCAGACCGTTATCATCTCTGTTTCCCTTGATCAGATGGCTTTTCACTTAGCACAGTGCACCAGTGTTGAAAGATGACAAAGTGATTTGGACTCTTGTATCTTCAGTCTATGACTTCATGAAAATCATATTCGAACTTCAAATGTGAAGAGAAATACTATGCAATTATGCCATCACCATCTCCTATTTATGCAATAGTGACTAACTTGTGAAGTAGTAAACTACTGCTACCTTAAGTTTCTATTATATTCTCATCTTCCTCCCCTTTGCATTGAATGAGTAAGAGCAAAGTCAACAAGTAATTTGATTTGTTACTTTCAATTTGCGTACTGTTATCTTTCACCTCATTTCCAGTAATGAATAAGTTTGGGGTTTCCCCTAATTTTACTGTAGTAAACATTCCAGAAAATACACACTGTGGTTTCCCCTTTCAGAATTTTTTGGGTGGAACTATGAGAGATTACTTATTATCTGTTCTACAATCTGTTCTGATCCTCCTATCGTAGCCTGTTCCCTTGGTAAATTTTACCCAATGAAATCTCTTTCCAAGCTGTTAATTTACTTGCCGACATTTTATTATTAGAGAAGTTTCACTGATGCCTAGCTGTTAAGGCTCTGATATTTTATCAGTTTTAGGTATTCATAGTTAATTTCACTTTTTTCCTGACAAAAGATTTATAGTTTGAATATAGATAAGGTCTTTAACCCCTTGTACTGGGTCTGGTTGGGGTGGAGTTAATTTTCTTCATAGCAGTCTGTATGTTGCTCTGTCTTAGATTTGTGACCAAAGCAGTGTTGATAACACACCAGTGTGTTGGCCACTGCTGAGCAAGGCTTTCTCTGTTTCTCACTCTGCCCCTCCACGAACAGCTGACCTGAATTGACCAAAGAGATATTCCTTACCATATAGTGTCATGCTCAGCAATAAAACTAGAGGGAGGGGGAGTTTTTCCAAGGTAGCCATTGCTCAGAGAGTGTCTGGGCATCGGTCTGCTGGTGGGAGGGGGTCAGTGATTGCCCCTTGCACCACTTGGGTGGTTTTTTTTTTTTTTGTTGTTTGGGTTTTTTTCACTTGTCTATGATTCACTTGGAGGTTTTTGGGTTTCTTTTTTTTTCTTCCTACTTATTAAACTTTCTGTATCTCATCTCACTTTTTTTCCTTGCTTTTGCCCTTCCTTTTGTCTCCCCCATCCTGCTGGGGAAGAGTGAGTGAGCAACTGGATGGGGACTTAGGTGCTGGCTGGGGTCAACCCACCACACCCATTCTTCAGACACTGGCTATAAAAGCTGTTCATAGTGTCAGAATCTGGAAAACCTGTCCATTTGTCTTTTCCTTTGAGAACAGTTGATCCTGCAATCATATTTAAGAACAAAGCGTATCTTTGGTTATTCGGTGGTGTCCTTCATCTTACTCGTTAGGGTGGCTAATACATTTGCCTTGTATTATGGTCATTTGTTTGAATAAATGTCATCATTATATTGATTAACATCCTGCCTTTCATAAGACCCACAAAATTTCCTGTCTAAATTCTCAGTGTCCTATTTTTAGTGATGGAGAGCAACTATTTTTCATATTTAATACACCGAAAATCAGTTTGGAGAAAAGGACTGAAGGAATGGAACAAACTTTTTAATAATTCTTTTATTCTTTCTTAGGAGATATTGAAATAAGGCCAAAATGTCATGTAAGAATCCAGACAGCTGCTTAATTCTGAGCAACAGAGGTTTCCCCCTTATTGCACAGTGGAATCATTGCTGGATGCCCACAAACTCCCTAGTTGTGGAAATGCCCAGTGTGGCTGAGTGCAGATTTCAGCAGACGTGAGCTAGACTGAAGATTTAGGCACAGAGTGATTGATGTGAGCTTGGTACATAGTTGCTTATGCCCCATTTTGCTGTCTGTGATATTCTCCGCTGAGCACATCTGGCAAGACTTAATGTGAGAGCCATAAAGTCTAATGTGTCTTTTCGATCCAACTCTCTGTCCGTTCTGCACAACAGACAGCTCTGGAATTTAGTATCGGTAGGGCTGAGACTACCATAATCTAGTAAGAGAGGGGAAAAAAACCTCCAAACTTGTCTTTGAAATGCTTATAACAAAGGGGCTAAACTATTTACATCTTTTTATATAAATGTGAATTGTCAGATCATCTGTATGACATGATAGGGTATGACAGTTTCAGCAAAGAAAATTTTCCTTGATCAACTTGTTGTTTTCTGTGGAGGATAAGCCTTTAATATTTCCTGTCTCTTCTCAAGGACTTCTGTTAAGGACTCAGCCCCGAGTTCGTTGTATCTCATGCCCTACTATCTAGTCTCCAAACACATAAATGAAGAGAGAGCTTTAGATGGTATCTAAAGTGTTTTAACCTTGGTGGATCCTTACCCGTCTCAAGTTGTCTGTTACTCCTTGTTCTCAGCCAGTCCTTTGGTCTTTGGTTTGCTTTTCTGGCACAGTGGGACAACTGGGTCCCATGCCTTGCAGATGACAGCAGCAAATGGTTTTCCCACTTCAGGGAATTGCTGCTGACTGTTTCTCCTATGTCAGCTGTTAAGTCTGGTACCTCAGGCACAGGGTGCTTTCAGCATCTTCTCCTTTCTGGGCTCAGCTCCAGTGGTGTTTAGCTCCTTCTGCCAGTGCTTTCTCAGTACAAGACTAGAAATCGTTTTGCTAAGGCGTCAGTCAGATTTTGCATGGCAGCTCTTGCTCCTCCTCTTCTCTCTTGGCTCAGTGCATGGGCTGAGGTGGTGTCAGCACTGTTTAAGGTACTGTTTCTTAAGCCCCTAGCTAAAGTTGCGTGAGCTCCTCTGGCCGGCAGGCAGGAGAGGGGCACACATTCGCTTCCCCTCTGGAATGCTTCCATGCTTTTATCTTTGAAAGCTGCTTCTCTCGGTCTCCCTCTGGCTCTGGGCTACAACCTCTCTGACTAACATTGTGCTTTGCTGGTGTTCCTGCTACTGTTTTAAGGTTGATGGTTCTTGCACTCCAGTGGTTTTTATTTCTTTCCTCACATTGCTTCTCTATAATGCGCCTCTTTTATAACATGTTTCTACATTTTTCTGCTGAAATTGGAACTCTGTGCTCTTTTAGAAAAGGATATATAATGAAATGATGGAATTTGGTACTTACAGTGATGATAGCTACTCAATTAATTCCTTTTTTTTTTTTTCTTTCATGAAAGCCCTTGGTATTTTCTCCAGCCCAAAAGATGGTTTCATAAATATTGCCCACAATAGTTATTCTGAGGATAATAAATTTTCCCCTATTTATTGAAATAGAAAAATATCCTTGTTTGCTCCCTTAAGACTGGTGAAGAAGTATACTAGATCATACAGTTTCAAGGAAGTAAGAATTACTTGAAATTCCAAACCTTCAGAGTCTGAAAATTACTAGTCCTATGATGGGTTTCTTTTTCTGGGTAGATAACCTGTTAGTGCCTTTGTGAGTGGCCCTTACTTATACCTGTCAGTTGTTTTGTAGATATTCGTCAATGAGAGTGTGTGTGAATATGTACTATTTTCCTCAAATTAGAACCAGCTTTAAATATTCTTTTTTGTTAACTAATATCTTTGTTGTTATAGTTAACAAATTAGTTAGGTGTAGTTAACAAATTCAGCATGTCTTCTTTTGCACCTTGCATTGAGTATTATCTTAGAAAAGTGAGTTAAGTGCAGATATTAAATAATTCTTCATAATATCATAAATAATTACCACTGCATATGGGAATAATTTAGAGCTGTTCATACATGAAATAGTGTTTTTCATAAAAGTATATCATTAATAAATAATTGCATTAATAGCAAGTACACATGAAGAAATATTAGTCATGGTCAGTTTTATTACGGTATGTTGTGTTCATGCAAGTGTCAGAAGTGCATTACAAATGCTGATTAATCTGGGAAATAAACTAATAGAAGAGCAAAAAGCTGAATGTCACTGCAAGCATATTTATGTGAGCTTTTGATTTAATCTTGCCAGCTATGTGCTGCAGGTGAAGTGAGAGAAGCTTCCACCTGTAAAGTTCTAGTGATATTTATTGAATACATTGGAGTTTTAGTCACTGGAGGCTCAATGGATTTCACTAGGTGTGGTAATCTGCTCTTCTTTATAAAGAAGATATTTCAGATGTCTCCATCTTTTATGCATTGCAAAGCAGTCATTGAAGAGGATGCTCTTTAACCAAATGCAAAATATTCAAGGGGGGAGGGTTGATATTTTTACTTTCATAGACTTTTTTTTTTTCCTATACGTATATTTTATTTTCCTCGTTGTGGATAATTAAAATACCAGTATCTGCAAATTATGTTTTTCAAAGTGCAACAGCTTATTTTAAAGACCATACAGTTAGAGAGATCTGTCATGCAATGTCTGTCCCTCTGTGCTACACATAATATTTGTAAATAGAAATCATTCTTCAACCTGCTGCCACTGTAAGAGGTATAGCTCGCTTCAGCTTCTAGTGAATTTGATTTTTCTCAGGCAAGAGTAAAGGAATAGCCCTTTGTCTCCTGTTCTAACCATTTTATTCCCTGTGCATATCTGATGGACATATACAGACAGGCTGACAACAGATTTGTTATCTACAGGCCAGCAGAAAAATTAAATAATACAAGTAGGAGTCTAAAGAGGAGTGAGTATACAATAACAAACTGACAAACCCTTACAAAGCAGCTGAAGGAAAAGGAGACCTGTTTGATAATCCTTGGCTTTGTTGGCTTACTTTTTTTTTTGATAGAACAAATGTTTAAATTAAAAATCCATATAAAGTGCTGTGTATTTCTAGAACGAGTGTTCATTTTTTTTTCTATGACATTATGTGCTACTTGGAAAAAGTCTTAAGGTTTACTCATGAATGTATTGATTTTTAACCTCTGGGCTAGCTGTGCAGGAAAGGAAAGTACGGCCAACAAAATGGAGGTGTGCTTGTACTTAACAGTTCTTAATCCTGGGACTAGCAAGTTCTATCTAGTCCAATGGTACATTTGGGTAGACCTTTGCAAGAAGGTGCTACTTGCTCCCCCTCCCTCCTAAGCTGACAGGAGGCTGCATGAGTGCCACTGAGAACAAGTTGCAGTGCCATGGGTAAGCAAACATTGCTCTTGTCAACACTATTAATTTTGACTCCATAATATTTCATACTAGTCTGTTCACATGGTTTCTGGTCATTATGTGGATATTCCTTAAAGCTTCCAAGCAATGTAAACATTTTTAGTACAGCAGAACAACTGTGAAGGTTTATCTCAGAAAAATCCCATTAGTTTTAGTTGAACTGGAACAATACCCTTCCCTCCTCCCCTTGCTTTTAAACCTTTCTGAAAACAGGTTTTTCTCTAAACTAAGAATAAAAATCACATTAGAAAAAGCAACTTGAATGGGATGAAAACCATTCCCACTTTGCCCAAAACTCTAATTTTGAGCAACTGAAAAGTTTTATTTGTAACACAGAATTGTGTACCTTAAAAAAAAAAAAAATCATTATGTGGTGGTATAAAAATTAGTTGCACATTAAGTAAGACTACGAAATCTAAATGCAGCTCATTAAAACAAAACACTTCTACTTTTTTTAAACAGTATGTTTTCTAATGAGCAGAAAAAGATAGTATTCATCCTGAGTTGTTTTTTCCTGCTGATGAGCACATCTTGGATGTGTTGATGCAGTTGTGTTTCCAGTGGAAGATTGTACTGGCCTTTCCTTTCCCAAAGAGGTGGGGAAGTCATTTGCCTGTTCCCCAGTAAATCTAGACATTCTTGCTAGTCTCTCCTTGTAGTATGCTACTTACTTATGGTGTTTATTGCCTAGTTTTATTATATTATTTCCTAACTAATATTATACTATTTTTAAAATAATAGCTGATTAAATCACTCATCCAGGAAATAATTTGTTATATAAGACAGAACATCTACAGAGGTAGAATATACACTCGTTTCCTGAGTTTTCCCCAGTTTCTACTCAACATTCCTCTTCTGTGGGAGGGAGGGGAGAAGAAAAAATAGCATGAAGAGCTGCCTAAGAATTTCAATAGAGAAATGGCAGATTAGTATCAGAGCTGAACTAGTGTCTGTTGCTTTTGATAATTTTGTAGTAGCAGCCTAACTAACCAAATGCGTGCTAGCTATGGTCGTTTTTAGACTGTAACACACTGGTCAGGTGAAAACTGATTTAGAAAATATGGAAATCACCATCACTTACACTTGTATTCATTATTTTTATACAATTTCTCAGAAATTTATACAATTTCTCAGAAGTTTCAAGAATATCATGAGCCCTGTTCTGTAATTTAATTTGTACAATATGTCCAAACCACTGCAATAACACACAGAAAAGGTCATATTAGAATCATAGAATCGTTAAGGTTGGAAAAGACCCTTAAGATCGAGTCCAACCGTTAACCTAGCACTGCCAAGTCCACCACTAAACCATGTCCTCAAGCACCACGTCTACCCTTCTTTTAAATACCTCCAGGGATGGAGACTCAACCACTTCCCTGGGCAGCCTGTTCCAGTACCTGACTCCCCTTTCGGTGAAGAAGTTTTTCCTAATATCCAATCTGCACCTCCCCTGGTGCAACTTCAGGCCGTTTCCTCTGTAGTGTTGCATAGGGTTGTAAGGTTACATGGGGTTAAACAGATGACTGGTATTTTCATGCTTTGATAGTGCCCTCACTTCCTCTGATGAGAGTTGAAGACATTGTCAGGAAGCTAAGTAAAAACTGTGTGGAGATCTATTTCATATTATTCTGACCCCTGTTTTCCACCTTCCTCACCCTTGTCCTCACAAGACGAATAAAGAATAGACTTTAAGTTTCTCTTGAGTCAGTCTCACACTTTTCATAATCATATGTAGGGGGATAGCTGCTTCCAGACATTGTTTGCTCTGAGTCCAGGATTTCATGGAGGGTTTTTTTTTTTTTTTCTCTCATTTGTTTTGTCACTATTGAATCCAAATACTATTAAGTCTTTTTTTTTTTTTTCATTCTTTTACCAGAATAGCCTCAGCCTAATTTATCCTGCTTATTTTATCCTTCCTTTTGTTCTTCTTCCCTCTGCCTTTGTTCTTCTCCTGCTTTGCTTTGTAGCATTCCTCTGCTGTTATCCACTCCTCCTTTTGTCAGAAATACCTTTCTCATTATCCCAGACATGCATTCTGCTCCTTTCTTGTAAAGCCATAAAACACATGTGCTAAGGGTCTACACATCTTTCTTGCTGGCTTGGTTCTCTTGTCCAGCAGCTTAACAGTTCTCAGGACAAGGTGTGTGTGTTCCAGTGTTTGTATAATGCTTGATGCAGTAAGGTCTGTAACCATAGTGAGACTCTTAACATCTGCTGCTCTGCTCATGGAAGTGATCATCCAAATTCTAATGTACAGTCCAGCTTTTTGTTGCTGCTGTAAAGATAATTAAAAAGTTGCAACCTAGTTTAACTAACCGCTTAAGCTGCATGAATGCATGTTTCGTACAGTCGGATTTTCAGGAGTAGTGCTGATAATAAGGACCAGACTTTTTTGTAAGTTCTCTCTTTCTTCTTTCTTATAAAGTGTTATTGAATGGTAGAGTCTTCAGAGTCTTTAAAAAAATGTCTTTAATTCAACACCAAAAGTATGTGCAGAGAAATATCCATGTTACGTGCCCGTAAGCACCAGTTTTAAGAGATTCCATAATAACTGAATAGAGGGAGAGACAGGTTCCTCTAAAGGGCGAATCAGAGAGGAAGCCTAACCTAAATGCTCTGGACTCCCTCTGCTTTTCACTGATTTAAGACACCATTTTTTTTAAGTCAGGCATCTCAGTGAGGTGACTAAGTTTGAGCAGCATAATTGCACGATACTCCCCTTTCCCTGTCTTTCCATACTGCTGACCTAAAAGGGCCCAAACCCAGCACCTCGCTCCACAGCAGCCAGAGTTGCACATCCATGAGGGTGCGTAAGAAGCAGAAGCATGAAGCAGAACCATGAAGACGCATCAGGGTGCGCTGAGTGCCGGTCGGCCAGCTGCTTTGTAATGCACATGGCAGTGCTCCCTCCCCATGGTAGAGCTGAGAGCCTGTCTTTACTCCCAACAGTGCAGTTCCCTAATCTGCAAAGAAAAGTCTAAGCATATTCATCTTGCATTGATTTCTAGGGTCAGGAGACTTTTCTGTCAAGTTCCAATATATTCGAGGTGCTTGATCAATACCACTGTTAAACTGCCACCCATAACCATTTATAGGGATATTTTTCTTTGATTTTCTGACTTACTCCTGTAATGCCGTGCATGTCTTAAGAGATTAAAAAAGGGAAGAATACATGTGTAGATGTTTTTGATGAATAGGATCTTTAGTAGAAATTTAATAACCTCAAATGTAAAATATTGATCTTCTTGTACTTGCTCTTATAAATTCCTTTAAAACTGTAACTTTTTTTTAGTTGCAATTACCTGGAAAGACAAACACAATCTTAGCACCTGTAATCTAACATGTGACATGATGCAATATACAGTTTGCAGCCCTGAAGGTCAAGAGCTTGAATGTTATTTATTAGAGAGAGAGAACATGAATTGGCACTATGGCGGAAGGGTCTATTTTTAGACGGAAGTGGAGAAAAAGGGAAAGAATTCATGACATGTTGGATACCATACACCTTGTAAGTGGCTATGGAAATCAAGTACATTGATGAATTTTAGTGAATGTATTGACAACAACACTAAAAACAATAACTGAGTAGTCTCTATTATATATATTTTATGGAAGCATTTGATGATGAACATAATAGCATCCTACAAGATTGCTAATAAAAGGCACTGTTAAGCAATGTTGTGTTCTGGACTTTGGCTGCTAGTCGTGATCTGGAATGAGAAGTCTGCTCTCTGTGTATCTGAGGTAGGGTGGCTGGATTAAGCCAGCATCTGAAACAGTCGAGAGTACTTTCTGTGGTGAAAGTATGATAGAGTTTTTACTGTTAAAGCAGGGGAAGTAAGTAAACTTTTTTGCTGTTTTCCTTGTTTGTTATTTACTACATCATGAACTGTAACTGTTTCAGGCCTCCGTATGCTGTAGAGCTTTCCTGGCTAAGTTTGACCATGAGTCAAACTTCCTGGCTAAGTTTGACCATCTTTCTAGCAGACTCTTCTATTACCGAAATCCAAACTGGCTTGTTAGCACCGTTTTATACTTTGGTACTCTGAGGAAAAGGTTGGTGGTGAGGGCACTGCAAGACAGTTCTAGTTTCTTGGTTTTTAAGATTGCCAAACTCTTGGGTTTGGGATGCCTTAGTATTTGCTTGGTACCTGTAAATCACCCTTAATGTAAACTAGTTTACAATATCTTGTAAAGTGAATAAGTGATTTTAAAATTCTACCTATAGAGAACATATTGACAATTTTATGGAGCTCATACTGTTCTTATCTTTTTGTAATCTACTCAGAGTGTCTCCTACTGTATATCATCTGTCTAATAACCTGTTTGTAAAGCAAGAGTAAAGGTTTCTTCTTATAAAAAGTCTTAATTTACAACCAGAGGAAAAAAAAAATTATTCCTTTTGTACCCAGACCCACTTGAGGTTCCATACCAATTCAAATATTAATTCCATCAAGAATAATGTCTTTAATCCCTAATATAATTTGGGGATGGCTTTAACTTTTTTTCTCTAGGCGATTCCAGAATCAGAGCAATTAGTAAATATCAGAAGAACTGTAATTGTATGGTGAGATAAAAAAAAGCATTCTCCTTCTACGGTGATCAAAAGTCCTTTTAGTCTTTCCATGTACCCAACATATCATTTCTTATAAAATACCCAAGATAAAGCTGAAGTTTAGGAGTGCAGACTTGAAGATGAGATTATTGCATCTAACATGAGTGATTCTTGATGGAGGTAATGATGGAATAACTTAGGCTGGAAGGGTTCTCTGGAGGTCGTGAACCACCTGAGCAAAGCAATCACAATTCTGAAGTTAGATGGGGTTACTATGGGCCTTAATTTGAACAAGTTTTGAGCATCTCCAAGAAACTGAGATTCCTCCGTTTCTCTGGTACCCTGTTGCAGTGTTTGACAACCCTCATAGAGAAAGTTTTCCATCTGCTGCAAGAGCAGACCATGATAATGACATTTCTGAGGTGATGATTGCCTGGGGTGACTAGCTCCGCAGTCTTCAGAGGATTCCATGGTAGCGTGTATGTACAGCTTATTAAAGAAAACCAGGCTATAGCTGCCAGCAGTGATGGCTCTAATGCTCTTAGCCAGTAAGCAACTTCCTCGCCCTGTGTGTTATGGCGCCAGGCTTGAAGCTGGCATGTCTGCCATCACACTTAGTGCAAGAGAGAAATAATGTTCAGATTTTAACAAGGGTTATAAAGCTGAGGTGAAGAGGGATGGATGCCAGTGTTTTCTGCTGAGCCACAGAGCAACCTGGGTTTTCTACCACGCTGTGCTGAGTGCACACCGGTACTTGTTTTTTACAGCCCTCTCAGCCTTTGCAACAGCAAGAGTAGAAACTCTTGGCTACCCCCACTTTAATAATCCACTTTTATTTCCTAGTCTTTGTTTTATGGTAAATTCATGTTACTTTTTCCATGCCTACCAACTGATTTAAAAAATGATTTTACCTCTAACTACAAATTGTCTTGCATTATAACAGGAACTTAATCAGAGTCATAGAACAGTTTAGGTTGGGATAGACCTCTGGAGGTCATCTGGTCTAATCCCCTGGTCTAAACAAGTTCAGTTGTGAAGCAGTTGTTAGAGGTATACTAAATTTAGACACTAAAAATAAGTGTCTGTATGTTTTCCTTCTGCATTAAAAAAAATAATCATTTAGAATTCCTAGAATAAAATGAAATAATCATCTGGTGTAACAGAAAATGCTTCAACCGAGCTCATGAATTGCAGTCAGGTAAATGGAGTGAACAAAGCTCTGAATCCTAGTAACTGTCTTCTATAATCATGCCCCTGTTAGTAATTCTGAAGATCTCTCTGAAACCCAAATGGGTAGGATAACTCTTCATCTATTTTAACTAAGTCTGTCATTAATAACACAAAGCTGTTAACAATAAGAGGGAGGTGGGGTTTTTGATCTAGGTTTTTTTCATTGTAGATAACTAGTTTTAAGTCATGAGTAAAAAAAACAGAGGGAACTCTTTCAGAAAAGCTCTCAGTTTAGTTTTCTACTTTTGTCTTGTTTATGTAACTGAGTTGAAAATTGTGGCAGGAAGAAGCTGCTTATTTTATTTTTACTATGTGAACTCTGAATATAGATATAACTTTTATTCGTAGAGTACAGAAACTGCAGACAAAGTAACTCAGAAAGGCACATTATACTAATGCGGCTGCAGATGGCAACTCCAGAATGCCTGGGGGCATGGGAGAATATTGAATTGAACTTGAAATGCATTTACTCAGATCCTTGTTATAGGGCCTCTGCAACCTGTTTGTAGTCAGTGTTGCTGCTGCCACTTGTTTGCAAGAGCAGAGGAGTGTGAGAGGTTGAGAAAGTGCGTGCCCTTGCCCTGAAAATGAGCAGGGGCAGCGGGCAGTGCGGCTCGGTTTCTCCTGTCTGCTCTTTGCAGTAATTGGAAAGAAAGAAGCAGCAGAAGCAGTGTGCCTGTTCTCAGCAGCCTTACTGACAAATTCCAGTGACACCTCAGGAGTCAGGGATTTTCAGCTTTGACTCCTTATTGATGAGTGCCTTACCAGTGGCGGTGCAGAAAGAATCGATAACATGGCCACCTGGATTACAGGTGTAGGTCAGCTGCGTTTTGGTTGCAGTTCTTTGCAGACTGTCCTCTGAGTTACTGTATTGCAAAGTATGAAAAATTTTCATCGGGAAATATGACATGATCCTGTACTTTACCTACTTTATTGGCTTAATGTTATTTTACTCACCATTTCCTTTTAGTAGTAGCGTTTGCTGTTTGTGGGAAGGTGTATTTATAGGCTTTAGTGGTTTCAAGCAACACTGCTAAACTGCTTCTACCAAAAAGGTGTTAATAATTTTTGATATTTTATACTTTGGTGTGTATATATATGAAAACAAGTGCCAAAAAATGATTAGGATGTAAATCTATTTGACATCATATTTCTTTGATAAAACTCTGAAGTTCTCCTTCAGCTGTTTGTAACTAAGTACGTGCTAATAAACTTAACTTTTGTGGGCTTTTTTGGTCTTCACAGTAGACTTGCTGTGAAGTATTCTGAAATGTGTTGTCTAGAGTTGTATGTTTTCTGCTAAATATCTGGATAATGAAAGGACAGTCAGATTTTGTGCAATTTTTTATGGCTTTCACATATGTGTGCTTCCTTCCACTTTTCCTTCACTTCATTGTTTTTGCTGCATCGATTGCTTTTATTCTTGTTTTCTAAAGTTTTAGTTTATTGAAGTGTTTGGGCACAGAGGAAGGCATAGAAACATTACAGCAGGAAGTAGTGCGTACGTATTACACTGCCTGTGCCCAAATACATTAAAAAAATTGTAATTCTTTTTAGCCATTAAGTATAAGTATTTGGTAAGTATGCAAAGTATATTTTTCCATGTTTTCCAATGTGTTTTTTGCATAACGTTCTTTCTCTGCTCTCTTCTCAGTTACACTATCAAAAAAAAATAGCAACAGTATAGGAATTTCAGGAAGATAGTTGGAAAATGTAAAATTCATTTAGTCTGCATTTCCTTGCATTGGCCAATTTGTCATCCTCACTTTTATTTATCACAAATGACTTAGCATTATGTGGATAATACTGATGATGGTGTAGTCTTCTGGAGTTAGACTAGATGAAGGGTATTTGGTAGTAGGTAGTTCGAGGGAGACTTAGTTCTGCATTTACTTTTCTGATGGCATTGTAGCACTTTACATGGAAACACAGGCACTGCCAGACCATGACAACCCATGGATTTCTCTAGTCTCATATGGCACCCTTGGCAGTGGCAAATAGGTTAAGAGGTGGGACAGATAACATAATTCACCTAGGAGTTTACATTTATGGGATGAAGATGATGTTATTAATAATAGATCATGCTGTACTTGGGGCAGAGGGATTCTGCTTATACTCTGAAGCATGAGATTTAATTACTCTTACATCATTGTCTTTGCTTACAAAGCTGCCAGTGTTGTTTATCATCAGAAAATTATCCAACCCTTTTAAAAAGCAGCTTTAATATTTGTCTCAATGAACTTTCACAGCAGTAACTCCATAAATTAATTAAACGCTGCCATGGAAAAGTGACTCCTTTTTGCAGTTGAAAGTTTAGTATCATTTCATAGATGCAGATTTTTCACACTCAAGGAATAAAGTTCAAAAGAAATTGGATAGTTTTCACTATGCCCTTCATTATTTTATTATACTTTTTCCCAGTTGATAAGTTAATTGGTTGATTGCATATATTAAGTGGGCTTCCTCCTCCCATACCCCCCAGGCCCTTACCTTCTTTTGGACCACTTCAGTCCAAAATTAAATGTGTAGTAAGCCTATAAATGTTAGTAATCTTATGATCTATCTAAAGTAGCTCTATTACTATTACTATTACTGATAGTATATTTATGATCTGTCTAAAGTATGTTCTTCTAAAGCTAAAATTTTAATGTTAAACTTCAAATTTAGCAAATTCACTGAGTTAATTAACTGTATCTTAAATATCTCCTGTTTGCAGATGTTGAAAGTTTCCAGTTGTGTGCTATTTTTATGTTTTACTAATGTTAGTATTCATTTCTGTTTATGAGACAAGGTGTAGATTATATCTGATAGCTATTCAGTGCTCCTGATACACATTATATAATGTTTTCAGATTAAAGATGTGAGGGGAGGGCAGTATGGCTTTTTATGAGAGTGAAGTATAAAACAGTTATAGTTACATACATTGAAGGAATGTAGGTTGTAAGCAGATCCAGAAAGAGAACTGAGTCGAAAACGCAACTGAACCCAAAACACAGCAACACAAAGAAATCAGTTTTGGCTGCATCAATTCCTTCATCTGACTCTCCATGTAGTTGAAAATGTACTGATCCTGGCATAAAAGTGAGTGGGGGAGGTGCAAGTGGTTGGGGGATGGACAGAGGACAGGAACATTCACTCTAGATTTATGGTCACTTAATTCAAAATGTGATTATGGTCTAAATAAATCTCTATGTCTTTCTAAAATTTTATAGTTCCAGTATAAAAAGGCTTAATGTTAAAAAAATGTCTTGTGTCAAGATGATTATCTTCTGGTATTTAATTCTCTTCATTACTATTATACTTTTATGTCCTTAATGTCTTTTACTGTGCTCTGAACTTCATGTTTTTAAATTACCTGGGATTATTGTTAATATAGTTTTTCATGGACTTTTGATGACTGTGCACTTAGCCTGGCATTAAGCTTGAAGAGGACCTTCATCTGTCTGTCTTACATATAATTACATATCTATTAAAGCAACTGAGGAATACAGCGTCAGATGGTTTACTCTTTTCAAAAATCTAGAATAACAAATAGTTTTCTATACTTGAATGAACTATGCAGCTTTTAGAAACATAATTCCCTGATAAAGCTATATGCTGCTCCTCAATACATCACTGAATTTTAGGGTGAAAGTGTGAGATGGCATGTGGCAGTTTTGGGAGTAAAACCATGGCGTTGACAGCCAGTGATCACCTTCCTGCAAGTTCCCTTTTTAGTTGAACTGATTCTCAACATATTGATGAGAACAACAGATCAACCACGCATAATACCTGTCAAGAGCCAGACCATCTTAGGGCTGCTTGCTCTGCTTCTTAAGATACATTATATTTGGGGTTTTTTTTTAATTGGATTAACTTCATGAGGTAGCTGTTTGCTATGACCGTATTGATTGGTATTGATTCCTCATTCTTATCATATGAGTCATCACTTTGTCTGGGTAGCAAGTCTTTGAAGAAATTGTTTTTATTTGTTGTGAATACTCTCTCTAATAAATTTTCATGGTTAATTTATTTTATGAATGACTTACATTGTGCAATAATCATCTATCTTAGCTGATAAGTATATAATAATATGTACATGTGACTACTGATAATTGCTGCATTAAAGGATGCTGAAAAATGCAATTTCATCTAGCCAAGGTTGATATCAGATTATACGGCTAATTCTAGGGCTGTTTCCTTTTTTCCCGTTTATTTTTCCTAAATCCCTATTATTTTCTTTCCATAGTCTAATGGTATAATTATTGCTTGATTCATAGCCTGCTAAAGTCATTAGAAATACCCCTGTCATATTCAGTGGGTGTTAGATTCCGCCTCCCCCCCCCATCAGCCAGCCTGAATTGTTACTTGCCTGTGCACCTTTTGCTTAAAATAGTTCTTCAATTGCAAGCTAAATACTGTTCATGCTGCACTGGCCAAAACCTTTTTCTTCCTCTCAGTCTTTGCATGTCAGATTACAGTTCTGATTGAAAGCCCTGTAAAGCCAATAGAAAGACTTTTTTGGAAGACAAAACAAAAAGGAATAAAAAAATTCTGTCATTAAGGGAAACAAAATGTCTGAATCATAGAAGGAACAACTATGTTGAATAAAAATGTTAACTTTAAATGAATAAATGTATATATTCATATGTGTCATTGTAGAGGGATTCATTCGTTGCCTCCCAACAAATTTTCTGTTGGACTGTCGTTGAGACATACTTTATTTGTATATTACATAGTTCAAATTATGTAGAGGAATACTTGGTAGTGAAAATATCTTCGGAACTGTTTGTCATATGATGAAATATGGACGGTTATGCAATGTTGCCTCTGTGCAAATGATACTTCCATTCCTAGTTCCTATATTAGAAATGCCAAATACAAAAATATTGAGTCAAATATAGTTTTAGCACTTGCGTGTTTGCCATAAGTTGTTTCAGAACCCAAATATTTATACTTGGGTTACTTTCTGGTTGACAGCTTCACACAGATCTGATACAAGCATTTTACCTTGAGTGGCAATTTTTTGTCAGCATTCTTTTTATTTCTTTGAAGAGAATCTAATTTGAAACGGTAGTTTTATACAATGCTCAGCATACAGTACTTGGTGCTCAGTATTGCTTGGTAGACAAAGTGCTGAGTGTAGAAGCTGTTCAGTTTTTCTTCTTGAAAGTATTGTTATGAATTGCAACTTGTCAAAATAATGGTTAACCAAAGAAAACACTATGGTAGTCTCTCTTTCTGCATGCGTACTTCCATTGTGAGTGAAAGTAGGACAGAGAGGGAAGGTGGAATAAAATAACGTGGTGGTCTTAAACTGCATTTGTGTAGGTTTCAGAAACTGTACCATGAACCACCATCTTTTCAATGCTATTCTCTTCATCCTAGAGCTACTTTCATTCTTACTGGAAATCAGTACTAAAATAACTGCATATGTGAGAATACATTTTGCTGTTTATCTGCTGGTTGACAGTTTAACCAGATATTTCCATGGTTCTCCAGGGAGGCTTTGCAATCACCTTGTTCTGGCATGAGTGCGCTTATAGCAGAACCAAAGGTGGGTATTTTCAAGCTCACTTGTATACCACCACAGAGCACTGCGGCTGGCGCAGCATAGACCAGACTTCATAGTGAAATGAGAGGATAACCAAGCCCTTGCTTTGTACTTGTCAGCAAAGTGCCATGAACACCTCAGTGAGTGCAGAAGTGGCAATATCTAGTGGGAGACCTTGTTCTGTAAGCATTTGTTCTTGTAAGCACCGTATTTTCTGATGACTCCATTGGATGAATAAAGGACAGCTTTTAATGAAGTCAAAAATGGTGAACCTCATTCACCTCATCTAATCTGGACATAATACAGGGCCGTTGTAGAAAAGTGGGATTGAGAGAGATGTATTATAGAGAGAGGCCTGAAAGCAGGAAGTCTCTTAATGTTGTTTAGTTCATGTTCTCTGAGAAATAATTATCTTTCATCTGTTAGCAGGCAGTGTGTCATGGTGCTACACCTGTCTTGATATCTTCTCTGACTTCAGAACAATATCATCAAACCCACTTTACGGATTTTTATAGTTTATTTTTGTTAGGTTTTTTTGTTAGGCAAACTTGAAGCATGCACTCGGAATGCTAATGTTTGTCGTTTACCTTATTATTATTTGCCAGTTTACGGCACATCACTTGCCAATTCAACCAAGATGATAATTGAAAGTTAAACTATATATGTACAGGAAAACGTTTTTTAAAGTGTAATTATAGCTGCAAAGATTACTGGTTAGCTGGTTAACCAGAAAGATATCTGGTTGCTGAGATTTGCCCAACCAACACAGCCTTATTCTTCTCCCTTAAAAAACCAAACCAAACAAAAAACTTAAGAATTTTCATTTCTGTTGTCTGCAGAACAAGATATGGCACTACAGTATTTGCTTTGCGTATTTACTTTTTATATGTAAAAATTTTACCATGTGTTGTACAACGTTCAACTTTATTATTCTGTTAATAAAATATCCAATCATTCTAACTAAACTTGCAGTCAGCCACCATTTTTGCTTTGCCGGTGGTACTGGCTTTAATCATCTGATAGACTCATTGTGCTCTTCCCATGCTTTCCCAAATATAATGGAATTTAAGCATCATATGCCATGGGAATTATAAAAACAATGAGAGAATTTGCAGAAGGAGATCTTACTGAATATGAATAGAAATATCAGAATGTAGCACTGTGTAATTAAAACCTTTTTTAACATTAAAGCATTTTTTTCATTCAAGTGATATTTGGTCTTGTGTCAAGACAGTGTTTATTTTATTTTAAAAATAATGAAAGAATGGGAAAGTTACCTTTTCCCCTGGTAAAAGCATAACCAAACATCTCTGAAACATAACTAGACAAAATAACACTGTAAACGTTCATGTTTTCACACTCTTGCAGCTCATCAATCCAAATTATTGTTTTCCTTTATTTAAGTATTTCTAATATACAGGTTCTTTGCTATTGTTTAGTTGTAAATCTAATAATATGATTGGAATTGCTCAATAATCTTCCGTCTCAAGCTTTTCTTCATTTCTGATTCATTGTGTCTATTATTAAACCCAGCTGTTGATGTTTTTGAACAAACTGATTTCTGAATTAACTCTGCATTGTGTTCTATAATAACGCCACTTCTGAATTATAATGGGCTGCTCCCAATTTACTTTTAGATAATTAAAGGCTGTCTTTATTTCTATCCAAGTTGCCTGTTTTATTTCCCAGAATACAAGGATGTGATTTCATTCACGCTGCTCTAGGGGTCTGAAGTTGATAATCATTTTTCTACATCTGCCCTCATCAGTGTCATCTTCCGATATATGATGCTCCTGCCTTATTCCTTGGCTCTACTCATTAGCATTCACAGTGTTGGTGCTCTGTTGTGCTAGTCTGCCACAAGTCATTCCCTGTTGTTTTCCTGAGAAGTCTATATCTTCATGCTGTGGAGTAGCCTTGCTTTCTAGAGTACGTTCCTCTTCTTTTTATTAACTGCTATTCACGTAAACTCTTTCCATGTCAAAATTAGTGATACCTTAAAATCATGCATTCTCTAAATATTTAAATAGATTGTATATGAATGAATATAAACATCATTAGGATCGTCGTAGCGTATCTCATGTATGGTACATATACTAATTACTAAATTAAATTTAAGGACTTTAAAATTAAGACCTCAGCATAATATATTTTGGATAACTAATTCATCGGGTTCTGTTTTCTGCAAAGCGAAGTGATATATTTTTTATTAAAACAAACAAACAAACAAACAAAAAAAACAAACAAACAAAAAAAAACCCGCCAACCCAGATGTACTTCAAATGAAAAGATTGACCTGTGACATGCTTCAATATGGGGTCATACATAATATCTAATTTCCATCTTTCACCAGCTCATGTCATTGCTAAATACAATAGGAAGACTTTCTAAAAATTAAAAAAAAAAAAGGGAAAAAGTGAGGAATTTACAGTAAAACCCTATGACTATTAAAAAGAGTTATCTTGTTTATCCCCGCGAAGGTTCCTAAGAAAAGGGCATTTTAGGCTCTTAATAGTCTTTTTAAAATTCGTGTTAACCTCAATTTATGCAAGTTTTATTTATTTCCCCTTGGCAAGAACAAGAATTTTAATCTGATCCTACTGCTTTTTCTCTTGCCAAGGTGAAATTCCTATGACTTTTTCCACGTTTAATAATTGAGATCTTTATGGACTGTTTTTTTCCCTTTGTTATTTTTTGAGGGACTGCTTGCGGTACTTTTAAATGTAGTCATAAAGCTGAGCAATGGATGTGGCAAAGAATGATCCTCACGTTACTAATAAATAGAATTAATAAAACAGGGTGAGAAGATGATGTATGAGACACATACCTATTTGCTCAAAAATGCAGTAGCACGTTCTTCCAGGTTAATGTTGCCTTCACAGAGCAACTACTTTTACCTTCGTGGCTTCATGTAACCGTGTACGAGTAAGTGAAATCTTTGAACTCGTGGCAGCGTGTTAAGTTTCTGTTTACTTCATTACTTTATATGCAGGACTTTTCTCTATTTTTCCTCAAGAGGAAGCACTGTTAAGATGCTGTGTAAAATTTTCAGACAAGTGCTGAGGTACTCTAACATAAAAATGTGTCTTATTTATGATGTGTCAAATTACTGTTCTGAGAGTACACCTTTTAGATTGCATTCAGCCTTTAATTTGACTGAATTTAAATAGCATAAAATGCCTTTTAGTTGGAACTTGGCTTGCATATTATATCTCTGATTTCAATGAAAAACATTCAGATGCAAATACGGTTTGTTTGGACTGAGTACAAATGCCACTATCATGACTGATGAAGGCTTTTGATCACACATCTACAAACTGAAACCTTAAAAAGGAAGAGGCTATTTGGACTGGCATCTGCAGTGCCATGAATTATTTAGTTCCCATTATTCATAAATCTCTTTGAAGAGAAGGCTTATGAGGTTTTTAAGGCGGAGTAGTCATAGCTGTGTTGCCAGGTTCTATTTATGCTGTGACTGACTGCATGTGCAAACTTCTTCTAAACTGCAAGAGTTGTACTGAATATGAAAGAGGTGCGTGTACAAACTTCTAAGGAACGGCCCTGAAAGGTTTCTCTGGTTTCCTAGGATAAGAATGGGGATGCCTCTGTTGTTACCGTCTGCTTTGGCGTGCTCCAAGAGGTAGGCAAGGCAAGAGCATGTCGGTATAATTTGGTGAGCTACCCAGTTAGCTGCTAGGGACCTGGCTGAATCTCGCAGAGCACGTTCACAGCTGGAGTTTGTTCTGCTGCTCACTCACTGAACTACAAATCTCTTTTGGCTGTGCTCTGACAGCAAAACAAAAATAGCAATACCACGCTCCTTTTTGCGTTCTTTCTCTCAGAATGATGTTTTTGCTACAAATGGGTGACATTTCAAAATGTTTCCTCTATTTCCAGCAATGAGTGAAGCTAAACACTATATATAAATACTCTTCTGCTATAAAGGGTTTTTGCGTGCTTGTTTAGCTCATTGTAATTGTGTAATAATGTTGTCTAAAAGATGCATGTTTGCAGAGATGTCAAGGAATGAGTTAGAAACGCCCAATAGTAACTTGTTTATCTGCCTTGCGGGCTAGTTTAGTGTTTGAGGTTCATTCTTTTTCTCCCCTTCCCCGCCCCCCCCCGCTTTTTTTTTTTTTTTTTTTTTTTCAGGAGAGTTTCAGTTTGCATTACTGAGGAATACCTTGGGTAATTATTTGTCTTGTATATGTTTGTCCAGGACGTTATAAAACTCACATTATGAATCAAAATACTATAAAGACTCAACATGCAGTTGTTGTACAGTTCAGAAATGTACAGGGTTCACAAATCATTTCTTTACTATAATGCTTTTTTCATCGTAGAAGTAGTAAGAATATTTTACTTCAGAAGCCCTAAATAAGAGGATTACCCCAAGAATCGCATAATTTCCTGTAAACAGTCACTTTGACTATACTTAGTTTCTTTTGATTTCCTAAAATAATATTACTCAAAAGTTTCTCAAAAGTATTCCATGGAAGTGTTCTCATCTTTCATTTTTCAATTGGCTGTGCACATTAACTTGGTTTCATTCATTGTTGTTCAAATGTACCAAAATGCACTACACTTTACAGGCAGTAATGTATGTATATACACACACACTTTTATATATTACATAGTATATTATTCATATATATATATCTCACATATATTGCTTTAGGTACTCTTTCATAGAATATAATAATGGATGTTATATATTAAATAAAGCTATGGGTATTGAATGAATAAGGTTATATAACATAGAATATGGTTATCTTATATAAAAGAATATATTAAAATAATATATACACAATAGTATATATAATATGAAAAAATTAATATAATAAGCATATGTAATGTATATATAAATAGGTATACATTCATATTCTTTTAAATTCTGAGAGTATTTTCACTGATGTGAAAGGAAAAAGAAATCTGAGAAGTGAGAAGTGCAAGAAACTTGCTTATTTGCTTTATATAAGAAAGATTGTTCGTTTTTCAGTGTGAGTAATGTAGCAACCTTGTGGCAGTGTTAGAAGGAAGGAGCACAGGCAGAGACGATCGTAATGATAGAAAGGAAGTAATTATTAATAAGATATGAAAACTTTCCTGTCATGTTGTTATGTTAAGTATTCATTAACAGTTATTGTAGAGTCTTAAGTCTATCTCCTTATATACTATATCACTTTAGAAATACTTTCTCAATATTGAAATGCTGAAAATAGAGATGACTGGAGTTTTTGAAATTTTGAGAGTTCTATAATAGTTAGTATGTCTCATACACATTTGATTCTCTGAGCTTTCTGATCTGGATCTTTGAATTTAATCTTCTCCCCTTCTTTTTACTTCATCTTGGCTTTTTTTCCTCTCCTCTCTGGTTTCATCTTTTTTACCTCCCTGGTGTTTAGTTTTTCATGTTGACTTTGAAGAACTTTTTCTTTTGTCATCTATCATTTTTAATTCATCTTAATATATTAACTTGCTACATCTCCTAGACTCAGTTTTTAAAGATCCTGTGCTACCTACAAGCCACGATGCTTCGGTCTTTTCATTTTCGTTCCACCAAAGCAGCAGAACTTGCAGAACGTTGGTTTTTTCACTTCAGTTATTTCTAACGGTCATTTGGAAGCTCTACTTTGGTGCCATCTCTACAGTGGACCGTGTACCATCATTAGTGTGTCTGCTTGCGAGGTGCATATGCTGACTATACTTTGACTGCGTACACGCACCCTGGTAAAGATGTTCTCCAGTAAGTCCTTATTTTGATGACTCATAGACAGAACTGAGCAGTTCGTGAAAGGCATATGGTCTATTTTGGAGGTATGGCCAACATGTACATCTAAAGACCAAGAGTCGAAGGGCACATGATGAAAGGCCCCAGTACAGAACAAAGCTCTGACAACCACATCAACAGCTCATGTCAGCAGTCTGTGTGTGCTCTTGTTAGACTGGCAAGCTGTGAACCACCCCTTTTGAAACTAACTCAGATGAAATGCAAGCTGAAGAGAGTTTAAATATCCATGTAATTTTCTCGTGCTAATTGCTGACCACCTAAGCAGAGCTTTTCAGCCCATCATCTTAGTCCCCAGTGTTAAAAAGCACTTTTTTTTTTTCTTGCTGCAAAAAGCTTTCAGATTACATATAGAGAGAGCTGCAACTGTTCAGCCTAGAGAAGACAAGGCTCAGTGGGGATCTTATTAATGCATACAAATAACTGAAGCGAGGGTGCAAAGAGAACAGAGCCAGGCTCTTTCCAGTGGCGCCCAGTGACAGGGCAAGAGGCAGTGGGCACAAACTGAAACGTGGGAGGTTCCCTCTGAACTTCAGGGAACACTTTTACTGTGAGGGTGACTGAGTGCTGGCACAGGTTGCCCAGAGAGGTTGTAGAGTCTCCATCCTTGGAGATACTAAAAAAACATCTAGACAGAGGCCTTGGCAGATGACCTCCAGAGGTCCCTTCCAACCTCAACCAGTCTGTGATTCTGTGATATTCCCTCACAGACAGTGCTTCCAGCTTTTTATATATCAGCACTTTAGGCATATTATTGCATGTAGTAACCTGAGAGTGATATGGAGAGCCAGGACTACTGATAGCTGCTGTAAAATGCAGATCTACTCTTAAATGAATCTTGCCTACAAACAACTTCAGTAGAGTGGCAATATAATTAAAGGAGAAATAGAAATGTTTTTAATGCTCGGATCAAAGAAAATTGGGGCTTAGGTCAATATTAAGAGTATCATATATGGAACAATTATAGCTTCTTTGAAACTATTTGCATTTTTTTTAAGCTTCTTTAACAATGTTTTAAGTTCTGAATTTAATATTACTTTCTTTTCTGCCTGAAAAATCTAATGGCTGTTTTATGAGGTTTCAATTTCTGAATATTTAGGCTTGTAGATTCTGCATATTCATTCCTCCAGTATCTTTCTAATAGAGAACTATCGGCTTGTATTTCTTTACACAAGAAGAGGGTGGGGCTGAGGGGGGGCTGTAAAATATTAAGTCTGGAATTGTAAATTGTTTGAATTTGTGAATTTTCAGCTGTAGTTCTCATAAATATGGGAAAGTTGTAGAATAGCTGACAGCTTTCACTGCGTTAGTTTGTATATTCAACACATATATACATTTAAAACCATAGCAGGAGATTAGAACTATATACAGGAAGTAAAATGTTTTTAATATGACTAGTCGATTGTGAATTTAATGCATATGGTCAGGTAAAATTTCAAACATGCAATGAAAGATGGTGTGAGGTCAAAAAGATCTATAGTAGGGATGAAATTTGTCTCTGGACAGTGCATCCTTATCAAAATAATTTCCTATTTACATGTCTCGCCCAAGCTACAGAAATAAGTCTTGCTCAATAAGTCTTGCCAAGGCAACTTCTCACCTTAACAGCACAAGTAGGCATCAAATCGGATATTGGCTGATAAAATGGAGCAGCAATGAGTCTTTTCTATTTCCAACACTGAAGTGGAGTCCTTTTTTGTAAAGCCGGATATAAAGAAAAATATCATAGTTAGTCTTATTTTTGGTATTATTTTGGTATGAACTTTAGGTATAGTATGTAATCTTAGTTATTTTTTTTTCTTGCAGTTTACCGTGTTTCCTGAACTGTCAGAAAAAGACAGAAAAAATGGCAGTAAATCACATGAAAAAAAATGCAAGAGTTCTCTTTTAATATTACTTCACTAATAGCAATATGACTAAGTTGAAAGATACACCGTAAGTTCCCTATCATCTAACTGGGTACAGAGGCAATAAATAATTCATATGGAAAGCAATGTATCTTCCTACCTTGTTTGGGAGAATAAATGACTAAGTATGCATGTGAAACTGAGTCATTTGAGTGTGCTTAGTACTACTTCGGCATAAGTTTTATTTTGTTCTTTAGGGATCTTAATGAAACACCGTGGTTGATGTGATATTACATCTTCACCACTTTTATCATAAAGAGCTAAATTATATTTTTATATTTTGATTTTGTATAGATAAGTTTAAAGATTTTTAATTTGCTTTGATAAAAAATTGCTGAGAAAAAATGTTTCATTACTCTTCAGAAATGAGTGTGTATTTTTAATACACATAACTGATCCATTTTTTAGTTAAAATAAATTTTACCAAATAATTATCATCACGTGCAAATAGCTATTTTCAGGACTATTATATATACTCCCTCAATTGTGAAGGTATTTTAATGTCTCTAAATTATCCTGTAAGCCTCACTAGTTCCAAAGGAGTCATTATGTTCCATAATATTGAAACTTACTCTTTAGAAGGTCTCAAGAGGAATGGCTATAATGTATCAGGTCAAGACAAGGAGTAAAGCTTTCCAGTGTATTTCTTGACGTGACAACTGCAGTGATTGCAAGTGGTGATGAAGAAAATTCTGTGTAGAATTTTTAATGGCTGAATAAAATCATCACTGAAAAGTCACATCTGAAATTCCCATTCTCCAGCTGAAGAAGAGCCTAGATTTAGAACATATTTACTGACATCCATTTAAACTTATGAACATCCTATTGAGCTCTGCACTGAATTTATTATAGTATTTTCTTCATCAGTCTTGTCAGTTACCCAAGTTTGTCTTCTAATGTCTGGGAAAGCCTAAATGGATAATATTTGGGGAATAATAATAATAATAAAAGAAAATCTTATTTTTCTGTTCAAGGTGTTAATTTTGTATCCTTAACATATGTACTTGTTTCCACATGCTTCAATTGCTGTCCCAGTGGCCCTTAATACATACTTTATTAAGAAAGCATTTCATACATACGATCTATTATGAATGTGATGTTAACACTTTTTATACAGAGATCCCATGGGCTGTGAGATTAATAAAACAAAAAAAAAGTTAGGGAAAGTAACCATGCGATAAAAGCCAGTTGCCTTCTCAAAACCTTCCTAGGGTTTACAGCAGACAAATTAGTTGTATGTAGAGGTAATGTAAGGGGAACCCTAGCTGTTTGTCTGCCTGCTTAGCTCCTTGCTCTTGATTATAATGTTTCTGATTTCATGCTGGTTTATATAAGGGCTTATTTTCAAATACAAGAACTCTTAAATCTTTGTGGGTTATCAGAGCTGTGGACTGTGAGTGGAAAATAATGTATATAAGCACAGTAGACTCAGAAAATGTGTGTTTGTAATAACGTAGGATAGTATATACATTAAAAACAAAAAACCTAACATGAGACATGAATATCACAGGTTGCTCTTGGGTTGAGCAAAATGGACAAGGCATAGTTTGAGGTGTTTTGCATGCATTGATCTGCAGATGTGAGAAGAAATGTAAGCGCACTGCTTACAGCTGCTTGTGCTCAATCAGTTACGTGATGACAGCCAATTTGTGCCTAAGTAGTCTGCTAAGTGTATCCAAGCAGGATCTTTTCCTTTCTACTCTTTCTGGAGACCTGACATAAACACAGAAGCTGGGCGAGTATGTGGGTACACGTTTTGCATGATGAACAATTTTGATAGCTTGTCTGAGGTGTTGAATGAATATCAAAGCTTTTTGAATATTTGGTTTGAGTTTTGAAATAACTGTAAAAGAGATCTGAGAGCAGAACTGAGTACTTGTATCTCTGCCTGATATAACCACACTTACAGCCTTGTGGAGTTCTTCATTCTACTACTTTGAAGGTTTTTTTAATATATACTTCTTACAACATTCCGTTACCTTGATAAAATTAAATATAAAAATTGTATTTACTCTTATTCACAAACTATATTATTCATTTGCAAGTGAAATTTGTGTGATGTTTTATGGAAATCCAGTTTATGATGAAATTGCTTACTTGCAACTTGCATTGCTTGTGGAAGTTACATGTCCAGCTGTATTATAACATGCATAAAGTTGGCATTTTGGGACAGGCAAATCATGTTATCTGGAAGCCTTTAAGAGGAGCCTTTAGGGCATGATTATACTCATCTTCTAGTTTCACTGTACAGTAATATACTGTGTTACGTGTTTCCAGCTGCTAATGTGAATCAGCTACAGCTGGAATCCTGAACTCTAGTGATGTTCAGATTATAGGATGCTTCTGCTGATCTCCATCATGCCAGTTATAATGAGTATCGAGAACAAAATTACTATATTTATAGTCTACTTTTCAGAAAGAAAATGGAGCTGCATGTTCTTCAATATTTTGTGATACTCACATAATAAGTCATTGCATGTGATAATCTAGTAGTGGTTTTAAAATATTTAATGTATTTAGCAGCATGCTAGGAAGTTTGAAAGATGCTTACAGTCATTTTAGCTTTTCCATTCCAGTATATGAATTGCTTCCCATTATCTGGGTTCAGTAATTACTATTTTACAAATCTATATTCTATTGGTTTGGAAAGGGAAGATTCTGAATATCGGAAAATATTCTGTCATTACCTGGCATTGAATTCTAGAGCGAGACGGTGGGGGGGAAAAACAAAATGCTGGAACCTGTGCTCCTTCGTCGCATTTCCTTTCAAAGTTTCACCAAGTAAAATATAATTTAATAGAGTTTCTAGAGTTGCTGTGTCCTACACTGAAAAGTCTGATTTAAAAGCATCTTCTCTAAACGTTGCTTTTTTTCACAGAGCACAGTAAACATCCAGCAGCTGCTGTTTGGATTTTCTGTTTGTCATTTAGTAACAGAACATTCGACTATTATTGCCTAGGATGTATGGTCAGTTCATAGGTTTGCTAGATGCGGTAGTGTATAGAAGTGTTTCATCGTTTGGATCTGTGCATTAGCTCATGTAGTTTATGTCTGGCTTGCCTACAGGTTTTATAATGTGTGTAGGAGGGACATTAGGTAAGATTAGTTTTGTTTTGTTTAACAACAAGTTGTTTATTTATGTTGAGGGGGGTGCTAATTATGGGCTGAATGTAGACATGCTGAACATAACTGAAGCCCTTTATGACCTTGTTAGTCTTGGATTTGAACGTCTGCTACTGCTGTCAAGAATTATTATATTCTTCAGTAGAGCAGCTGATATACAAAAAGAATGTGGTACAGTATGTAGCTGTGAGACAGGGTTGTACTTTATAGATTAACAGTCATGTTAGTATTTATTCATGGAATTGGAGGGGGGTGTTAGTATTCAAGATGACCTTAATAAATGGGGGAAGTAACTTTAAAGCAACAGAATCTTCTAAAGACAAGGGTGAAGTTCTGTGTTCAGAAAAGATAAAATAAATAGGTGAAACCAAAATGGTCAATAGGTAGGTGTACAACAACATGGAGAGGAGGACTAAGGGGTTATTGTGGGCTTGAACACAATGTGATGCTGTTCCGTTAGAGCCAAGTGCTATTTTGGAGTGCACAGCCGAAGAGCTAGGTGGAAGGCGGCGTAAGTAATTATTCCACTTTGCACTAGTGCCACCTCAGCTGGATATCTTGCCTGATTTTAGATCAGTGTAGACAAATTGTTGAAAATCCAGGGGAAAAAAAGGAAAGACAATAAAGAGGAAGCTGGAAACCATACATTAAAACAGTGGAAGAACTTGATTGTTTAATCACAGAAGAGAAATAACAAGTCTTCAAATATGCAAAGGGTTACATTAAAGAAGTATGTGTTCTGTTGTTATTTATACTCATGGAAGGTATGAGAATGGTTGAGTAATTGGGCTAGTTTCCTACCTATGGTGGTTAGGTTCTATGTCAGGAAAACAATTTGCCATTGAGAGGACAACTGTGCACTAAAACAGATTACCTGGAGAGCTTTTGGAGTCCCTGCCACCAAATGTTTTAACAAAATGTTAGGCAATCTGTTAGGAGAGGTCCAAACATAATTCATACTGCTTCAAACCCAGAGGATGCAGCAGTTGACCTCTTCATGACCCTTCTAAATTTGCATTTTTGTCCCTTTTTCAATTGTATCTTCAAGAACATATTTTATGTTCTAAGAGGAAAAATGATTACAAATCACTATATAGATGCATAAGCACTATTATATAGCATATATACAATGTTATATTTTATATACATTTAATGTTATCATTGCAATAAAAGAAATTAATCAATTTTTTGTCATTGCAAAATCACATGCTTTTTTTGCATGCCAATTCATTTGCAGTTCTTCTCTTAAACCCTGAGGGAAAAAATGTATTAAATTGTCAGAACCAAAAAGGTTCTTGTTTTTTTGAAGATTAATCAATGAGTTTAGTAAGTGAAATGTATCTCTTTCTGAGGGAAATTACCTGATGTCAACTTAGGAACTTGTGTTGTGGATAGAATGATGCAAAGATAGAATAAATAATAGAAGGTCACATGTTTGAATTCCATATCATTACATATGCATGACTGCACAGATCTTTAATGGTTATACAAATAAAGACATGAAGACTTATCTATATGTGTGCTGATTATACCTGCAAATGCCACTAACTGATATTTTAGAAACCTCCATGAGAAGACTGTGCAGAACTTGCATATAAAAAAGAAAAATCACTATAAAATGCAAAGACATTTCAATAAAGGCAATCAAATGAGAGGTCAGAAAATCAGAAGTAAACCATGAGGTTGTATCCAGGTTTTGTAAACTGTATCCTAATCTAAAAGACCTCCCAAGGTCCCATGTTTTTCTGTCATCTGTTGGCCAGTCTTCAAGACTAGGCAGCACTGCAGGAGGCTCAAAAACCCACTGAGAATTTCAGGTGATGATAGTGCTTTCTTTCTCCTTCAGTGGCTTTCGGAAAACACTGTTGTTGAAAAGGAGGCGGTGAAGCATTCTGCATTACAGCACATGCTGGTATCCTTGCTTTGAATGGGTCTCTTAGTCTGTGAGAGCCTAATAATTTGCATTATTCTCTGGAGAAAATGATCCTGCTAAGCCTTCTGTCACAGAGGAGCTCTTCCAGTCAGAGAGTCAGAGCTGGCATTTAGGTGACCTAAATGACCAGTGATAATAAATCAGTTTATCCAGAGGAAAAAAATGCAGTTGTTATCAGCATCATCATCATCATCATCAAATTGAAAAGAAAATTCCAAATTTAAGTAGTGTAAAAATAACTCATTTTCTTTTGAAAATTGGAAATCTCTATTATATGTTGGGGGTGTTTGGGTGGGGGTTGTTATGGTGTTTTTTTTTTATGTATGCTGCTTCTCTGATAATTTTTAGTATTCCATGATCGCAAAAGGTTTTAAGACTGTAGTAAAAATACAGATGAATAAATATGTCCATCCTGTAGACTGTTGATGTCTTTTTATTGAAGATGAGAGGACCTCTAAATTTGCTGGAACTGCAGGTTACTGTATTCAGGAGAAAATCAATGCAATGTGCTTTATGAGTGTGACTTTCATCTTGTTTCTTTTCTTGAAAAGAGCTATTTAGTCATTATAACATTTAGATATTGTACTGGTTTTTCCTCTAGCTGCGTTCTTAGTACATGTAATAGGTGAAATGAGAACAAGACACTGACCTCAAACCTTTCACTTTTTCTTTTTTCTTTCTCCTTATTTTCTGACATAAAAGGTTAGGTAAGCTGGACATCTGAGGGAAATACTTTTTCCCTTTTTTTATTTTTATTGAGCTATTGAAGTAATTGGAAGGACATGTTTTTTTCCAAAGACAAAAGACAAAACCCCAAATCGAATAATAAATCACACATAAGAGAAAAATAAAATAAATGCTATATCAAATCTGTCTAAAAATGTCCACAAAATTGAACAGCATAGAGACAGCTGAGTGTGGAGAAAATATTGAACAACTTGTAGCCACCATTTATCAAAGAATGTAATTTAACAATTGTTGGCATACAAAAAGCAAGAAGTCAGAAAGATATATCACAGAAAAATAAAGCACAATATGTTATTGATATTTGAGAGCAAGGGTGTATTAGGGTTTTTGAAATTTGAATCCAGCTTTTTACATTCAGGCAATGATTTTTAAAAACATTGTTTCAGCAGCACAGCTACAGCAGAAATGCTTTCTGATTTAAAAAATGCCCTAAAAACCTTAGTTCTGTGAAAATTAACTGCCACAATTCAAGACTTGGCACAATTTTCCTCCCCTTTCCTGATCGCTCAGCGTGGACTCCCCTGAGATCTCTGACCTTGACTTCGTGCTGCTCTGTGATCCCCTCGCTCCTGGACCTTTCCTTAGTAACCAACCCTTTTGTTTTGCATATGCTGTGACCAGAAGAGCCTTCAGAAAATAAAATATTGTTTAATTTTGATAGAACTAAGGATTAATAGAATTATTTTTTTTCTCTCAGTATTACCTAGAAATCTAGTAGCTCTGTTGTACCTTTCAGCCTAGCTTTTGAGAATATGGTCTTTCTCTTCCCTCTTTGTCTTTCTTTCTTCTCTGGGCTTTAAAATCTTCCTTAAATTCCAACCAAGGTCACTGTTCACACTTTTCTGTAGTATGCCTCCCTATCCAAAATCAATTTCCTAAGAAAGAGAAGGCAGAGTAACTAAAGAAAAATGCCCTTGTAAATGTGTTTTGGTTTATAAAGAAATCGCTGAACCTAGGGAAATACCAGAAGTCATTGCCTTTCCTTTTTATCCATTTCCTGATTGGCTCGTTAATTTAGCCAAATAAAATAAGTGCCAGCCAAATACAGTAAATTCCAGTTTTCAGGTTACATTGTACCCATAAATTATTACTGGCCAGTCCTAATCCACTTTAATTGTATTACAGAAGTTTCAAATCAGTGTCCTACAAGTATACTAATTTGAGAAGTGGGAGACTCACTGCCTTGAAGAGCTTGTCTCTTTAGTCAGCAAGCAAGGAAGTCAAGGTAGGGAAAAAGATAATCCGTAATGTGAAATGCAGAGAAATCAACTGATTTGCTGAACGCACAAAGCGAATGTAGATCCTTCTACTGTAATGTTTTTTTGTTGAAACCCACAGGTCTTTTGTCACTGACTTCAGTGGCATAAAAAGCTGAGTTATCCCATATCTGGTGCTCTAACCAAGAGATCAGCCTTCCTCTGCTAAGTTTCAGTCTTGATGATGCTCATTTGAAACTTTTATCTATGCTTGTCTCCTCCTATGGCTTTTCATGTACTAATAATGAGAAGAGGTGGATAAAAATTTTCAAACATATTGGAAAGAGGGTGAAAATTGTCTTCTCTGTGCACAGAGTGACAAGGAGAGTAAAGAGGGAAGAGAGAAAAATTCTTTCACCTTTGGAAAAAGAAATACCAGCCTCAATGATAACAATGAAAGGAAATTTTCACTCATGCTAGGTATCAAAAAGATGGGTCGTTGATGGAAACAGCTCCAGCTAGTTCCCTTCAGTACGCAGAATTATATTTTGAAAGACCATTTTCCGCTAATTTGGCTGTTGTGCAGTTTGAACTTTACGAATTGACTTGTAATTGGACCATGCTGTCAATGGAAAAACTTACAAGTATTGAACATGACATTTTTAAGAAGGTTACTGTCATCTAGTCCTCTATTAGTGCATTTGCAGAGAGTTATAATTGGTCTAACAAGCTTAGTAACCTGTCCTACTTCCAATTATAATGTACAACCTCATTTATATCTTTTCTTTATTTACTGATACATGATAGGTAATAATTCTCTATCTAGTGCTCATGCTTCAAAATAAAGCTGTCTCATCATAGAATGGTTGCATTCTTTTAATATACATGTATATATTAACCATACACATAGATTAATATGCATGCATATATGTACCCATACACATCGATTATATATAATTTACATATGCATATATGTGTGTATATATATTTATTCTGAACAATTAAAGTACATATATAATTTCTCCTATACATATTTTATATATATATATATACCCACACATAGATATCTTTTTATTTTGAATGATTAATGTGAGTATAAAGTCTCCTGTTGCTTTTAAATTACCAGGGGGCATGTGTTTCCTCCAGACTTTGGTTAAGTTTAAATGATTATTCTGGCTCAAAGTGATAATATGTTCATGTAGGTGTGATTCTAAGGACTGAAAAAGAAGGGGAAGTATAAGAAAATGAACAGGTTGATGAACTCAATGCATTCATTATCAACTTATATTTGCATGAAAGAGAAACTGTTCACTTATTATAAAATCAGAATGGCACCATTAATTTTGTTTACTACGCGAGCGATTTTTAGTGCATGTAAGATCTACTGGCTGTTTTACAGGTGAATATGTCTTGTTAAACAGCCTTATGGAAAGAGATCTGCAGAAGCATCTGCATTTGTTGTATCTCCCCAAAGCAGAGCTGTTCCGTGGAGTAATGCTGATTTCAGACATCATGGGACTGCTTTTTTTTATTTTGTTGTCACTGTCAGGAGAATGATGGCAATGCAGAATCATGCATCAGGAAGTAGAGGAGGGATTAGTGAAGAAATTAAAAAAAAAAAAAAAAGGCAAAAAGCTAGAGAATTGACATTTTTTGATACACTCATAAAGTTAAAAGTTTAATTTTTTCAACAATTTCTTCATGTGTGGCAACTTGGCTTTCACTGCCATGCTCTTAGTAAAGACTGATTGGTGAGACACCAGACCAGACCAAAAAAACAAAAAAAAAAAAAAAAAGAACCAGCTTAAAAACCTTTAGATGTGAACAAGAGAAGCAAAGAGAGCAGAAAGGAGATTTGGTCTTTCTCCTTTTTTTTTTTTTTTCTGTCTTTTGGTCACTAGTGTAGCTGCCTTTGAATTGTTAATGTAGTTCTGCCTTAGAAGAAGGGCCAGCAGAAGAGGAATTATGGTTTTTTTTCTGAGGTACCTTTTTTCATGAAGATGCTCTTGAATGAATGCCTTTTCAGAGTGCACTTGATAGTTTAAAGAGTCGTGGATAGTATCTTTTGTGTAAGCTACAGTTAACGGAGTGATTCCATTTTCACTTCGGGCTCTGATTAATATTGTATATCATCAAAATTATCCCTTGGCCTCACAAAACAGAAAATAATGATTCTGTTGATTTTGGCAGTATGGTAGGTGTTAGCGGAACATTTTAATCTCCTATCATTGGTTTTGTGACCCTGTTATGCCTTTAGAACTAATAACATGAAACTGTGTTGCTTCAGGAGACTCAAGGAAGGCTGTATTTTCTGCCCCTTGTCTTCCCCTTTTTCTCTGTGTTTGAACACTGATCACTGTTTGTTAAAATACCATCTGCTCCTTTTGCTTTGCATACTCCGTTGGGGTGCAAGAACAATCTGAAGATATAGGCTTCAATGAAGAAAAACAATGATCGTATAACATAAATTATAAATAATTGGAGTACCTGCAGTTTAACTGATATTTGTTTGCATCAGCTTCAGAGGAGAATGACATTTCAAGAAATAGGAGCAAGGGAATGACGTAAGATTTAGGTACTTCAGAATGTACTTTTGGCAAGGCAAATTGTGCTCTGTGTACATGTGCTCTCACCTACTTGTGATTAATGGTTCATGATTTTTCTGCACTCCTTGCCATGCTTTTTGTCTGTTTTGTGATATATTTTCTAAATTCTCAACACAGGTCTTCTGACAGAATCATAGATCTGAACTAGCTCATAAAACTGCAGTGTCTCAAATAAATAGATCAAATAATCCTAGAAACGGTGTTTGTTAGTTTTGAATCGATAGTGATAAAGTTTCTCTGTATTCTTACTCGCCCAAACTTCTGTCTAATCTATCTTTGTTCTCTTCTTCTTGTGCAATCTTTTCCTTGCTTCCAGTGGCTGCTACAAAGAACAAAGCTAGAGGTGAGTTTCTGCCTGCACTCTTCAATTTGCATTGCATGGTTCTGCAGCCCACGCATTTTCTCACAAGGTTTTTTCTGCTTCACTGAGAAAGATATTTTTAGATCTTATGGTATAATAGATTAGGTTTTTACGATTTCATAATTGCCCCGAAGTGCAGACTATTTTCATTGTTTATCAGTCATCACTACTTATACTGTATTTTGTTAATTCTTTTAATTTAGGAAGTTTTTAGGAAAAAGATAAAACCAAGTGCACTGTAGTTAGATTTCTGACTTGCATTATAGTAATGTAGGGATACTGATGGCATTTTAATCGAAATGAAGATATTACATAAAATGCTCATAAATATGTAAATGTAATTTATATTTTTTATCTCTACACATAGTCATAAATATCTGAACAGAGAACAATGAACATAAGTGTCTCCTAAGCATCCCCCGTCTTTTCACACTAATATAAAATGATCATCACTGTTTCTGATAGCATACCAATACATATAGAGGCATACTATAATCTCTACAGAGATTTATGACTTCAGAGCAGCAAGGTGATTGTCACAAATCAGTGTGACAAAGAAGTAAACCTTTCAGAACTAATCATGTAAGGTCAGTTGTGCCTTAAACCATTTCCTGAATTTCAACGAAGCACTGATGTAGCAATGTAACCTGAAGGGTATATTTTTACTTGCACATACCTATAAATGTGTGCATACATGTGTATATATACACATATGTGTGTGTATGAACATATGTTTTCACAGAAAATCCTGAAAAGAGATATTTTATTAAAATTTAGCTAACATTCCTGGTAGATAAAGTTTAGTTGTTTGATTATTAAACATCAGATTTCAAGGCAAAGTATTTACGCTTGGTTACATGTAGTTCAGAAGAACTCTCATATTCACGGTGTTTGTTAAGTTCAATTATATACATTGTCTAGCTTGAAGATGTAGAGCAATAATAATAATCAAAGAAAACACAGCCAACTGATAGTTTTTATGTATTAGAATAATTAAATCAATAATTAAAATACAGCTCAGGTTTTTTTAAACCCTTGCATGGCTTTTTGTAAAATCTTTTTCTCAGAAATTTTGCATGCATTGGATGTCACGAGTGAGGGGAATGGATAAAGACGAATTCACGTATTTGTCTATGCATGCTATGAAGTTTGCTTTACTCTTTTCTGTACTGTCATGTACTTGGCTGTGATGCTGTGTAACAGTGGTCAAGAGTTTAAGACCTTCATAATCAATGAGAAACAACAGACAAAACCAAAGCACATCCACAGAAACAACTTTCAGCACAAATAAGCATAATCTTACCGGTATTCAGTGATTACTTCCTGTACCCGTATATTGCCATTCAAACAGAAACTGCCCCGGAGGCACAGGAATTATAAAATCAGTCAAAAGTACTCATGGGCCCCACTCATCTGTGAACATTCACACCCCCTTATTTCAAAAGTACACATGCATATTTTATAAACAGCTGAAACTATATATAGTAAACTGGGTTTGACACTGTGGTAAGAGAAAACCTTATAATCTGTACCTATGCATTATCTTTGGAGTTCTCTTGCTCAGTTGCACAGTGCCTTCAAGAAGTCATCAGCTTTTCCTTTGGTGTTGAACAGCCCTGTGATGAAGGTACCCCAATATCCACAAGGAATTCAGTCCTGCAGTAGTTCTGTCTTTTACCAAAAGCATATGACCAATCTTGTCATCTCCTGTGGTGGAAGACATAAAGTAGCTGACATCTTACTGTTTTTCACATTGCTCTGCCTAAACAGTAAAGAAGGATCTGTTCCTCCTTTTGAAGTATAACGAACACTTAACTGGCAAGCAGTTGTCTAATACGGCATTGAAAACTGAGGGAATGCTTTGCTGCAAGAGGAGTTTCTCTTTTGGCATTTATCTCCCTGAAATCCAGCACTCTTATGTCTGTGCTCCTATTTATGGATCTTCATTTTTCCTTTCTGAAAGTTTGGAATTTGTGTTGCCATTTTCAGCAAGGTGAAGTTGACACTCATGCCTGCCCTGAGATCCGAGGGTTCCAGAGCACCTTAGTAGGTGATATTCAATCGGGCCACCTGTCTTGAAACTTTGTTAGCACTTTGTTAGCATGAGAAAACTCCTGCTTGTCTCCAACTCCCCTCCCCCCTTGTGGGATTGTCCATAAGCAGAACATTAGAGCCCTTGTCCTCAAACATTGCATTCAGTGCCCTTTCCTTAAGTATTTTCTCAGACTTTGTTGAAGGCTGTTTGTATTAAGTGGTATAAAGCAGCTGTTGAACTCTCTACTTTACCCTTACTTTGTGGCACTTAGAATCAATTTAGGTTGGAAGGTCATCTGGTCTGCAGGTCATCTGGACCTAGCCACTGTGTAAGTAAGGCCCACTTAAATCTGGTTGCTCAGAGCCTTCCAGTCAAATTGAAGTATCTCGAGGGTCAGAGATTCCACAGCTCCAGGTTAGATTTGCGCTATAGTTACTTTACTTTACCATGGTTTTCTTATTTCTTTTTTTATACTTTCTGTTACCTGGAAGAAACTGCATGAAAATTTTTGGTGGTCTCCAGAAAGGGTAAATATCTGGATTTTGCATAGAAGGAAGGATCTTGCTTTGGACTACCTTGGGCAGATGCTGCCACAGGACACTCATGTTCTGGACAGAATGCTTCTGACATTTCTGAGAAGTCTAGTTCAGAAGGTTTTGAAAGAGCAAGGGGTAAAATTAAACATGAAAATAGCACTGAATTTGATGAAGCAGAAACCAAAGATGCCACCTGAAAATCTCAGACTACCTGACTAGAGTTGTTTCAGTGTATGAATATTTTAAGGACTGTTCCTTAATGTACCAGATGAGATCTGTTCAACTTGAGCTCTATAAATGAGCATTTCCTCTATCAAAGCACTGAAGACCTATCAAAGTCTGAAGACCTCTTGACCTATCAAAGTCTGAAGACCTCTTGACCTCTTAAGAAGGGCTGTTGTGGCTTTTTGGTGACAATGTTGTTGCAGATGTCTTCTGGCAGCAGTTAACAATGGTTTCCAGGCTCAGTCTGGAGGTCTTATCAGAGCTGCTAATGACGTGTCAATTTTCAGTTAGCAGGTGAAAGAGAAAGGCCAAGTGTCTTCATTCAAATGTAATTAGTTGAGGAATGGAGTTCTGCACTCCACATTTTCACTTCTCCCATACACTCTGTGTCAACTGCCATTAAAATGTTCTTTCCCGAGCTGCCCCACTAACCTCATGCAGTTAGACACTTGACTTTATAACCCTTCAAAATTTAAATAGGAGTTTCTGATAGGTTTTTTTTTTGTATTGGGAATGGTGCGGATGAATATGACAAGTTTCTATAAAAAAAAAGGAGATTATGATGGCCAACTGCTGTTGCAGGAAGAGAAAGCAAGTCCTCCAGAAAGATCTCTTATCATCTGCCTGTTGAGAAGTACAACATTCTTTCCTGTTCCTAAGATTCCTGAGGCCTGCAGATTAGCAATAGTGAAATTCCCAAGTAGAGTCCCAAGAAGAGACTTTTTGCAGAGGGCAAGATGTAACTGCCTTAACATTGCAGGAGTCGTACTATCCAATCTATATAAAAACGTGGTGGATTAGTAGCTGTTTCTGCCATGCTCCTTTCCCCCATTTTAGCTATGTATGAAGTTCTATTTTTATTTTTCTCAGGGAGAAATAACATTCATATCATAGTCCCACTGCTTCTCATAACGAAGTACTACTGTACTACCCACTCAGTCTATATATACGCAATGCTATATTCTCTCTCCAAAACTGTTGTAAAAGCTGTACTTCTGTGGGCTCTAGGGGATGTCCTATCGATGGGGGATACCTTCAAACTTTTTTCCGACTTAATACTACACTTTTAAGTACTGTAAATGCCTTTAATTCTATTTCACTTTCCTCACGAGTTTGATATTAACAGTACTATTTTCTGTAGCCTGTTGGATATCCAGGAGATTTTTGAGATGTGTCTTTTTCTTGATTTGTATTGGATCTGTGTTCCAAAGAAATTATCCTTATTTTTGAGTTCCATTGAAAATCACTTTTTTCTTTCAGTCATCTCTTCTACAAATGCAGAGGTATGTTGTTTCTGCTTTGCTTTTAAAAGAGGAGACTGATTTTCCTTCAGAAACATAAGATTAAATTTAGCTTTAACAACACTACCTAAAGCATACATCTCAATCTCTAATATAAATCATCATAGCAGTGGATACACTGTCTAAATGCATCTTATCCAAGAGGCAAAGATCACTCTGGACTTTATTCACTTGATTTATTTTGTTTGTTCTCATTATGTCAATGAAATTGGTATCAGCTTATTTGAAGTTTAAGTCAGGAGGGATCGTGTGAAGAATGTTGTACAAATATACTCTGTTATTGCCTGGATAGTTGTGCAATGACTCATATTATCTTTTAGTTAGGAATCAGTTTGTTTCTCGAGACTTCACCAGTCTTCATCAATGGTTGTGTTCTACCCAACCATCTCTGATTTTTCTGACAGCATATGATAAAGTTTATTCTTGGTAAATAATAGGTTTAATTCATCCCATTGTTTTGACTGAAAATCAGCCAAACCAGGATAAATTGTGTGGACCAGAATTCCCTGTATGGATGACCTACAGTTTAGATCCTTTCTTCAGTACATATAATTAGCCAAGCATATTTCTCATGCGAGGTAAAATTATCCTGAAATGAAGCAAGTTACACAGGAGCTGTCCATGTTTGGAACAGGATGAAGCAAACGTACACAAAGGAAACACAAATACTGCTATTTGTCTTATTTGCATTATCTTCACAAAGTTCTGAGCTATTCAGTTGTTAACATCAGTCAGGCATTAGCTCTGCTGTTGCAGAGTTTTCTTTGTTGAGGGATAGATAAATCAGGGTATCATCTGCATAAAAATGACACACTGCAACATTATGCCAAAAAATACAAACTAGTGGAAGTGTATAGATGTTGAAAGTGTGAATCCAATATAGAGCCTAGGGGAACTCCATAACTCACAGTAGTTTGAAAGAGCATTTATTTATGGTTACAAGCTTTCACCACTGAGACATGTAGAAATGAAAACCCATCAGATTCCACCTTTAATACAAGGGCATTACAAAAAACTTGCCAAGGCTGTTGTAGTAGCATAGCATGATCTGAAGCCTGATTGAAATTTTTCAGATATTTTAGTGCTATTGAAATAAAGGAGCTCTTCTTTTTAAATCTTCTGATATTTTCACTCAAAATATAGTTTCACCTTCTGAAGGCAGAATTTTCACTTTAAGGTAGTAAAAGCACCTTTGGTATTTATAAATTATTTTACTTTGGCCGGGGGATGGGGGGGATGGGGACGAGACAAAAAAGCTAATGAAGCCTTAATAAACATTCCTTTACTGTCTCTTCAGTATTCCCTTCCCTGTAGTTTAGTCACTGCTTCCAGAACATAACCTCTGAGATCCGGTGCTTTGCTGATTAAATCATGTCCAATGGCTAAACCTGTGAGTTTGAAAGATCTGGATTTCATTCCTAGGTCTGCCACGGTTTTCCTCTGTGATTTCTCATGGCACTTAAGGCCAGAGTTTTCTCATATTCAGTGCTTCTGATGGGGAGAAAAGTGGTGCTGAAGAAAAAAAATTGATGCTTGTCTGTGAAGAGAGTGCACAGGAAAAAGGAAAAAAAAAAGTTTGAAAATTACCGTATTAAGAGTGCAGAGGGACTGTGAAGGCATACATGAAACATTGCTCCTCCTTGCGCACTTTTGCTGTCAACGTTTATACAGGAGCACGTTATCTGAGAAATGAATTTGGGTAGGCAATTGTTACTGTGTTTCTCCAGTTCTTGTTCTATTTTGGTGAAAAGAATATGGAATTTCCAATTTAATGGTTAGTCTCTAAATATAAAAATATGTTGGTTTTGTTGCGTTTTTTTTAAATCCTCCTAAATGCAAAAGTTCACATTAGATCAAGATAATAGGTTATTTCACAGTTTCAGTTTTCCATCAGATGACATAAACCATTATAATTACATTAGACTCTCAAAAAATCATATATATCTACTATAATATATATGCCATTTGTCAAAAGAGATCTGGAAGAGAAAGCAGATGCCTGAGTTCTGCGGTGTTTTTTAGAAGAGTCACAAAATATGTTGCTATATGTTTTTTCCTTACAAACCTTAGCTGATCCTCGGAGGGAGAAAGCTGGAATCATAATGATGATAATAGTTCTTAACAAAGTTGCTGACTGCTCTTTACTCTTTGCAATTATATTTGGGAAATACTTGGCCCTAGCATCTGTAAGATCTTTCCAATACTGAGACAGCTGAGATTTCTACATAATGTTGTGTGTACACAGTCCAAATGCTCACCATTGTAGTTCCAGCTAGAATCCTTCTGCCATTCAAGGTCCCAAGTTCTGCTACATACTAAGGAGACTGCCAAAACATGAATCAACTTTTCCTTTCTTAGGTTGAGGGACTACATTAGCAGCACTGGAAACAGCAGTTATACAAGCCTGTATATCCTCTTTACTGCTTTTAAAGCATTTTATTTTCATATGTTTTCCAGAATAGATGTAAACAAAGCAACTATTTATAGTTTTGGTGATGTAACATGCTTATTAAAATTGTAGGTCGCCGTGGAATAAAGGAGCTCTAGCAACATAGAAATAGCAAAGAAAAGTACAAAGCCTCATTGAAAAGTGGTCAGTAGGGGTAAGATATTGCTGTTGACATGCCCTTTTCATTTGAGAGACATCTATACTGAGCCAACATATCAATCATTTATTGACTAAATAGTTTAATAGCCAGTGTAGAAGAGTTTGAGATGGAGTAAGATAATGTTTGGTTTCGTTCTTGTGAAGTGCAACACAGTTATGGGAGAGGGACTCTAGGGAGGATGTTCCCTTTTGAGGTGGACCTGGTTATCGTCGACTACAGCATTTTGTCAGTTCTTATTCCCCAACTTTCAGATTGGCGACTCTTCCCTCCCAACAGTTAACACGAATTCTGATTGCTTTTTTTCAATTTGTCTGCCCTCATTTGGTTGTTAAGTATTTGGGACCAGACTGTCAAAAGCAGTGTATTAGGAGAGCTTGCCATACTTGAATAGAACTCTGCTGGAAATTTAGTTGCTTTATTTGCTATCTGAATGGATGTACTGTTGTAAATCTGGTCATGGGATTGAGCATTGAGCCCTTATGGCTATCTGCAAAGAATTTTCATAGGCAGTGTGTTGCATTTCGATATGAAAGTATCATGAACACGTGAGACACAGGCAGATACTGTTTTGTGCTGGCCCAATGAAATCAGCTGTCACATTCTAGCCAGACAAAACACTTTGCCTTCAGAGTCTAGACTTTTTATTTAAGCACAATAAAATGGATGTAGTGAGTGCCCAAGATACGTTTGCCATATTTTATACATGCTATGGAATTGGTGGGCATGATTTCCTGATATCTGGCAGTTGGATGGAGCTGCTGCTCTGAATCAGGCTGTGGACTTCTCTTTGTTCCAAATACCTAAATTTGTCGACTTCTATTGAGATGAAATTTCTGAGAGAGAAAAGGAATTTGACGATAATACCTAAAGACTGGAGAAATGATACAGCTGGTGTATGGGTTACAGCAAACCCGTGATCACTGATTTTTACTTCTCTGTTGATAGCTATAGATGCTTTTTAAAGCATAGGCTTTTCTTTCAGGCTTGACTTTGTTCCAGTATGCTTTCTTTTAGCGAAAGGAAGTGAAGAGTGCTTTTAAATAAAAGGAAAGGTTTGTTGTTTTTTTTTTTTTTTTTCTCAGATGCTCTTTTGAAAAACGTAGGACTTGCACTGATTCTCCACATTAGCTGAGTTCTCAAGATCCACTTCTTAAATCTCTGTGTGACATCAGATCTTCAGAGAATTTGTTTTACTTTAGTGGACAGTGGTCAGTGAAACACATGGTGTTTAAATGGCTGAGGATTCACTATCGCTGCTAACATTTGGTGCTTTATGTTAATACTAGTTTGGTTTCTTGGTTCAGGCATAGGAACAGAAGAAAGGAAGCTAAGACTTCTCTGTGTGTGCTACCATTGTTCTATAGAGGATCTCTAGAAATTCTTTTTAAGTAAGCATTATGCTCTGCATTACTCTGGGATTCTTTCAAGGGCTAATAACTTCAAAGTCTTCTTCACATTTTAATTAGATTATGGACTGCATGTAAGAGAAAGGTAGTGGAAAACACTTGAGCAGAGTACTATGTAGGGATTTTTGTTCCTCTGCTGTTCATAAAAACACTACCACAAAAAGCTGGTCTGATTAGAAACAATCACGGTATTATTCATGTGGATCTATTGACCACTAGATCCGGTGGATCATTAGAGATGAAGGAGAGAAATATGAAGTGTTCGCTTACTATGAGCCTTAGGTTGTTGATTCTGAATTAATATCTTCACTCATGCCTCGCCTGATTGCAGAACACCCAGCTCCTTTTCCATTAAGCTGATAAAGTGAATTTCATCTCTTACAAAAACTAGCTAGCGATATCAGGTTGCCTTTATGCAGCTTCTCAGCTCAAGTAAAAGAAGCAGAGCTCTCTTTGGCCTATTGCCAATAACTGCAAATTTCAGTAGGAACCTAAGTCATTTATGTTTTGGAAACTGTTGCTGGATCTCAGAAAGCTAAACAGGTGAACAAGTGTGTTTCTGTTCTTCACAGATTGATGTATCTGAAAGTACGTCAGTAGCAGTACCCCAGGAAAGAGAAAATCTTAGGATTTCCTTTTTAGGAGCCTGATTCTATGAAATCAGGTCCAGAAGCTAAATACCATAATGATAATAAATAAATGATTTTTTTTTTCCATGGTGAACACTTATAATGATAATATCTCTGAAACTGATAAAAGATTTAGTAATAAAGAAAAAATACTGTAAATATTGGTTCTTTCATTTGTTATATCAGTATTCTGTTCATGGGCTCCCTGAAGAGCTAATAACAAAATAAAAGTCATGATTCCAAACTAACAACCTTCTACGTTTATTATGAGGTTTATAAAATAACTTGACAAAAATCCTTCAAAGGGAAATGAGCAAGAGAATTAAGGGGTTAAAATTAAGTGAAGCTGTCGGAAGGGAGGGAAACACTGGAAAGAGGGCAATGGAAAAGAATCGTGTGTGATGGCTGCAAATGCAGTGGGCCTTTGCAACAGCCAGCAGCAGAAGTTCTACCTAGACTTTGCAGGTCCCCATGTGTCTTACAGCTGCTATTAGAAGTCACTGTCAGTTTTCCAAATTCTGGTTTTCCTAATTCTGGTTTTCCTAACTGTGCTGGTTTAGATTGTGTAAGCAAAGATAAGACTATAGACTCCTGATTTATATCAGTACCTGTACAATACATCCAACTGGTCTCCCACAGGCTCACTTTTCATTTGTTAACTATTGCTGAAAATACAGCAACCCTTTTTCGTTTGTGAGGGGTGGCTTTTCTATTCATGTGTTTTTTCTAATAATTATTGTTATTTTTATATACATACATAATACATGTTGCATGTGGTGCGTTAGAAGTACTCAAAGGATTTATTGTTGTTGGATTTAGAAGCAATTGTACATAACCATAAGTTTCTCAAGGTAGAAATTTTTGCTTTTCATGACATACTTAGTAGATTCAAGATGTCTGTCATCTGCGATCCCTTTGTTTCTTTCCTAGGTTTTCCTTCAGAAGTATTTGTTTTCATTTGGTTTTGGGAATAGTACTTATTGTAGTTATTTGTCACTGATTTCTGGAAGCGTAAAGTGTGTCAGCTAATGCTTCCCAAGTAACAGCTCAGAAACGAAGGCAGAATATCAATCCCTGCATTGATGTCCATTTACATTTTAGGAATTTACAAGTGTATGAAGCTAATGAGCTAATAATTCAACATTCTTTTCAGATAATGTTATGTACAGAAATGAATAGGATGAATAGGCTTTCCTCCCATGGTTGGGCTTCTCTTACAGAATTTAATTTTTGTAATGATTATTGTAATGGACTGCCCATCCCACTCCAACAATAAATGTTCCCCAGGAGGCAGACTAGCAAAATAAATGCTTCTCCAGAGCAGACATAATAAAATTCCTCTCATCTTTAGCTTTTTCTCTCTCCAGAAGCTCAGGAGAAAAAGTGGGACTTGTAGCACTGTTGAGAGGTTACAAATTTCTGGTTTCTGAGACACCAGCTAGAAAGCAAGTTCCAACATCAGGCAGACGCACACAAAATGTGCTCTGCCAACATTTCCCTTCCATTTACTTTCAGACAGCTTCCACCCCTGCTGATCTCAGTGTTTGCAAGGTAATGCGCTCTACAGTTGTATCCACCTCGCCTGCCAACCAATATAGCATGTTTTCCTGGTCCTTCCCTCCTGCTTCGCTTTGCCTTTTTTTTTTCTTTTTTTTTCTTTTTTTTCTTTTTTCTCTCTCTCCCTTCTGGTATGTCCCAGTAACACAGGAGGCAGTTTTGTAATCTTCTATTATACCTTCTCCTGTATCCAGCAACCATCTTGATCTGATCTAAATATCTTTCAAAATATATTCAGTCATTTGTGTAGGTTAGTGACAACTATTTTAATAACTTTATCTTTTAAAAAATAAATTTTACTTTCTTTAGTGCTTCTGTGAAGAGCAAAGCGTTATTTCCCATGACAATTCCTTAAAATAAGATGTCATATCAGAGATTTCGGCTGGAAACTTGTCAGTCTTACCTGAAGAATGTTACATGTTTTTCAAAGGACATGAATTTGATTGACTTTTTGAGGTACAGTATTCTAACCCTTTGCCTGCTTTTTAAAAGCAAATTGTGCATGATAGTTAGGAATGTGGACAGCTATGAGAGATTCTTGATTATCAAGTCCAGTCTCTCTTTATAGGCGTCGCATATTACCTCCTCCATATACGCATTCTGAAAAGCTGGGGGGGGGGGGTTGGTTTTGGTTTTTTTTTGTTTGGTTTGGGTTTTTTTTTTTATCTCCATGAGTAATACACAGATAACTATCATGTCTTCTCTCAGTCGTCTTTTTGGTAGACAGCCAGATATTTTTCAGACTCTTCTCTTTCCAGGATGGCCTGGGCTACATTTTACTTTTCCAGTGTGTCGCGGTGTGAACTGGCTGCTGTTGAATGAAATGAGCAGAATGGTCCTCAGTGTTTTACCTGGGGTTCATCCCGGCTTTTCTATCAAGCCTTCCTACATCTACCAGAAATATTTCAACTGGCTTGTCTTATGACTGCTTTCTTTCAAGCTGCTTCATATTGGTCGTTCATAGTCATCCAGTGATAAATTAGAAAACGTGTCTTCTTCCTGCTCACTTGTTCTCGGCCGATGAGATGCTAGTCAATTATTAATCCCCAAGTACAAGGCTTTTTTTCTCATTTCTATTACCGCAGTCCTAAAGGTTGTCCAGTATTTTCTGTGAGGTGTACCAGTCCTTTACGAATGATACCTTTGAAGATTTTGTCATTAACTTATGTTATCTGTTAATAAAATTATTATTAATATACAAAAGAAAGAGTGGAGTGCTTGAAAAAAGACCAAGCATTAATGACTTCCCTCAAGTCTCTTCTTCCTTTCAGCTCCAGCCTGACACCATCTCTCATAAGCAAGTTCTTCATGTTTCCCATACTTCCTGTGCTGGTGTCTTCTGCCTAATTTACATGCTGTGTTTATGGGATCTCATTCTAACACATTTACGTAAAAATTAAGCTACTAAATTTCTATTGTCTGCCAGCAATCAGATTAGAATTGACTGATCTATGTTTGTTAACTTCGTATTAATTTGCTAGTCTCAGTTAACTATGGCAGAGTTTCTGATCCCTTCTTTCACCTGTTCCTGGTCATTTCCAGGGAACAAATCCACTTATCCGTGGTGATCTACACAAGATGACTTGATGGTGGATTTATTAGCTAGGATTTTTTAGTCAAGACAACTGATGTTTAGCAAGTGTAATGCTGTTTAGTGGTGATAAAACAGCAAGCAGTGGGATTCAAAAAATACAAATTCTGTCTAATCTAATCTAAATTACAACTATACTTCATAAATAGTAATTTCCTGATAGGTGGTTTTATGATTCCTTATTATTATAATTTACTGCTGGCCATTTTTCATTCACTTTGTAGATAAAAGTATACTTTATCTGTATACTAAGTACATGTAGTAATTCTAGTAGTGCAGTAAAACTTCCCTGTGGGAATTCTTGGGATTCGGGCATGCTCCCTGTTGCAGAGTTTTCACAGTGACCCATGACACCCAGGGAGTGACTTTTCCTCTTTGAGTATGTGCAGTATCACTCACATCCAGGCTTGCTGCTCCTGTAGAGGCACAACTTGTTACCCTGTCGATAACTTAGTGTAGTGCCATGGGGAGCTCAACACCTCTTCCAGTGCTCCAGTGACCAGGAGAGATTAATGTCTTGTTTGTCAGATCATTTACTTGGCTTATCAGAATGCAAGATTATGGGTAGATGGGTATATTCACTTAAAAACATAGATTTTCACATTTACAGAACAAAACTTTGAAAGCACAAAACATCATATAGTATTGAGAAACAATATATATAACAGAGAGAGAGAGACACACACACACACTAGCTGCTTCAGCTAGCTACTGTGTCTGTGTCTCTCATAGATGATACAGGAATCTGTTAGGATCTTGGCAATGGATTTCTCCTGCTTAGACTGTCTTTAAGATGCCTTCCCCATGCTTGGGGCAGAAAAGAGGCCAGGAGCGAAAGCTATTGGCACATTCTCTGGGTGGTTCCAAGCTAGAAAGCCAAGGTCTTATTTATTTCCTTCTGATAAAAATAATTTCCTTAGATTTGTTACTGGAAGAGTATTTAGCACTGCTGAGGGTACCGGGAATATCCTTCTTCCCACCTCTGAAAATCTGTTGATTTACACTAGTATCATCAGCCTTCATTAAAAAAAGTTATGAAACCTTACATATCGCATCATGAGAGAAGTTAAGTGCAGTTTCTGCCTAGATTAATTAGTGCTTCTTTTCCTCTATTTCTGTGTTGAATACAATACTACCTACAGGGTGAAATTGGGAATAAAGAGCCTTGCTTTAGGAACATCTTGATCAACACCACTGTTGGTTTTAGGGGGTCTCCTGAGCATCCTGTTACTAAGAGGTCTTGCCATCGTTAGCACCATGTGCTTTCTGAGAATTATCTCATTGCAGCAAAACTTGTAGCCTGATTTCTTTAGCACTGTCAAAAAGGTCTGTCTACTACACAACCAAATCTAGTGCTAAGGAACGAGAATAATTCCTAATAAAATCCTATTTACCAGCTTCTTGAAAATGAATTTCACCCAAAGAGAAATCTTTTCTGCCATCTCTTTTTTTTCATGTGGTTGCTATTAGGACCTGGCTAACTTTACCTTTATTTTTCTTTCATGAAAAATTCATGATCTTGGGGTATGCTAGCCATGATTCCTATTCCATCTTACTTCTCTCATTCCTGTAACAGAAGGCACTTGTCTGCAGTTCCTGCATTTTGCTGCCCATATTCCTTGCATTAACATGCAAATATTTTGCTTGTTTCTTATCTGTTCACTAATTGAATTAGGCACATCTTTTCACCAGCATGTCTCATGCATGTGAATGCTCTTCATATCCAGCCTTAGGACTGTTTTTCTCTTCTGTATAGGCTGCTACAGTGATAAATCTGAATTTACTGTGATGTCCTTACTGCCCTTCTTCTATGTACTAAACCAACACTTGGAGATTACACAAAATCTCCTCATCATCTCTCTTCATTTCTTAGTTCGAAATGCTTCCTCTTCAGCAGTTCGGCCTAAATAATAGAAAACTGTTTTGAGGCAGTCTGTCCTTTGAGGAAGAGTTGTGTTTCCAGTGAAAGCATTCAAAATTTTATTTTAATTTGTCTAGTCCTGGAGGCATTTACTGCTGTTGGTTGTCTTTGTTATATTCCTTGCTTCTCCTCTGTATTTACTTTACAAAGAACAGGAAGAGTTATGACCTAGATTTCTCAATCTTTGCATGTGGTTTTGGTTTTGTTTTGGTTGGGGGGGAGGGTATTTCCCCCTTTTCTCTTTCATCATGATTGTTTGCTATATTTAACAGTGTGTTAATTTCTGCCAACAGTATGTAAATATAAAAGTGCTTAAAGAGTAAGCATAGAAAAACATAAGAAAATAGTAGATTATATAGGGACATACCACTGGTTCCTTCTGGAGTAATGCAAGAATACTGTCCTGTTAGAAACAAGGGCATAGAGTTCATGTGCTTTGGATATAATTCTCCAGGTTTTACAAGCTATTTTATTGACCAGAAATGTATAGGTCAGCATTCTGAATTGCTCCTCTGTAAGTGCATGCATTTGTGAATTGCCAGCACTTTCCTTTCCCTGTGAATAGGATTTAATCTCTCAGGTGAAACGGGAATTAAACAGAAGATGAATACGTCCAAAAAAAGGATCATACTATTGCCAGTCTTCACTGTTTGTAAGGTCTCCAAATCTTTTGATATATGAGTCATGATAATGTGTTAATAATACTAAGGCCATGATATATTTTTTTTTTTGTTGAGTTGTATATGTCTCTTGATTTATGTAGATTCCTAAGCGGAAAATAGTTTTGTGGATGAATGGGTGTCCAAAACAACAGTTTGAGCTATAGGTAACTTCCTAGCACCCTGGATGACATTCAGTGATCTCTGCACCTTTGTGCCTTCTCTCATTTTATCCAGCACTAACAAGAGGCAAAGCCATGCAACTGAAGCAGGGAGCAGAGTATTAAGTGACACAGTGGGAAGGAAGTGGCCCATAGTGCCAACACACAAATAACTTCTAGGGAGATCTTTTTGAGTCCTGTTTCCAGCACAACATAATAGCCTTTCTCCTGCCTCAAGGTCCTGATGCCTGTCATATCCAGCCAGCAGATCATGCCTAATATGCTGTATGGACAGCGAAGTCCCAAAAAAGGTCCTTGCTCTAAGCCTTTGCAGGAAGCTACACAAGCCAGGAGGCAAGGCATATAGATGCACAACAGGTTCTCAGTGCGAAGCCTTTGTAGATTCCAAGGAAGATCTGGACTACAGATCTGGGTGCTGGTTGCGTGACAGTAATGCAGGAATAGGGCAGATTTAGAAAGCAGGTATGGGTCAGTGTAAGACATGACAGATTGGATTAATCGCAGCTTGAGGGTTGAGTTGGTTGATTGGGGTAGGATGGTGGAGATGAAGGCAGCAGTGCTGCGAGAGATTTGTTTGGGGACTGAGAGGTGGCAGAGAGATTTAGGATTCAGGCTTTTGACAGACTTCAGGTTTCATGGAGAGGGGTGCAGAGAGGCATGGTTTTTCGCTATAATAAAGTTTTGAAGAATAATTTTTGTAGTGCAGAATGTTGACTATTAGATATTAATATATTTGGTAAACTTAGGAAATCTTTATCTTTTCCCTCTTTGTTTAATACTGTCAGGAGAGAAATTGAATGACTTTTCAAATACTTTGTTATTACTCAGTAGAAAGTGTTATAAATTGGAGAAGTTGTTTATCTCTGGTATAAGTATTATTACATTACAGCAACATAACCAAGTTCCATATGAAAAGAGAGGAGTTTGGTTTTAACTATGACAGACTGCATTTAATATGAGTTTGTCAGTGTTTGTGTCAAAAGTATACATACTTTCCCATTCTCAGCTTCAAACTTCTTCAGCTAGAGCAAACCTCTAATTCCTTCTGTAATGCACTGCAGTTGCCTACACTGTGCAGAGAATTTCATTCGAAGAAGGTTTTACAGCTTTCTCATGTAGAGACATGAAGGATCAGGCTTGTATGGACTATATATTTGGAACTTGATCCTGTAAACATTTACTCATGTGCTTAAAGTTAAGCCTGCAATTCTCCTGAAGTCAGTGAGTCCACCTGTGTATTTAAAGTTGGGAGTAAAGTCAATGTAAATATCTGAAAATCTTAGTTATTGTACCACATCTCTAAGAAATAAGTGGCTTCCTTGATTCCGAGCCAACTTTTGTACTGATACACGTCAGTGTCTTTGGGTCATAGGTTTTCTTGCACATTGCTTCCAGTGTTTCAGAAAATGCCAGCGAATTTACCTGCATAAAAAAAAAAGGCAAGGGGCTGGGGACCCTGAGGGGGATTGTTTTCTTTTTAAATAAAACCAGGCCAATCTGGGGACAATACAGAATGATTTTTGAAATGCCTTATAATAATTAGCTTAGTGACTTAATGTTGGATTACTAACGGAGGCTCAAAAAGTAGTTTGAGTGCCTTTGAACTGGCATCAGAATTCACACGAGATTATCTGACCTTACTTGGTATTTGGTATAAAGAAGTCTCGTGGTCAGAAGATGTGCTTTCCAAATAGCCATGCAATGAAAGAGTTTATTGCAAAGTTAGTTTAAGGATTTTTTTTTTTTCTTGGTTGTGGTTTTTTTTTTTCCCTTGGCTCACTGAAGAAAATAAACTCATACATTTGGGTGTATCTCAGTACTGGATCAGACAGCATTAGCAGAATTCATCGAAGTCTTTTCCTCCCACCAATGACCCTCAAACATTTTCCCTTGTTAGCCCAAGGTTGCAGCATCTATTTATTGCAACAAACACTTGTGTCTCATAAAGTTATGCATTATTGCCATTTCTTGTCAAAATTGGCATTGTTAGTGACAATTGCAATCCCCGTCACCTAGTAGGCAGCTGTATATCCTGGTTGTAAGATAAGCACAGTATGCTCTTCCTGAGAAATCTGCACTTGAATTAAGCACTCAAAACATGCCTCTAAACTGTACTCTTTCTTGTCACTTTCTTTTCTTCATTGGTCTCTCTTATGCTAAATGAATTTACGGAAATATCTCTCAAGTCTTTTCCTGGTTTTATCCTACTACTTTTTGTCACAGTTGGAGGCTACTTGTCTAATTTAATAGCTAACCATTTAACCATTTTCTTTTAATGTCTTAGAATTTCTCTAGTTTGATGTTTCTTTTCTAATTTCTCACATTTCTTAGTAGGAAACCAGATTCTGTATCTTCCTGTTTTCCATGGGATATGTAAAATTGTGGTGTGTTTGTTGTTGTTTGTTGTTTTTTGTTTTTTTTTAACCCTCTTGCTATCTTGAGAGGAATCAAATTTGTCCCATACTTAAAAAATTGTGCATCCTTAAAGATTTTAAAATGTTTATTCTCTGTTGAGATATTTTTGTGTGCTTGAATCTCATTTCTCTCTTTTTTTTTCTGTATTCGAAAAGAATAGATGACAAGGGGGAAAAATATAGGAAAATCCAAGTGATTAAAAAAAAATCATTATAAGTATAAAGGTAGATGCAGCCAGATTATCTTGAAGAACATTTCCACTAAGAGTCTGCACTTCTAGATGGAAAAGACCACAAGTAAAATTTCAGGAATGTACAGGTGTCTGAGAAGAACATAAAACAAAAAAGATGGAAAAAAAAACCAAACCTTCAGATTTCAGCCTGTCACCTGATCTGAGAGGATTTTTATTACTATTTGTTTAACACGTGTAACTAGTTTCTTTCTTATAATACATGTGGGCATTAATGTAACATGAAATGTATTGAGGAGAAAGGTGAATGAGAATCAGGTGATGTGTTTTGGAAAAAAATGATACAGATGCCTTGCATGCTGTTTTATCTTTTGTTTTTATCTTGGCATGGGAAGGTAAATGTCCAGTCAGTCACTAGGTCTGAAGAAAGATTATTTTACAAGTATTTACATTTTTATTTAAAAATATTTAAGAAGATCCTGGAGAAAAAATAATGTGGTATGCACCACAGAACTGGGCACATGGGTGGCTAGGTCTTATGGGTGTCAGAGTCAAGACTCCAAATACCTTTCTCCTTTTCAGCTGATCGCCACTATATTGCAATCGAGTTGAAGGTAAAATGCAGAAAGAAATACGGGGTTTGTATTGTAGAAGACATTTGTGACAAAACTAAGTTGGCCAAGCGAAGTGAAGCCCTACATTCATCTTGATATCACTTTTTACCCCATATTAATAAATTTCAATCAGGTACAAAGTATTAAAAGTTATCCTACAGATTGACAGAATGAACTTATTATTTTGGGGAGACAGCTCAGTGTGTAAAGTCCAGAGTGAAAAATAAAAGCTGTAAATACACAGATTTCCCAAAGCCTTTCCACCCCCTTTAAAGTTCCAGTGTTTGAAACCGCACAGATGTGATCATGGGAGGCTGCTCACAAGCTGAGCCAGCTGAAACCCTTGAACTGCTTGGCCAAGGGAGTACTGAAGCCCCACATCTCCGTGGCCAGGGAGTACTGAAGCCCCACATCTTGACCAAAGAGCTTCATGCTGCTTTGGAGTGCTTTTCTCTTGAATCTTATTTCACAGTCTCCTTGAAAGATGAGATAAGAACTGGGCTTGCTCCAGTCAAAGCTGGGAAGAGGTTCTGTTTTTAGCAAAGCAGAGCACTTGAACGCTTCCACAGTACCACGCTTGACATGTGTAATTGAAATTCCAGTGCGATCTTTGCATCTGCTGTGCTAATGTCAAAGCATATTTCTTAGAGAGGCTACTGGCTTCATTTCTTTAGCTTCTTGGGTTGAGGGGAAGGTATCAGTTTCTAGAAGGTTAGTCGCTCAGCACTGGAACATAGAATAGATCAACATTAAGAGAGAACTTACAAGAGGAGGCATTTTAAGGACTTCCCTGCATTGTCATTAGCAGGATCCTAGTTATACAGAAGACAAGCGCATGTGACTGTGGATCTTGTTCACATGTTTGTAAATACTCCATTCTGTGCTGCTGGAAGTAAAGAGGAGGTTGTCCGAGCCTCTTTCCTGGATCCTGGTCAAAACCTGTGTGCCAGTGTTTCACTTCGCTACGCTGGGGTTGGGGTTTGAAAGCTGTTACAGAAAACAAGGCAAAACAACAGGAGTTTGATGTAGTCGGGGCCTGTGTGAAGGGTGATGGGAGGAAGGAACTCGAGATACCCCTGAAATAAGCAGGAGAGGATTTTGAATTAAATGCTAACACAGACACCCTGTTTCTCTCTGCTTTGTTCCCTTGAGTGTGTGATGTGAGCTTCTATTAGGCATAAATTGTGTATCCTGGGGGAGCATAATAGAAAAACACAAAATGCCAGTCAGTCTGTAAAATTTAAAGCCATGCTTAAAATGTGTGTGGGAGAGGTGGGGATTCTTAGAAGAGGAGTGCTGTGCTGGAGAGTGAGAGATCTGGGCTGGTGTCAGGAGGATGCCAATGAAAGGATAGACAAGGCTTTCACAACTAGCGTCACTTATGATTGGAATAAGCCATTTAATCTTAAAACCCATTGAGTTTTGTGTTTCACCCATTGCTATTCACTTGCCTACAGTATGGTAATGTATTCATTATGCTTTGTATTGCTGTTGAATGCATTACAATGTGAAGTCAGATTGTAGCATGAAAGTTCACTAAAATGCTAGGTTTGCTTTTTCTCTAAACCAGTGTGAAATGAAGCAGAATTTTTCTGATCCTGAACTCAGTGAGCTGGCCTCCAAAATGCACAGATGCTGCCTTGCATACCTCTAGATTCATTCTTGATCAGAAGAAGAGACTGCCCAGCTGAGAGAGGCTTGGGCAGCTCAGGAAGCCTAGAAAATTGATCTGAAACAGAAGCTGTAGAGAGGCAGCACCTCAAACTTATTTTACTTCCCATTGATTTAAATTTTCTATCAAAAGGTAATGATCACAGTGTTTTCTAGTGGGGATCGACATCTATTTTTCTAAGAATAAAGGGCAAAAATGACATTTGGATTCCAGAAGAGATGTCATTTAGCTATGTCAAAGAAAGTATCGGGGACTCTAATGACCTAGTTTCCTCTTAAATCTCTAGGCCATTGCTGAAGTTAGGAGCATAGGGAAAATGCATTTTATCTTCAAAGACTTCAAGATGAGGTTTATAACTTTCTTAAAGAGGAAAAAATGAATCCTCTCTGCTGAAATGAGACAGATAAAGTTTCAGCCCAAGATGGATATTTTTCCCTGAAGACCCGAAAATTAAACCACCTGCTTTAAATGAGAAGTTTGAAAAAATGCAGTGTGCTAAACCACTGTCTTCAATGTGAGGAAGAAAATTATATCTTTTTACTTCTGTATAGGTCCAAATAAATAAAAACCACTTTGGAATCTGCAAATAGCACTAGGACTAAAAAATACTTTCATATTTTAGTTGGAATCAGAGCCACTTTATTTGGGGGGGAAATCTCATTGTTTAGTAGCACTTTATATGTCCCTGTCATACTATATTAAGACAAGTTGAATATGAAGTATATTTCGCTATATTTTTAGTTGAATCTGATAGCTTGCCTACAGATTTTTATCATTCCGTTTTAGGAAATGGTAAGCTGCTCAGAGCCACATGTGGCCTGTCCACACATGTATCGGGTAACCAAGCAGGCTCATAATGACTGTATGGGTGGGGGTTTTAGGCTAACCTTTTGTTCCCAGTCTTCTGGAACAAGCCCAATGACTACTTCTTTGTCCTTCGCATATTTCTCTCTTCTGTCTCCTTATGTGCTCCAGGTTTGGATGGGAAAACCTGCACTTGTTTTTCTGCTTCGGTTTTGATTCTGTCTACTAAAAATCGCTGCACACGCACCAACTCGTGGAGGAGTTCAGTGAGACAACCAGAAAGAAATATTGGCTTAGGGCTCGAATCAGAAATAGTACAGCTAGGGCATAGCTATGCATCAAAGCAATCTAGGCATATTGATAGAAGCATAACAGGTGGCTTCTGGATATCACTACCTCGGAGAGGGGGAAGAGGTGATGCGTTGTGCGTCATTGGGCCATATAGACTTTCCCCACCCTTCACTAGTACTTTAAATTCTTCTGAGTCTTGAATATAAATGAACCTGTTCTGAAATTGTCCTTGTTGTGGAAGAAGCAAAAGCTTTTTTGAAAATTAACTGTTCATGATGGAGGAAATACTCAAATTGACATGCTGGTTGTTATATTCTCAAATGCCGTTTCTGTTCATGGAATTTGGTGCATCACTCCAATCAGTACTTCAAAGTTTTGTGCAGCTGTGTCACTTGAAGAAGGGAGGCATGGCAAGGGGTGGGGGGAGAGAAGAAAAGAAAAAAAAAGAAAGGGAAGGGAGGTGGAGAGGGCAATTTTATCTGACATTTTTCTATATATCCATTTTTGTGTTAGTGGCAAATACTCTTCACAAAACATTGGACCTGAGCAAAAAGAAAAAGGTGATATTTTTGTCTCCTGCTTATTGAATGACTCACAAACACTCATGTACATGAACTCTAGCACCTCAGCATAGTTGTGGTGTTGGAGCTTTCTGCATAATTCATCATAAAAGAACATGAAGCATTCAGCAGTCAGTGCTCATTCAGAGATGTTCTGCATTACTAGCAGCACTAGTAAATATGCCTGCTCCATGCATAATTTATGGTTTTCAGAAGAGGTAGTTTTATGCTTCATAATAGGCTAGCTTTGATCCCTTAAAATTTGTTTGTTAAACTTAGAGGTTGGGTACAAAACAAAGACTTTAAAATCTCTTTCCTGCATTGCTTGTTTCAACAGTCTTCATTTTCACATCCTGTTAACAAGGTTGAAATTGATTCTGACCCACTTTTGGGGAAATGAGCCTTCCTATAATGGATTTTGTGTGTAAGACTTTTTATTAACCAATTCCCTCCACACCCAACTTGAAGTAGGTTGAAAATTGGTTTAGAAACCTTAGTATCGTCTATTCTATATTTCTACTTAAAGAATTTATTGTTATTTCCTGTGACCTGTAGGAGGAAACCGTAGATAGACTTTGTGTTCTGTGAATCCCTCTTTTAATGCTGTGATGTGGCTAGAGACCATGTATAAATGTAAATGAACGTGTTGAAACTCATTGAAATGTGCTGGGTTTGTTTTGTGGGAAAGTTCCATGTTAAAATAATCCATATTAGACAAAAATGCATTCCCTCTTTCAAATTCAGTAAGGTATCAGGGTAAAAAAAAAAAGTCAGTTTAAAATGTTTCCGTTTGCTAAAACTTAAATGTTTTCTTTTATACCTTGTCTTTAGTTTGTTTAGCATTCTGTATACAACATGAGAATTTAAATGGTATCAAATGTAAAAGACAATATTTTAAAACAATATAACAATCTAAAATGCATTTCTAAATGAAAATTCACAATGTTCCTCTCTGGTGTTTCAAAGACTGTAAGGTTATTTTTTTCTAAACAGAATGTCATCAGAATTTATGCATTTCTGTGAAATGTTTCAGTGCTGACATACCAGCGCTTTCTGATGGAGTCCGTTATTTCACCTTTCTCCCTGTTGATCCAATTTTCTCTGTATGGTTTCCTTTTTTTTTTTTTTTTTTTGCATTTCCACTTATCACTATACTTCAATCTATTATCATTCTTTGTTTTTAAAAAGCTTGTTTGCACCTAAGCTATTTCAGCAAGAAATTTTAGAATTGACTAATGGTTTTCAGTTTTTCAGCAAATACTAAGATCTGCCCTTTGGAAACTAGGTCTCTTTTGTACATGTCAAGTTAGGTATATTAAAGACCGATTAAAAATTGCTCATTGCTGTTCAGACATCTTGTCATAATCTTTTTCTCTCTGGCTTCCCTGCATTTCAGTGATCTGCAGGTAGTCTGCCCAAAGCAATGATTTAAATATTCTCCCTGTCTGCAGTGCACTTCAGTTGCTCCTTTTCTCTGCCCACTGTACCAGCCTTCGGACTCTCACTGCATCAGATTCCGTTGCTGTAGTTTCCTCTGCAACGCATCATATCATTTTAGTCCCTCCTTCATTTCTGCTGTTACGCTTTAATGTTCTAAATGTTGGGGTTTTTTATGTAATGTGGTCTCCAGGATGTTTTTAAATGATAATAACTGAAGCCTACATATACAGCATAAATGCAAGACAGAGAATTGGGGTAGAACTAGCTCTTTTGCCATCTCTTTGACTTATCTTCTGTAGTCACTAATCTGTGGATGATCACACACCAGCAAAGCTTTTTCTGGCTTGTTAGGAGAGTGCTTGCTTAGAGGGTAGATACAGCTTTTCTATCTCACTTTTAATAGCACAACCACACCAGGCAGCTGTATGAGTGCTAGAAAAATTATGTTATACTTTTTACCTCCATTTGATATTTTAACTATTTTGGTACTGTTGAGTCATCTGTAAGCACATGAGGGAGAACAAATAAAAAGTTTCCTTTCCAGGCTTTCTTGGCTGCCAGAGCTAGAGAATGTTGCTTGGAGTAGCGAGGGGAGGGGAAGAGTCTTAGCTTCTCATTGCAACTGTTTTTTCATAGCTCTTAAGATGCCGTGATATCTTTTGTTAGCGGTCTATCGTTTCTGTAATTTGGGAGCAAAAGTTTGATTTAATCTATCTTTTGCAATAGTAAGTGTATTGGCATTTACTCATATTGGAAAATTTTTCCTACTGTGTTCTAGGCAGTAAAAAAGAAATACCCTACCCCCCCACACCGCCGCTTAAGCTTCACTTAAGACAGTGCAGCTCAGCGTTTCTTGAAGGCCAGGCCACACATCTCACTTTAGAGCCAGGAGGAGGCCCAAACAGACCTGCCGTTCGCGCACAGTAAGCATGCGTGTGTGATCTGTTCACAGGCAATGCAGTAAGCGTTTTCCAGAAGCCTTGCGTTAGCTGTATGTGAACAGAGTGGCTACGCTGCACAGGCTCGGAGGGCTTTCTGCAAGCACTGGGTTTGCTGTGCATTTTGTTGCAGTCTTTTGGAACAGAACTTCCCATATACAAACAAATATGGTATTGCTTTGGGGGGGTGAGAGGGGTTGCTGGTTTTGTTGATTTTTTTTTTTTTTTTTCCTTCTTCCCTGGGATGTTGTCCTTCTGTATATGAAGCCTGAAGCAATGGTATCTGTAACAGCAGTAGTTAGAGCAGTCAACAAGAAATGAGTTTTCTGTATGATTGTACCGGTTCTCAAATATAGGCTGGCATAGAGCTTTCGTGCTTTTCCTGCTCTGGTAGCAGCAGCTTAATGGATTTGGTGTGACTTCTGGAACAAAAGAATCAGAGTGCAGCAGCAGTGCAACACACAGTTGTTCCTTTCACGTTTTCGTTTGTATATGAAAAAGAGAGTTGTTATCTCCTGCTGTCCTGTGACAAGTCTCATGTTGTTTGGTGTTGTGTTTGTTTTCTTTTTTATTGAAGCTCCAGCTCTTGGAATTGCTGGATTATATAAAGTTTTCCATATAGCATTGCATAAAAAATTGGAAATATTTATGCAAATCCCAAATCACCATTTCAGTTTGTTTTTTCTTATTATTTTTGTCCTTTCTTGGAGCAGGTTCATTTATTTTAAACATTTTTTTCTTGATGGTATATTTGGATGGAGCTCTTCTTCCTGTTGTAAAGATTAGATGAATAAAAAGAAAAGTTCTCTATGGGCCAGTGCAGGTCTACAACATCTGTATGTAAGTGGGGGAGAATTATGTTTTAGTAAAAGCCAACCAATAATTCTTGGTCTTTTAAAGATGTAAACTTCCGTTGTGAAATGTTATTGTAAGTCATTTCTGTGAGTTTAGTGTAATGTTAATTAAGAGAACTCTCCGCCTGGCTTTGGAGTCATCCTTTATAATCGTATTGCATTGTTATTCAGTGCATATTTGCTGTGTGTATCCGTTTGCATATGTGTTTCTCTTGCATGCAGGCAATAACAGGAACGTGATTTGATACCAGTTTTGTCTCTTACGAGTTGATATCAGAGAAGCTCTTCCCAGTCCTCATGACCTCAGTTGCACTGACTCAGCTGTTTGCCAGCCAGCCTGGGACTGTTTAAACCAGGTCATTGCATAGAAGCAGTTCAAGGTCTGGCCAGCCTGACAGTTGAAGCAGTTCAGGAGCATGCAGGGCAAAGTAAGCAGAACTTGGCGAGGCAAATAAGCATCTAAAGAAAAGCAGCAGAGATCTTCTAGAGTCTGCTGCCAGTGAAAGAGTAAGGTAGACTTACTGATCCAAGTCTCTCGTACATGAGAATTATGCTTGACAAAAGGCTTCACGGCAACTGCTTTTGATGGCAGAAAGTATAAATTGTAAATGGAAGAATATCTAAATTAGACATGATTTAATTATGGATCAAATTAATTGAGATGCTCAAATCCTCTTTTATGCCCCTGATTGCTTTAGAAGTGGATTATTTTACAGCGGGCTACATTTCTCCTGACTTTTGACTTGTATTGCCATTACTGTGTTGATAAATCTGTTTTCATCAATGGATATTGTTCTGGGAGAACTGAAGAATGGAAAGTCCAACGAATGCTATGAGAAAGATTTATAAGTGCATGTAATAGACTGTAATTCTGTGGTGCTCAGGAGAGCTCACTCAGGCTTTTTATACAATGCATGATGCTAAAAGATGTCTTCATTACTATCATTCTTCCTGTTCCTTTGATTCTTAGAGTCGAGCAGAAGGAACAACATCCAAAAGTGAGTAAAAGAGCACTTGTAATATCAAGAGGTACAAGCCTATAGAAGAGCTAGTTTTTCACTAAGGACTTAGAAAGATATTGTTATGGATTTTGCTGTATTTTCTTGAAATGGGGATAAATAACTATTGAGCTTAAGATAGTTTAAAAAAGGCAACATAACGGTGTTGAAAAGGACAGTGATTTCTACCGCACAACTGCCTGCCCGAAAGGGCAGACATGGAAGATACACACTGGTGACAGAATTTAGCTTACTTAAATCATTTAGTTGATATGATTTTGTGTTTGTGGTTCTGTGAAAGAAGCTCAGGAAGATCAGTAAAACTGATGGTTACACTGCAAATCAGGGTATAGTGTGGGGACAGCTGTGCTTGTTCTAGATCAGAAATGGAGGAACAGCATAAATGAGCCCTTGTAGGACTTGGGAAACGCACTCTGCTGTCCAGAAAAAGTCTAGTTGTCTCAATCTGTGCAACAGATGTTAGTCATTGTGTCTCCTCCTCCCCAATCCTGCCCTCCCATCCCCTGATACACAGATGTGGTCTTTGGCATTTGGATTTCCCTAATGTAGGTGTGTGTCTGTTTAGGCTAGTTGTGGTAACTGCTGGTTAGCTGCTTCCCACAGTCGGTTCTGAAGGGAAAGCACTGAGCACTGGACTACAGACTGGGGGCGGGGAGGGGGGGGGGGCGGGAATGGAAAAAGAAAAAATCTAAGTGTGACAGATGCCTTGAGGCTGAGTATTGACTGAGAAAAGATTTGAATCGTGGGCTAAGTCACCTTTTCTCTTGTTTCATGTGCTCTGTGCTCAGAGACGTAGCACTTCTGTGCACTCTTTTCAAACTGGTATGACTTCATCACAGAAAATCCCCACTATGTCATCTGCTTCCCTTCCCAAATGAAACAGTTTTCAAATCTTTACATTCTTAGCTAAGTACTTCAGAGCAAAACCAGCTACTCCATAATGGCTGCAGCCAAAGGAGTCTGTGCAGCAAACACGTAGATATGCATGGCTGTAAAATTCGCAGTAACGATGTCAGTAAACCATGTTGTGTTCTAAGCAATTGCTTGTCTGCTTTGTCAGTGTACATAAACAAGTACATGGTCTTGAGAATTCAGAAGTCTTGATACTGAAACAAAGGCACTTGGTGAGGGAGATCAGTTCTTCTCTTACTTTCCTTTCATATATAGTCTTTTAGGCAAGGATTCTGATTGCGGAGTGGATGAATGCCAAGAAAGAGGTTCTTTGTGCAAAAAGAAAGAAAAAAATTAGTTGAATGTAAACAGGCAAGAAGATTTAGAAATATTCACGTTGCATTTTCAACTGTTTAGGTTTAAAAAAAAAACGAAAAAAACCCCAAACAAACAAACCAAAGACCAGCTAGAAAAATTTGACTTATTTTACTCAGATACAGAACAGACTGTGATTGAAAGTCACTAAAATGATTACGTGCATTCTGAAGACCTAAACCCAAGAGTCAGTCGTATGCAATGTATTTTAAAAACTTATTTTAAAAATCAAAAGTTGAAAACCTCACGTTTAACTTATGTTACTCCACCTTGAAACACATTGATTCAGTGTACCGCTCTTCCACTTCTTCACCTGAGAAACTCACTCGGCTCTCCAGAAAAAGTCTAGTTGTCTCAATCTGTGCAATGGATGTTAGTCATTGTGTCTCCTTCTCCCCTCTCCTGCCCTCTCCTGATATGCAAGTGTGGTCTTTGGCATTTGTATTTCCCTGATGTAGCTGTGTGTCTGTTTAGGCTAGCTGTGGTAACTGCTGGGATTAAAAAAAAAAATTCTCTATATTGAAGCTGATAAATCAGTTTTGTGATTTATTTCACAAATCTCATTTTGTGATTTCAGATATCATCCTCTGCCACGTAATGAATTCTTTACTAAGTGGGAGATTTTTCTTTTTTCAGAGTGTGAGCAAGCCCCTACATTTTGAAAAATGAATTTGTAGTATATTTTAAGGCATTTTAATTCACGCTTGCTCTGTTTGCCTTTTCTTCTTATGACGAAAACCCATCAACACTCAATACTAATGTAATTAAGAAACACTCAGTAGAACCGACTGCAAGAAGAATCACATAAACGTTGCATGCAATTGTGCAGCTCACAAATTGCCAGGCTGCTAACCTGACAGCTATACAATAATAGATGCAATTGAGAAATTCTTCTTTTCTTTACATTTCCTAATTGCATAACAGCATTTTTGTTAGTTTTTCAAATGTTTCATCCTTTAGGGTGATTAAGGCAGCGGCACACCTGTGATTGCCCCATATGTTCCTTTCATGAATATTGCTGCTGCTTACTCCGTGAGCCACAAAGGTGCAGGCTGCTTATCCTCATTTGCTGAATCGTCTTTCTTCTTCCTGACTCTCATTGCAACACCCCTTAGTGAACTCAGAGTTTCTTTTTTGTATGGGCATGTGGGTATGCCACTGATTCAGGTAATAACCATGTGTGGATATGTCATCTGAGCTACTGATGCCCACGCTAGCAAGATTAAAGCTTGTTCCAAAGAAGCTTGTCATTCAACAAGCAAACCTTCAACTGCACTCCACTTTTTTTCTTGATATACGGTCACTCTACAGCCACTTTCCTTGCTGGGCTTTAAAGATATGTATGTTAGCTCTCCTGCCTTTTGGTCATGAGAAAATAATGTTGGGATTTAATCCTGAAAAAAAACATATTTATATCAATTCATTATGTAAAATGCAAGGAGAAGGTAATGCTAATGTGACCAGTAACAGAATTTTTGGCTATCCTGCAAATTTGACACAAGGAAACATTTTCTCAACAATGTGCGGAATGAATGTTGTTCTCTCTTTTCTAGAAGAAACTAATTAAAGTCAACATTTTGTTAGGTACCAAATAACCTTTAGAATAATTCAGTAAATTATAAAATAAAAGGCTTCAACTAAAATATTCTTACAGCCAAGTAGGAAATCTAGTCAACCATTACTGACATGGATTCACTGATCTAGAAAATTACTTTAATGCACATATCAATATACTTGCTGATTTCTTACATTTCAGTGGATTTTTAAAAAAATTGTTATTGTAGAGAGCCCTTGTGTTTCACATGTTATAAAATATGCTAAAACTTTTCTATACTAAAGCAGTAATACAGCTCTTGTAGCTCCTAGGTTTACCTTTTTTAATAAAAATAAATAAATTTTAAGTAGAACTTAGCTGTAAAAAAAATCAGTGTTTATATGGAGCTGATAAATTAACTGCATTCAAAAGGCAAAAAATCAAATTAAACTGTGAATCTCATTCCAGATCCATAAGGGATTCTTTATGCAAGAGGACATACCCAAATATGATTTTAAGGAAGACAGAAAATTTGCATTGTTGCATTGACATCCCTGTTGTTGTGAGGAGTTGGAATTGCTTCCTAAGAAATATGCAATTTTTCTAATTGAAAATAACTGATGAATAAAGTTATTCTGTTGATCTGTTGACATATAATAGGCTTTTTGGGTAAAAAGAGACAAAGATTTCAGTCCAGGTGACATTGAAGCTAATGGTAACATTTTACTGCCTCTTGCAGAAATTCAGAAGTCGGTTCTAACAGAGTTCCTAGTTCTGCCATGGGCTTCACAATGTATACCCGTCCTGTCCCTTTTTGTGCTTTCTGAGGAGTCAGAATTTAACTGGCTCATGAGAGAGGATTAACGAATTCCCGTATCTGAAAATACATCTCATGCATGCATAAAGTGAAGAAATTTGGGAAATGTTTTTCTGCGGATTCCTTTTGTTATAGCAACTTATTACCTTTAAGAGCAGTAAAAACAAGAATTTCAGACAAATATGATATTTGGGTTGAAGCTTTTTATTCATAAACCACTGGAAATCACAGACTCCTTGTTAAATTCTCGCAAATAAAAGTGATCCAAAAGTCACAATAAAAAAAGAAACAGATTCTGGAATAAAAACTTAGAGATTTTTAATAAGAGACTGTTCCTTCCATCTACTGTGAAAGCAAGGTCAAATGATAATAAAAAAAATTATTTTCTATATAGCTATTTTTGAGGGCAGCTAGAGAATTCAGGCATATAATTTCTTTTTAATTAATCTATTTTAAATTAAATTTTTTAAAAAATTAAATTGTTCTTATACCTGAATCCCTGTAACAGCTTCCTTGAGACAGTCCGTACAATCTACTAGGGACACGATGCTAAATGCAACCTGCATTTAGGCACTTCTAAATTTGTATTGGCAGGGAAAAAGAAGTCTAACATATGAATGTATCTTTCTGATTTACATCTGTTTATTAATCTAAGGATCAACAAAAGAAGTCTAGCGATACATTAAAAAAACAGATTTAGTGTTTGGCTATATATGAGGAGTGTGGCATTTGTAAATAAACCCTCTTAGAGAGGACTGGAAAAAAATACAATCAGTATAAGCACCATGCTTAGCAAAGCCACAGCAGCTTTTCCCTGTCTCTGTTGCTACATGGCACACATCCAGATATCTGCTGTACTAACATTTGCTCCTGGGAGGAGATGAAGAAAAAAGGGTCCATAAGGTTTCCATTGGCCTAGACAACTGAAACATCTGCTAGATTCATGAGCAGCTTGCTGGCCTAAGTCAGCAGGGAGAACTGCTGCAGATCAGCACTGCCATATCAATAGATATTTCATAGACCATAGGGAGGAAAAAAGAAAGTCAGTAGAGTAAGTGATTTTATTTCAAAGTACACCAAAGTCTTGTGTAGTTTTATATAAAGTGATATCTAAATTGCACAAAATTAGAGCCACATCTACAACTGATCAGCGTGCAAGACTCATTAGGGAACAGGTACATGAAAGAATAGCAGGATGCAATCCTAATCTTCTAATATCTGCTCATAGGAGCAAGTCACCTAGGTTCCCAGATGAAATTTGACAAAAAGCAGTCACCTGAGAAAATATTCACTTTACTGAGAAGCTTGGACCAGAAGAACCCTCCTTTGTCTTTCTGAAATACAAATAGGGTGTGGACAGTTGTTGGAAGGGAATTGGCTCTTCTATGTCAGGACACACAACAGAGAAAAAGAGCAAGTGTTGAAGCAATGAGGGTAGAGGACAGAGGAGAATATACATCTTCATTTGGTGTAAACTGCTTTTCACCTCTTTAGTTTAAGCCTGGGTTCTGGTACCTGAAAGGGTAGTCTGGCCTAAGTAATTTTGTTGTTTGTAGTGTGGTGCCACAGAGGCTCAAAAGGGCTACTAGAACTGTATACAGCAACAGACATATATATATACACAGTGATATATATACACACAGTGAGATATATATATATATGTAAATATATACAGCAATATATATATATATATGGTTGGAATCCGTGGTGTTATTTTATCGTGTAAACTGAAAAAGGGAAAAAATCAGATATTAAGTCAGTTTTGAAACTGTTGTTTCAAATTGGAACTTTCATTTGCTTAAGCAGAGCTGTATTTCAGAGATCTCCTCTGTACTACAAAAAGAGTCAAACATCAAAGAAGGTAAATGTTGACATGGTGGGTAAAATCACCAGTAATGAAAACTCTGTCAGTATACAGATGATCACAAGTGGAAGACCTTTTATTAATCATTCAGGTTTTTGCTCTGTGAGAATCAGAACTGCTTTCTTCAGGGAACGTTGCTGTTGGCTGGGATCTGTCCATGTATTGATCAACACAAAGTCATTAAGGGAGTGCCTTTTCGGATCAAAACCATCTGCAGGCACGGTATTTCCCACCTTTAAGACAGTACTGCCTTTTAACACACATGCCCCCCTTCACAATAGTTTTTACAGTAAAAGTATTTGTTATTAAAGGGATTTTATTTGAAAGAGTGTTTAATTTGTCCATATTGTGTCATGTTGAGAGAACTCAAGTATCTAACTTCTTGATATTGATTCCCATTTACCACTAGGATATTTTAATCGGGACTATTGACAACTGTGGAGTATTTCACTGAAAAACACTGGTAATCTGGTAACCAGAACAGTAAGTGCAACACCACATGTAGTGTCTCTGATCAAACTCTGATTTTTGTACCTTTGCTTTTTCTTCATTTACCTTTGAGGGTTACGTATGATCTGAAGCAAACTGAACAGATTAGTGAAAGTCTTGGTAGTCCAGGTAGCAAGGATTTATTTAATGTACCAGTGCAGCAGGTGAATCTTGTTCAGATTTGTTTCCAAACCAGAGGCAGTAAGATCAGTGTTTAGATACGCCATTTTATTCTAATTAAAATATACAGTCTGAAGTAGGGAAAAGTTAAATTCACAGAAAAAAAGTGGGTTTTTATTGATGGCTATATCACTGTTCTTCATCCCCCCTTCTGTTTGTGTATATGTGTGTAAAAATGTACAAGATACGCGTTTACTTCTATATATAATGACAAGAGTAAAAGCAACTGTGTGGGCACGTAGTAAGGCAAACCTAGAACAGTTTTCATTTTCACTTTTGCACAGCTGTTTGGTACAGTGAAAAATTCCAGCTTCTGTTTAAACACAGAAGGTTTAAAGTGGTGAGTGAGCTTTTGCCAGGAGTATTTGTAAATAAGGCTAAGCACTTCAGTGGTGGTGCAGTCTGGGGATTCCTGAATACTCTTTGAGGTTACAGACGTTCAAAGAACAGCACTACTTGGAGCTGACTTGCATAGCTGCCTCTTCTGCTGTCTTTTAACATCTCTCTTGGATGAAATTTCAGAAAGTGGCAAAACAAAGATAAAAGTGGAAGGATTTTAAGCCTTGATTGTGTTCTGCTCAGATGGAAAGAGTGATTGAACAGAGAGCATAGATAAACAGACAGACAAAAATAATGCCCTTGCCAGATGGGTTACCTGCATGTTGGACTTCAAAGTCCGTTATCTATTTTAAGGATGAAGGAAAACTGTATTTCTGGAGAGATGCAAGAATATTTTCTCTTATAATGACTCAATAGCTGGAAAGCCTGAGAGCATTTTTTCCAATAGATTTGAAATGTTTCAGAGGTGGGAGCAAGGAAATGATGAAAGGGGTTGTGGCAAAATGAGGAGGAAAAAAATGAATCAAATCTACTGATTTAATTGCATTTTTTTCTTGGTTGCGTAATTCTCTTTCGGTGGAATGTTTAATTTAGAAAAATGAAAACCAAAGTATTTTGATTTTTCTGAACAAAAATGGTTTGCCTTTAACAGTTAGGGAAAAATTAATATTTCTAATGTTTTCAGTCCATTGCTACTTTTCTTCTAGCCAAAATTATTTTCTCAATTATTTCTGAATTTCTAGTAGTTTCAGTCTTCCTTAAACATTACATTTTTCCAACAAATTTACTATTTTCCAAAGTATCTTCACCCAATATTAAGGTTATATGCTCTCATCTATCCCTAGAGTATTTAAAGCCAACGTTTAAATAGGGTAGAGTTGTGGGAAAGGCTATGATTAGGCTACGGAAGTATCTGCGAGATCAGCACAGGTTCTGCAAGCAGATCAGCTGGGTATCTGACTTGAATGAAGGGGTAATACAAGTAGCCTTTGGAGAGACGCTCACCCAAGCCAATGCTAAGCACTACCAAGTTGTAAGGAAACATAAGTAACATGAGTTCAGCATGTAGAATCCAGCAACGGTTGCAAATGTCCGGTGCACAGTTTGACCAGGCAGTGACAGCTGTTAACACTTAATAGCTTACACGAATTCTTAATTCACAGAAAAGATGAAACATACAGGATTAAAGAGACAACCTGTGGATCTGATTTAGGAGGTCTGTGGAAAGGATTCATTTACTGCTTTGGTACATTAGCTGTTGTTTGTTATGTGCTCCATATTGAAGCTCTGTATATGAATATTTGTAGTTATCAGTTCTGGAAGAACAACTTGTACAAAATGATGTGGCAACCTAGCTTTCTTCCCTTCCTATTAAAAAACAAAAACAAAAAAACAAACCAAAAAACACCAACAAAAAAACCATCCCAAAGAAACAAAAAAAACCCAACACCAAAGCCTGCATTATTCTAGATGGGCTGAATCTTCACACTAATCCTAAAGAGTCTAAGTACCTGTGCAACATTTTTCAGAACACTTGCTCCCGGCTGACACCTCAGTCTAGGATTGGGTGAGTGATTTTGTCTACTTGTGAGCATCTCTGAATATGATCGTAATTTTCTTATTTCTTAGCTGTTTGTCTTTAACTGTTCTTGTTGCAAGGGGAGAGACAGACATCGTCTCATCTTGGTTATCACCTTTCAAATGTCATCCCAGGAAGATAAAGTGCTTCTGTGACCTTTCAATAACTAACTTTCTGGACATTCTTGAGGGTACATATCTATGTAATGGCCTCAAGCTGCGCCAGGGGAAGTTCAGGTTTAGGAAAAAATTCTTCACCGAAAGGGGAGTCAGGCATTGGAACAGGCTGCCCAGGGAAGTGGTTGAGTCTCCATCCCTGGAGGTATTTAGAAGACGAGTAGATGTGGTGCTCGAGGACATGGTTTAGTGGTGGACTTGGCAGTGATAGGTTAACGGTTGGACTCGATGATCTTAAGGGTCTTTTCCAACCTTAATGATTCTATGATTCTACGTCATCTTTCTAGGAATACCTTCCTTGAGAAGGATTAGATTCCCCTATTTATAATTGTTGCAGCACTGTGATTGGCAATTTCATGTTCTTCCCTACGCCACTCATTTACCTGTGAAACTGCTTCTGGATGGAACGTGCTTGAAAGAGGATTATCAATGTATTGCAGTAAATGTTGGGCATTTCTTTAGGGCACCTTTCATAGTATTTACTTTCTAGATAACTGGAAAGATTTGTTGTTAAGAGTATTAAGATATGTAATTATAGACCCACATTGATCTCATTTTAAGTAATTTTTGGTTTCGTGTTCTTTTAAATAAAAAGAACTTGTGTTAACCATGTGCACTTTGAAAAAGAGTAGGCATGGTTTGTATTATGTTCAGATAAACATGTAAGCTTTTGAATGCTTATCAGTATTTTCTGGATATTTTGAGTGTACAGAACTAGAAAGAAAATCTCTTATACAAAATATTCATTCAGGCCTTGTGACGATTTCCACAAAGTGGAACCATGCTGTGTGAGGCTGGAGTACATCAGAACACTTGTGTTCTTTTTTTGATTTCTTTGTTGTTGTTGTTGGTTGGTTGGGGATTTTTGCACTTGTTGAAGTGCAGTGGACTTTAAGAGGGTAAATGGCCGGGTCATTCCATCACAGTCCCAAACATCTGTGGCTTGCAATGAGTTATCAGATGGAGACAGGACAGAAAATGTGTGAAAATTGTTTGCGTTAGATTGCATTTTGTTGCAGTCAGTTTTAGAATTGTTATGAGTATTTGCTAATGGATCATTTCTATTAATACATTGTATTCCAATTACATTGACAGTATATTTTAAATTATATTTTATCATTGCTAAACATCTGCATGATAGTTGTTTGATGTGATGTACAAAGAACTCACAATATAAGTCAGATAGCACATGTAGCTGCATGCTTTACTTTTAAATTGACATATAGGTGTAAGTCTTCTCATGGTGTTTAGGCTCAGATAGTTTTCCTGTTCTCCGGTTGCACATCAGAATGATGGTGGTGTCAAAGCTTTTTTGGCACACATGCTACAGAATTGCTGGCTCACTGATGAGATGCTGGGTGTGGACAACCCTGGTTCTGTTACAGTCATCTTAGAAAAATCAGCAACGTTAAGTTCTCCTCTTCCTTTTGTAGCCATTTGGGTAAACTGTTAAGCTTCGTGTGCACATAACTAGAGTCAGATCTTTTGCTTGCAATTCCTGATTATTCCTTTTACCTGGCTTTTATTCTGTGGAGATTTTCCACAGTGAAAAAGAGGAGTATCCAAAGCAGAGTATTTTATACTTTTAACTGATTATTTATTGTAGGTAAGCAATTAATCAGAAGACTGAAAGCAGTGTTCAGGCAGAGTGCTGCCTCCAGATTGTACGTTGCAGTGCAGTGGTCAATTTTTGAGGGCCTCAAATCACAGTATTAAGATAGCAGTCTGGAGAAGCGATTGTATTAACCACTCTTGATACTGAACTAAAATACAAAACTGTGACATAGCAAATAGGACAGGGAGGTGACTCGAGACAGCCAGCATGGCTTCACCGAGGGCAAGTCCTGCCTGACCATCCTAGTGGCCTTCTATGATGGAGTGACTACATCAGTGGACAAGGGAAGAGCTACAGATGTCATCTGTCTGGACTTCTGTAAGGCCTTTGACACAGTCCCCCACAACATCCTTCGCTCTAAACTGGAGAGAGATGGATTTGATGGGTGGACTGTTCGGTGGATGAAGAATTGGTGATGGTCGAATCCAGAGGGTAGTGGTCAACGGCTCAATGTCCAGATGGAGATCGGTGATGAGTGGTGTCCCTCAGGGGTTCGTATTGGGACCAGTACTGTTTAATGTCTTCATCAATGACATAGACAGTGGGATTGAGTGCACCCTCAGCAAGTTTGCAGATGACACCAAGCTGACTGGTGTGGTTGGCACACCTGAGGGATGGGATGCCATCCAGAGGGACCTGGACAAGCTTGAGAAGTGGGCCTGTGTGAACCTCATGAGGTTCAACAAGGCCAAGTGCAAGGTCCTGCACCTGGGTCGGGGCAACCCCTAGTATCATTACAGGCTGGGGGATGAAGGGATTGAGAGCAGCCCTGCGGAGAAGGACTTGGGGCTACTGATAGATGAAAAGCCAGACATGAGCCAGCAATGTGTTCTCACAGCCCAGAAGGCTAGCTGTATCCTGGGCTGCATCAGAAGCGTGGCCAGCAGGTCGAGGGAGGTGATTCTGCCCCTCTACTCCGCTCTGGTGAGACCCCACCTGGAGTACTGCGTCCAGCTCTGGAGTCCTTAGCACAGGAAAGACATGGACCTTTTGGAGGAGGTCCAGGGGAGGGCCACAAAAATGATCAGAGGGATGGAACACCTCTCCTATGAAGAAAAGCTGAGAGCATTGAAGTTGTTCAGCCTGGAGAAGAGAAGGAAGGCTCCAGGGAGACCTTATTGTGGCCTTTCAGTCGTTAAAGGGGGCTTATAAGAAAGATGGGGACAAACTTTTTAGCAGGGCCAATAGCGATAGGACAAGGGTTAACGGTTTTAAACTAAAAGAAGGTAGATTCAGACTAGATATAAGGAAGAAATTTTTTACAATGAGGGTGGTGAAACACTGAAACAAGTTGCCCAGAAAGGTGGTAGATGCCCCATCCCCTAGATACATTCAGAGTCGGGTTCAATGGGGCTCTGAGCAACCTGATCTAGTTGAAGATGTCTGTGTTCTTCACAGACATCTAGGGTTGGACTAGATCACCTTTAAAGGTCCCTTCCAACCCAAACTATTCTATGATTCTATGAAATACAAGCAGTATAGGCTGACTGGCTACTGTTTTACCTGTATGATGTTTTTTTGAGGAAGGCCTACATTGGGAGAGATAGGAGCTTTCCTCTGTTCTGTGCAAAAGTCACTTTTTTTGAGATGGGTTAATATTGCTTGAGTGTCATGTATATTTCTATTGGAAATAAATTTTATAAGTTAAATTTCTTATCTATGTTAGTTTCATTACTTACTGTAGAAACATCATCATTGGCTTATGATCTTACCATGTTTATGTTGATGTGCTTTACATTTCCAAATATGAATTTCACTTTGTCCTTAAACCCCCTAAATATTCTTCAATTTCTGAAAAACTCAGAGCCCTATCTTCAGTTCTATCACTAAGTCACCTTTGTTGTAAACCTGCCTCTAAGCAGTAGCACACATTCATGCAAAGCCATCAGCTATACTGCCTGCTTGTGCACCTCCCAGAACACTGTGTGGTGTGCTTGATGGTCAATCCTTAAAAGTCTGGTAAATCACCTGTTTACAGCTCTTTAATTTTCTTTTAAGAAAAATTAAATTTATATATCCAGAACTTCACTGAATTTGTTACTCGGATGAGAAGATTGAACAGAGAAATAATTGTAACAGAGAGTACTTTCAGTAGCACAAATGCCCAAGTACATAACTGATAGTAGTGCCTGATACTGACTTAAACCAATGGAGGTTCTAGACTGACTTTCATGTGAGGTGACCTACCTTACTTTTTTTGGTTGTGTTAACTGCAAGAAGTACCAGTTAGTTTGATGAAATGCTTGGATTTGGGGGAGAAGAAAGCACATGGTATGTTCTAACTTTGTAGCAAGAGGTAGATTTGATAGGATTGTACGTGTATGTATATTTGTCTCCACCATAGCTTTGTGTATTTCTTCCATTATCCTATTATCTGGCTTCTGTATAATTTTTTTGTGTGTTTTCTTCTTGGAGCACTGATGTGAAGTAAGAAAATGCCATTATTCTCATTTTACAGACTAGGAATGGAAATGTGGTGACTATGAGGCCCAGATCCTCCAAGAAATGAAAGTGCCCAATTCCTTATTCTTCATGTTAGAATTTGGTACCTTTCTGCTTTTAGAGAAAAAGGGCTTTACAGTTTGTTGAGGCATAAAGAATTGAGCATAGCACTTTAAAGCGGAAAGTGACAGAAAGCTTTAAACCATATTTGCATTTATGAGAAACAGAAAATTCAGCAGTCTGTTACCGCAGTTATGGGAAGATGAAGTTCACTTTAATTATTTTGGGGTTTGTAACTTCCTTTGGGAATTTAGAGTGGTGGAGGGGAATGCCTTTTTCCCCTTTATAAATAAACAAACAAACAAATAAATAAATAAAATCACTGGATACTCTTCTCCATTCACAAGCAAATAATATCATGGTGATAGTCTGAAAAAAGTGAAAAATAGTCATTTATGTGAGTTTCCTAGGAAATAGCACTGTTTGTGCGTACTTTTTATTCCATTGTCTCTCTCACACTTTTTCCAGTTTATCTGTATGGAATAATTATCCTTCAATATGCAGCTTTCTCAAATTTATATCTGCAATCTCTTTCACTGAAATATAGTCCAAATCAATTGTATCTTGAGTTAGCTGCTGTTGTAGAAACATACACCTGAAACACAGGGAGTGAAGGAAGGAACAAAGGCTTTCTCCTTCTCTGTTATTGCTGTCTAACATAAATTCTATAGTCTGAAATCAGCAGCTGTACCGGCGTGCTCTTGTCCTTTGGATTATTTTAGTAATTGCTTAAACATTTAAAGAAGCCCAGTGACCTTGAATGCACAGTTTGGGGGTAACAGTTATTTTGTGAGCTATTTCTTTTCTCTCTCCTAAAACTGTCATTCTGTAGTAAGTTTCTCTAGTGTTCTCATTAACTCTAATTTTCTCTGCAAGTGGTTTTGTTACTGGAGCATGTAATAGTTACCAGAGCACACAATCTTTTTTTTTTTTTCTTTGTTTTGTTTCTTTTTTAAACAATGTTTCTTCAGTGAGCAAACAACTTCCAGGACATTCTCTCTGGGGATCAACTCTAAAAAGTATATGCTATCCAGATACGGGACTAAATTATTGCCATTTAAGACAGCAAGTTAGGAAAGGCCAATCGACCCAAAGACTCTCTGTGTATCAAATTATGCTCAGGCAAATTTCTCTTTCTTTAAAAATGCTGTATGAATACAGTTTAGCATGCAGGCTACATTGTCGTCTTGTCTTTTAAAATAAAGCAAAGCAGGCAGCTATGTATCAGGAGTTAAACTATCTTCTTTAATCTGTAGTCAATATTTTACCATACTCTTAAGACTGTTCTTAGAAATGAAATAAGATAATAGGGCCAACAACTTCTGTAGTTTCCTCCTTCAAGATTTCTAGGACACTAAACTTCTATACGGTATCTGTGCTGAAAAAATAGAGGAGGAGATTCATTCCTATTGAAAAGTTAGAGGAAATACTAGTCCACACCCATGTTATGGCTTTCTGATATACAGTGACACGAGTAGGCAAAGCTTGCTGCACTGATACTGTGAAAATCTCTTAGTTTATAACATAACTGTTTCCTGCAAAAACAGACCTCTGCAGAAACAAAAGTAAAAAGAGGATTATGTCTTCTCGGTGCTTACAGCCACCAAGTTATATTTATAATTAGCCTGGTAAATTCATTAGAATATATAACCTAAGCATCAAATGGAAGTGTTGAAATCATTAAAGAGCTTTCATTTTAATTGCAAGAAGTACAAAAAACCCCCAAACATAAACAAGTAAACATGAGATGAACTCACAAGATGAACTGGACCAAGTAACGATAATTATTCTGCATAGTCTTGTCTCATACTGAGATAAAAATCAGTTTTAAAATCTGTAAAAGCAGTTGAGCCATGATTTCTGGGTGGAAAAAAAAAAAAAAAAGCGCCTTTCTTGACTGAAAACAGCTTTTAGCTAATGAGATATGAGCCTGTCAATTCTACTGGAAAGCAGTATTGGTCCTCCACAAAGCATTGCAAAAACAACCTGTGATAGAATATACTTAACTACAGCTCCATCTATAATCTGAAATAATTTTGCTAACAAAGCTCCCTAAAATGTGCAGAGGGACTGGGATACAGCATAGTGACAGTGATATCTAGATGCTACCGCCTTTTTGCAATAGCTTCATTGCTTATTGTAATTTATCTTTGTATAACCTTGTAGTGTCTTCCAATGAGACTTTTTGCTTCCTCTTCAGATACAAGGGAATTGTAATGTAGGCCATCAGTACTTTTTTTTTTTTTCTTCATTCTTTCTTTGTTAGTGTACTCCAGACAGACAGTAAAATTGTTTGATTTGCCTCAAGGTTTGATCATGGAACAGAATGTAATTGCATATACTGTAGTGGATATATACGTGTCTGATTTACCCGCCCTGCCAGTGGAGGGTAGAAGTGTCATTGCCAACCATTTTTGTGAAGAGAGCAAGCAAGCTGGACGGATAGCCCTGTCTGTAGAATGGTGATCGTCTGAGTCACATTCATTATCTCGATCATACCTGTCAATTCCCTCAGTCAATAGTAAAGTAGGAAGTAAATTGTACTGAACTTACATAAAAAGCTGTGTTCAGAAGAGTATTTATTATTTACTTGTTTTGCATTTTCTAGATGTTTATAAAAAAAATGGTCCTTTAATGCTTACTAAGTAGCATTTGAGGGGGGATTTCTCTTTAGTGAAAATTAAAATTCATGTGAAAGATATAACTTCATTCCCCCCTCCCCTGCCCTATTTTACCTTCTTACTCCCCCATCTTACACTCCTACCTTCTGTTTCTTTAGCTAAATGGGGATAATTCCCATATTCCTGGTGTTGATCAGCCTCATGCTTTTTTCTGCATTCTCTAAAAGCTGACAGGCAGCAAAAGCCTGGAGTGCATGTGGGTGTGTACTTTCAAGAGAGCCCTGGCCTTTGCAAGCCCAGTGTCCCGTCATCATCATGTAATCCCATATGGTAGCTTTTCTCATGGTGCATCCCTTAAAGCAAGTCTCAGTATCTGCCCTTGGTACAAGTACCAAATCTGGGCGTCTTTTCCATACCTGCACCCTGAAAAAAGGAATTACCAGTGCTGTTGTATAATGTACTGCTAAGATTTCTGGAGTGGAGTGTAGCATCCTGGCTGCTTGTGTTTAAGGAAGAGAAGGGCTGCCAAGTTGTTCCAGGAATGGAGGGGCCATCCAGTGGGAGGCAAATAAAACACCTTGGATTGTTCAGCTGGCACAGTGCAGCCTGAAGGTGATGTATCTGGGAAGTGCTTAAAGCACTGCTCATCAGTGCAGGAAGTGCTTGGAGGTTTTCCACTGGACGTTGAAATTTAACGTATAATCAATTATTATCAAGTCATATGCTATATTCTTTATTCCTTTCTGCTCACGCATACTGACCACGTAGGAGTTTTGCTGGAGTAAAGAACAATTTAGTTCAGTATTGTTTGTTATTTGTATGAGTGCGGTTTTGTTACTGCCATCATCATTTTTGGTTTTCAGCAAGGTAAATTAAGTATGATGCAAGAATTTTTGTATGTGACATTGGTGAGTCCAGTTCAGAAACTGAAGAGATTTAGGTAGACTTGAATTCATTACTAAAATCTGGAAGTAGTCTTAAAATTCTTGGAAATCCACTGTCTTTTTTATTTTACTTCTTGATGGTGTGCAAAATTTGTGCATCAAATATAAAAAAAATTCCACAAATAAAGACATTTATATTTTTAAAATTAACTTGGGTTTTACAAGGACTTATACTCAAAGAAGGAAGCTATGTTTAGATGGGGAGAATAGAAATTATCTCGAATCATTTGTGGAATGAGTATAGAAGTGTTGTTTAACAGTATATATGCACAAACCAGAAGATACATGTGATTTGAACAATGTATGCGACAAAGTAATATAAATTTTCATCCATAAACTCACATGGAAGCATTATAAAGTTTATTTTATCACTGTTTCAAGTCCTTATTCCCCATAAGTACATTTCTCTGTCTCATAGCAGCAGCAGTATGGACTGAAATCAGATGAGAGGAAGTGGAAGCACATAAATAAGAAATAAAAAATATATTTATATTTTTTAATCCTTTTTGAGCCAAATCTTTTTACAAGTTTAATAAGCATCATTATTTCTTTTGTTTAGAATGGTTAGCAAAACGTAGATTAAATATATTGCCTGAGGTCACGTAAGAAGTCAATAGTAGATTTAGGAATACTGTTCAAATATTTTAGTTTCATGGGATTATGCCTCACTGATGTTACCAGCATGAAAGGAAATATGAACATTAGTTTGTACTTAAATTTTCTGCCTTAATAGAAACTTCTGTTTTAAAACAAATCTTCGTTAGGAATGACTTTATTTTCAATATGTTTTTGAATATATTTATAAGTGAATATTTGAATAATTTAATATTTTCATGACTTCTTCAATTACAGTTATGTCTAGAAAAAGGTAACCATAATCTTTAAAATATTTTTGACTACTGTAAGGCCTTTGACTTGAAATAGCATGACATCTTGAGTAATAAACCAAACTTATTCAAAACCAACCTTACAAGCATTAAACAGATTAGAACTGTTTGAAAAAACAGGGTGAAAGCATAATGATAAACAAGAACTCACCACTGAACAGTCACGTTTCTGTGCATTTGTCCGCTTAGGAAAAGCGGTTGGTACTGTACTATTGGGATGGTTTTCAGAGTTGGTTTTTAGAAATGCTCTGGGAAACACAATTGTTGCCAGCAGTATTTGTGGATGCCACAAAGACTGTGGGTATATGAAATAATGAAGAGCACAGGTCACTGGGCTCAAAGAAACATGTTTCAGTCCAGTGAAACATAGGGACATACATCTAAGAGCTACAGGAGGAGAACTGGGATGGGGGGTTGTCTTTGGAGTGGTATCTGAGAAAAAACACCAGCATCATGGTAGAGCATCAGTCAAACTTGGGTCTCCCTCCATCTGACCCTGTGGCCAAGGGGACTCATTTAGGTGTGCAAACAATAATATGAAGTGCTGGTAGAGAAGTGGCATCACCTTTGTATTTTTTCCTTCTGCAACTGCTACAGTGGGGTTTCCAGGTCTGGGCTGCACACTTCAGAAAAAAGATGACAAGTTGAAGAGGGCACAGAGAAGAGACAAAGACTAATTAAAGGATTAGAAAAACATGATTTCTACAGAAGGACTTAGGAGCTCAATTTATTTAGATTATCAAAGAGAAGTTTAACGGATGATATGATCACAGTCTCTAAGTACCTACAAAAGAAAGAGAAATCTGATAATAGAGGGCTCTTCAGATCAGGGAAAAAGATATAACAAGAGCCAGTGGATGCTAGGTGCTGCAGCGAGACAAATTCAGACAGGGAATAAAATCCTGTTTTCTTGTTTAAACAATGATGACCGTTGCTCTCTAAAATAAGTTACCAAAGGTGCCACTAAGTTTTCCATTACTGGACAACTTAAGTCAAGGCGTAATGCTTTTGTTAGAGGACATTGTCTTGTTCAATCTCTGCTCCCAGAGTTAAAGAAGAAATTAAGACAAGAATGTTTAATAATTCTATTAAGAACTATTCACACTAAAGGACCACAGTGGTAGCATCCAGTTGTTGAAACGATGATGAAAACTGTTTCTTTTAACTGCTGGACTCAATCTGGCAGTGTCTTTAGGCTTGCTTTCTTATTGAAGGCTCATCACTAAGGCTTGACTTAATGGGACCATTCACATGGGTCAGAACCAGCATACTCAATGCTGGGAGTATGAATGGTTTTTTGCAGTGGTGGTAAGTTATCCCAGGTATAAGGCTGTTTTCCAAAGCAAGTGCCTCAGGGACCGATGATGTGATTCCAGTCAGTGGCATCCAGCCTTGGTTCACTGTGCTGCAGCGGGAGGCTGCTGCCCCCGCAGCTCAATGGTGGTACCTAGAGCTGGCTGAGGACACCTTGTCTGCATCACCGATGGCCTGGGTTCTCCATTGCACTGAGCGTTTGCATGGGCTGGCAGCTTCGCTGGCATGCTTCCTAGCCACATGCTACCTACCTATTCAACAGAAACAAGGCCTCTCCTGCAAAATACTGTCAGTCCCCCCCAGGACCAGTTCTAATCTTTAGTGGCATAAAACCACTTCTTTGACACTTATAATGCTGTGTTAAATGGCACAATGTTGATGCTGTCTGTAATGTTCTGGTATAGGCTTTTGCAACCTTCTCCAGTCCTTCTAGCCCCAAAGTTCCTACTTCAATAACCCGAGTTAGATGCTGATACAAACAATAAAGTAAATCTCAGAAATGTTTCTTTGTCTTAGTTTTCCCATCACTGACTAATAATTTTGGTCTTTATTAAGAGGTGTGCACTATCCATTCTTTTGGTCTTGCTTTGTCTATTTTTCTCTGTTCCGCACAGGCTCCTTTATTTCCACTTGGGCTAGTTTCCAGATTAAATGGCTCATTTTTTCTGTACCTCTTTCTCCATTCCAAGCTTTCTATGAAGCTATGTGCATCTTCTCCAGATCCACACAGCTTCTGTATTGGTAAGGGATAGGATGAATGCTTTGGTTTCACTTTTATATGCTAGATTAATTCTTGCTTTTAAAACATCAGCATGCAGTAGAGTGGCCAGAGAAAATAAAGTTCTTCTGTCATCTTTCAGATCATGGCATTTACAGTTTTCATTTAAATGGTTGTTCAGAAAAGTTTACCTACTAACTACTCTTCTGGTCAAACAAGTCTATGATTTGACAATCATTAGCAATGGATAGACTGCATATACACTGATACCTTCATGATAAGAACTATACTATCAGAAAGAGAATAGAGGGTAATTCTGGGGAGATCTCCCAAATCATGTTAATAGGGTCCTAAATCATTACAGCAATTGTTACTAAACTATCTTCCGTTCCTAGTCTTTAATGTAAATGACAGATTTCACTGTGCTAATCTCTGGCACTAGGTTCTGTTTAATGCTTCTTGTATGCAGAAAATATTTTAGCCCACATAGCCTTTTATCCACAACTCATACTTTAAAAGGTTATTTCTTTGGTAAGATGCCTGTAATTTAGTGGAAGTAATAACAGGCTGTGTGCATTTTTCTGGATTTTTAAAATTCTAATTTAAGCGATAAGCAATTTATGCAATATCTTGAGGTTCCTTGACACATTGGAATTGAAAGAAGAGAAATGGAAGGAAATGACAAATCTTTTCTGTTTTCTTTTTTTTTCCCCATCCTTGTTTATGATTTTTCACTCATCAAGTATTTCTCAACGTGTGGTTTTCAAGAAGCAGGGTTTGATTAATGAAGTGTCAGATACAGAGGATGTCATGAGAATTTTGGCATTTATTGTTTGCAGCATTTAAATTAGCCATGGTGTTTTCAATATTCCTTATTTTTATTTACTGTATCTGTTATCCTGTTGATAGTAAATACCCTCTTATAGTAAATATCAGTACATAGTAAGTTTTGATCTTTAGACATCTGCAGGAAGTTGATATTTATACAAAATTATACCAGTTATTCACATTTGCATTTCGATGGAAATCCTTTATTTATTTATTTATTTATTTATTTATTTATTTATTTATTTTAAACCAAGACAGTGGAGAGTGTTAGACTACCTAAACACTAATGGTTTCAGTGATGTAGATGCTTCTGTACCAGCCCTAAAACCATCAAAATTATTTTACATAGGGAAATAGCTAACAAAACCTGGCTAGAATTCCATTTTTGGCAATATCAGCAGGTCAAATAGAAGTCAGTTGTTAATCTTTTATTTAGTAATTCCTTACTCTGGTCATCTGAAAACCTGTGTATTAGATAATAGACTTCTATATTATCATGCCTTCTATATAGAAGGCATGCCTTACTTTAACGTAGCTGGGAACAACTCTGATGAGAGTCACTAAAGCAGGATGTTTCTGTGAAGGTTTTATGCTGGATTTGTGATTCCATATTCGTATAATTAGTGGATATTGTATATATAATTTCCTTGATGTACTTATGACATGTCTATGAGCTTGTTCGCTACCGTAGGACTGTAGAGAGATTTTTCACTTCTGACACATCCCACTTGAGTGTCAGTCTTGGTATTATACTACTTATGCTAGCAGCTCTACCTGCCCTTAAGTGGTTCTTGTATTAATAGAACCTGTATAAAAGGAGGGGAAGAAAGCAGCATATATTTGGTTTAGACTGTTGGATTGCCTGTCTTTTGCATCGTATCCTTGAATAAAATATCTCCCAGATAATGATGTGCCTTGCTTATTACTGAAGAACTTTTCTGTCCCCACCCATGTTAAGAATGACTTCCATGTTTTTACTGTGCTCCCTTGTTGCGATACTCTTTGTCAGAACGTGTTGTGCTGTTTGACAAGGTGTGTGCTGTTCTCACAATACATAAACACTTTAGTCTAACTATGCCATTGAAAACGCTTGTGATTCAGGAACCTGGGTGATACTGCTCCTGTATTGTGTAGAGGTATTTGGAAATCTTCCCAGTGACTTTTCAGCAAGCACTTAATGTGATTCATAATGCTCTGGGATAGAATCACAGACGTGAAAGAGACCTACTACATCACCACTTCCATTTTCATATGAGATCAGGTTATATTCCCTCAACAGAAGATGCATCGAGTATTAGATTCACACTACATTTGCTCTCCGACAACTTTCCAAACCTGGCAGGAAAAACATCGTCCTGAGAGTTCTTTAAAAAGCGTAGAAAAGAAACAGGGAGTCAATAGGAGTCAATAATTTTAAAATAGGGTGTCCCTCTATTTTAAAAATCCTGTGCAGATTTTTACGTTATGCTTTCAGTGATGTTTTCAACAGCCATTTAACTATATTATCTGTACTGAGACCTCTATGTAGGTACGTAGCACGTGAGCCCTATGCGGAGGCATATCCCGGATATATGGGTATGTCTGAGGAGATAAAATTGCAGAGTATTTCTTTGGAACTAATTAGCATGACTTACAAGGGGGAAAAAAGAGGGGGAAAAACACCTACTTCTTAATTACTGTTTCTTGTATACAGAGAATATATTGTGAATATATTTTTTTCAATTTATTTTATTACCTTTCTTTGGTCAGAATAGATCCCACTGAATTCAGACTCTGTCACTGTGGGAAGTCGCTGCAATAAATTCAGTTCTACAACTTAAATCCTTTCTTTTTTTCCTCGTTCTCTCTTCCCTTCTCCATCCCTCCCCTCCCCTCCCCTCCCCTCCCTCCTCAGGCAGCCAAGGGCAGTTTCCACTTACACAGAACGTCACGGTTGTTGAAGGGGGAACAGCAAATTTGACCTGCAGGGTCGATCAAAATGATAACACCTCCCTCCAGTGGTCAAATCCAGCTCAACAGACACTGTACTTCGATGACAAGAAAGGTAAAATGTTTCCTGAACTCGTGGTTCTGCATAATTTTTTCTAAGAAAGAAATATTTAAAACCATTTCCCTTTAATATTTTAATGTGAAAATATTTGCTAGGAATATATGTTTTCAGCTCTAATTATTATACAATCTTTTTTCAGGGGGGTTCACTGAAGTATGCTCTTGTGTATAAAATTGTATGTTATTATTAAAGGAAAAGAATAATATTTGAAATGCTTATTGCAATCTAATTTGGAAAACATTGTTGCAGAATATCTTGGAAGAGCATTTATGGGTGTTGAGAGGCTGGCAAGGGAAGAAGTAATCCATAAACCTTGTGACTTGCTTTTATTAGAGTTTGTGTGTTTGTATGTATACATATACATTTTTTATATATTTTTTTTTTATATGTATGTATCTAATCCCACTATTTGCTTCAAGCGTACTGTAGTTTTGTTTGGTTGTTAGTGCAATATGCAGTTGCTGTGGTAGGTGTTCTTACTGTAACAGCTAATAAAAATGCTCATTTTTAGTGCCCTGATTTTTCCAATTATACCATGCACGATATTTTAATTTTAGTTAAATTAGAGGGGAAAAAAGACAGGAAAATGTCCATTCCTTACAAAAAGAAGGGCATTATCACTGGAGTAGGATATATTTCTAAGACATTTATCTTAATCTGAAATGAAAAAGCATTACATTTTACATAATAGAATGTTAACATAAAGATTACATTAGATTCCGTAAAGAAATTAAAACTAAATTTATGAGGAATAAATTCATGACTTGGCTTCAAAAATGCGAAAGCTTTGGTGTTGATTTCAGTGGTACAGAAGTTCAACCGTATTTTATACTTAATTCTACTGCTTGAATTTATTCTGAAAGGTGCTACATAGTCTAGAACATATTTTAACATGTGCAGTCACTCCTCTGCTTAAAATTAAAGATGTGCTGTCCAAATGCTTTGCTGAATGATTACAAGACTTTAGAACACCTTGCAGGTCTGAAAATGCTTTGTGGATCTATGCACTTCAATAAAAGTAGAGTCTAAAACCTGTTATTTTATACCTGCAGAAGCTATAATCGAAATACGGGGTTTTGCTATTAATATAATAGCTGAATAGAATCTCTTTATGGTGCTGAAGTGGTGCCTTTCTCTTTTATCTAATTTCCTGTAGCGTGTAATCATTTGATTTGCAATTTCTTTGAAATCATAAGTACCTTTTGAATGTAGTATTGAAGATGAGAGGTTTATAAGGTGCAAACTTTTGAGCTGTAAGTCTAGTCCTGTAACCTTTACTCATATAGACCCATTTATTTTAGCTGTAATCGTTAGTGATTTAGGATGGGTAAATAATGTCTGCAAAACTAAAAGCAGAGAGAACTTGTCTGTTGATAGAGCACATCAATACTCACAAAATCTATATCTTTTATAAAATAAGTGACATTTTAAAGGATGCTGAGAAGGACGTGGGAGGACTGCAAATAGATTAATTTGAACTTTGTAGCCATTTTGGTGTGAATTGAATTTTCTGTGTACTTTAGCTAAATCTGTACTTTTACAATGAATAATTGAAGTTTGCATTACTTTTTAATAAAATGAATTGAAGCAACAGAATTTGAATGGCATGCAGCATAGTAAGTACTTAGAAGCAATTTATATTCCCCACAGGAAACATGAGGAGCTGAAGTGTGTAAATTTAAAGGACCACACTCTTACTGAACTTTTAGCTTGTCCCAAGACTTTGAGGAATACTTGATCATTCATTTTATGAAGGGATTACTGTACATCTGTTGGACCAGAAAATGTCTTGATGGGGTCAAGAAAAACTTTAGGTCCTTCAGTCAGAGATATTTAGTCTTTCTTACGCTGGCAAAGCTTTGCATTCTTGTGTGACATTTCCAGACGTGAGTATACCAACGGTAGTGAACAGTGCATCCAAGTCCTACAAGGAAAACATTCTGCCATTTCTGAAAATGAAGTTACAGCTTGCATTGGCATTTTTTTCTGTGTGTATATGTATGTGTTCTTATAAGTAAGAAAGAGATCTTCTTTGCGTGTTTTTGATTCCTGCGTTATTGAGCCAAAATGGAGAGAGATATTTATGGTTCTGATATGTTGGTGGTTTTCTCAGTAAATGACGGCAAGTGCAACTGTACAGGCTTTCTCTTCCTCCCCCTCCCCACCCCACCCCCCCTTTCCCACTTCTCCCAGCCAGGCATACAATTTGGCTATGAAAAGCAGCTTTCTACTAGATGCAGTCATTACATCTAATTTATTGTGAGCAGTGCCTCCGCCAGAGTCTTTTCAAACCTGTCTCTTAATGTTAGCCAAAAACAACCTTCAGATCTTACTTCTCCCTTCAGCACCATGAAAATTGCTGTTTAGTAGCTGTGTTTCTCAAACCCTGAAAATTCATGAAAACTGTTGAGTAGGTGTAGAGTACACAGTGGTGCAGGGTTAAGTTCTGTGTAGGAAACAGAACCTTAGAAGAGGAGCACCACCAGTAGGCTTTATATCTATCAAAGCTGAGCAACTGTGCATATTGCCACATTCAGAACTAAATCAAATTTGCATGCCTTTAACTTTACTTCCCTTCAGTAAGTTATTTTCTATACATGTGCTCATAAGAATGACACACAAAGGAATGACAGTATATTTCTTTTACGTCTGGAAGCATTAAAAGCATTCCGGAAACCTTTCTATTGATTGCTCTATATTTTAAGAATTATGAGAGAGTCAGGTAGTAAACCAAAGGAAGCCAGGTAAGTATCAAAAGAGGGTCCTAACTGCAGCAGAAGATGAGCGAGATGACAGCTGTCAGCATATGGCAGAACAGGTGCCAAAAATAGAGCAGATTGTCCATGCAGTAAAAAGCCCTCTGCTGCTAGATTATCCTTGGTGGGACGGCTTTCATGTTCACACTGCTTTCTCAAGCAGGTTGGTTCCCCTGTCTTGTCAGACATTTTCTGACCAAAATAGAACTTCCCATGGGCCAGGAAAAAAAGAGTTGCTTTGGTCAGATGGAGGGAATGTCTGCTTCCCAGTCCTGTGCCTTCCAAGAAGGGGTTTATTATTAGTCTCCATTTTATTCAAAATGGATGGCATATACTGTGAAAATCATGTTTGTGTCATTTTGCTTTCTTCTGAACTGTGATGCAATCATGGACATTGAAGTTAGAAGTCATATTCTTACTTTTTCTGTTTTAGATATTCTGAATAAGTATGGAAATACAATGAGCTAAATACACTAATACCAAAGCTGCATTGTTAACCTTATTCTTCTGGTTCTCCTCACATACTGCCCTGGCCACATGTTTTTAAGTACAGATCTTACTCAGTTAGGAGGATTTTGTGGCTAGTAAAGAACACTTCCTCCCCCACCCTCCTAGCAATTTAATATTTATTTAATATTTATGAAGGAGAATAAGGACTATTTTTAACTTGAGATATTTTTGGCACCTAGCCTATAGTGTCTGACAATGATATAGATAAAAAATGAGTAGAGTTTTGTTTCAGAAAAGGCAACACTATAAATTTAGTGAATATGAGACCACAGTTCAGAGGTTGTTTCCAGGTCCTCATCACTTGAAGTAGTTGACTTGGTGTTTATTGTAAATTTAGGTCTAAAATGTGTTTGACTCATTGTGGTGATGGGAATTGAGGGAGGAAATAAATTCTATTCTCCTATAGGAAAATAAGTTATAGCTTTATTTTATTAGCTAAGCAAGGTAAAACAGTTGCTTCCTTCCAACTCTTATTTTGACACTCTGAAATATATTAAAGCTGGAACTAACTTTGTCTTCATTATTATTTTAACACACAGTAGCTGAAATATGTGAAGATACAAATGTTTGATCTTGTGGATTTGGTCTCATTGATGACCTGTCTCCTTCAGCATGCTGTCTCTTTGTTGTCCTTTCTAACACTTCTTTTTTTCTGGTTCCTCTACCTTGTAGCTTCAAGGACATTGTGTATTAATTTGATTTTTAACTCTTCCTCTTTCATTTGAAGCATAAAATCTTTACCTGACAATAAAAAAACAGATAGTCTGGTTGCATAAATGGATAAATGGTCTTAAATTTTAATAGGCTTAACAGCCTTACCAAGATCCCGCTTGGTTTCCCACCCCCCAGACAGAATTTTAAAGATTGTGTCTTCCTGGAAAATATGAATTCACAGCTCACCCTGAGCAAGTTCAGATTCTTTGGAAACAAATGCAAATTGCATGCTGCACATGAAACGATTTTCCTACACAATTTTCAATTAAAATGAATAATTGCCATAGAAACCTCCGTATCACTTTATGCACCCAAGTACCTATAATTATATAGCTGCCTTTGGAAGAGCACAATGTGCAACAATGTAGAACTGGCTGATCTGATTTTAAATTAATATAGGGTATTTTATTTTATCTTCACTGGTGGTACTACTTAAGGATTTCGAGTGGACAATAAACACAGACATAAATATGAATGCAGATGTATAACAAAGCATAGCATGGAAACACAGAGATGGTTGATAAAGAGAAGACTGAAAAGAACCTTCAGTCAGCTTGCTATAGCAGCCATCTTCTCATATTCCCTTTCAGTAGGGAATATAGATGCATATGGAGCAGGATATTGAGTTGTAAAGGAGACGTGTACAACTGAACGATGGCTGTTGATGTCAAAGGTGTTTAATCTCATCAAAATAAAAATGTGCAATCAGACTATAGAAAGGAAGAGAAATGTTACCTGGTGTATATCTAACAGTTTTGCTCAGTCAGGCAAGTGAAAGTGTAAAATACCTGTTCTTCACCTTAACAGGGAAGTTTGCAGGTCTGTTGATAGTAAAACAAGTGTTGTGTTGACATTGATCATGATAAGTTCGCCACAAACTGACACACCACATTTTGAAGAGACGTATGCCTGATGCTAGTCATAGCTGGGTACATGTCCCTTGTGCTTTCATCAAGTAGTAGCACTTTCATGTCTTACTAAAACATTAGAAAGCATATTCCAACCTCAGGATTATTCATCCCTCTGCAGCAGAATATGTTTCTTTAGATGACTTGGTGAATTTTTACATGTAAGAATCCTTGGCATTTATGTAACTCCCTATCATCTTGAAAGCTTTCAAAGATACTGGTGCACTAGGCAAGGGTTATGAGAGGGCACTGTACTCGCAAAGCTCCCAAGAGCTTCCCTGATAGTCACGATGGCTCAGGTGAGCTTGTGGAAACATGTTTGGGTATAGCAGCTGCCCCTAAGGTTTGCATTTGCTCCCTCTTGGGGGTGGCACTATTATGTTAGAACTTGCAGTTAAGTTTAGAGACAGCACGTGTCGCAAATAAAAACATCAGGCCTTTTGGCATACCTCGCTGTGCTATCAACTCCATGAAAACAACTCCTAACCTATTTCTTTCTCAATATAAAGGCATTTAGAGGGAGACGCTGAAATTCACAGTGCACAAGGTATGGGATTTTAATTCCAGTGTCATGTATGTTGTTTAGGAGGAGTTCTTAGTGCAGAGAACTTTAATTCTTACTGTAACACTGTTAAAACTAAATGGTGATAGAAGTGCCGTACAGAAGGCTGGCACTTTCAGGCATGAAAATCCAGTCTCTGATGTTGTAGACATACAACTCCTTCTTAGTTAGCTGTATTTACCCTTTGACTTGTTTTGTGGAAGCCAGACTCCGGATATTGAATTTAAGTGTAACCCCAGCTGAATCACTTTGTGGTGATTCAGCCTCAGATTCTAATCTACGTAAACAAGCAGAGGCACTTGCGAGTTACAAAAATCATTTGACAATATTTCTGATTGGGGGAAATGGTGAACTTTCTTTCTGTAGGACATTTGATGATTCTAGTAAGCAGTTGAATTTAAGATGTAGATATACATATACATGTAGCTAAACTATCCTTGGACAGAAGGAATAGGCTTGTACAAAGTGAAAGTCAAAGAAGGAAAGAAAATAATGTTTCTTTTTGCAATATAAAGGAAAGTAGGAAATACATGCTTTAGATTAGTTATGCAGACAGGGAGGCAGACAGGCTGTATTGTTTGGAGGACTGAGAGCATTAGCATTTAAGTAACATGAAATCGAGCAGCAATGATGAATGGACTTATGTGTCCACCTTCACACGCTCTGTTTCCTATTACATAATTGAGTGAAGATGGTATCAGACAGTAGATGATGACGAAGCTTAACTCCATCCTAGGGTACACATATAAATTAGAGATTCACTGTTACTTAGAGTTTAATAGACCTTTTCAATGAGATAATACCTTATAGAAAACCTATGACATAGTATAAAAAGCAGTGGGAGAAATGCAAGAAAAATATACAGACAAATAATTGAAATATGACTTTACAGCTGGGAAAGTTGGGAAGAAGGTATACAGAGGGACAGGATTTTTTTATTATTTTTTTTTCCCCCTGAGCTGAACAGCAGTAGCTTGTAAATGTCTTATACCATTTAAGAGGTTTCTAGCACTTAAAGAAAAAAATTGTAGGAGATAGAAATCTGGTTTCCACAGAGAGCTTTCAATGAAGATCTTTTAGAATAATTCTTCAAGATCTATAGTTAAGTTTAATTTTTTATGTCAGTCAGATCTGGTGATTTCACAATTATGCTACACGACTATCAGTATCTGTCTGGCCAGCTCTTATCTTTCCTTGAGACCCATGGTATGACATATGGGGATAGATAAGCTGGGTTAAGTCTTTCAGCTGCAATTTTGTTTCTTACTGATGGGTTCTTATGCTCACTCACTCCCCTGTGGTGGGATGGGGGAGAAAATTGGAAGGACAAAACCAAGAAAAGCTCATGGATCGAGGTTAAGACAGTTTAATAAGTGAAGGAAAATGAAAGAAAAAAAAGAAAAAAGTGATGCAAAGGCAATCGCTCACCACCTCCCAGCAGGAGACCAATGCCCAGCCAATCCCTGAGCAATCCCTACTTTGGGAAAATAACCACCAAGTTTTATTGATGAGCATAGTGCCATATGGTATGGAATATCCCTTTGGTCAGTTGGGGTCAGCTGTCCCAAATGTGTCCCCTCCCAGCCTCTTGGGCACCCCCAGCCCGCTCGCTGGGGGTGCAGAGTGAGAAACAGAGAAGGCCTTAACACTGTGCAAGCACTGCTCAGTGATAGCCAATGCACTGGTGTGTTAACATAGTTTTGGTCATGAATCCAAAACACAGCACTGTATGGGTTGCTATGAAGAAAATTAATTCCCAAGCAGACCCAGTATACCTTACCTCTGAGCCATGGGTAGGAAATGAGCTTAAATGATTTTGGATAGTAGTTCCTTAGTGCTTGGAGGAAAAAAAGAAGCTTTTAGAGCTTTTGAGATCAAGAAGTGTCTCACTTGATCCTTAAAAACCAAGGTTTCAAAAACAGGTTGCCACTTTTGAAAGCTGGAATGCTTGTGTTCATGCATCTTAAAAAAGACAGCATGATAAAAGAGAACAGGAGTCTGTTAAAATATCTTGACAGTTATTGTCTGTATGAATATGAAAATTACATTTTAAAAATGTATTACAATGCATTAGAAAATTATTTCATTGCAATAAATTAGTAGAACTACTCCCACTTACAGCATTTATTTTTTCATTTCTTAGCAGTATTAAGGGAATAAATGAGCGTATTGTAGAGATGGTTAGAAAGTGTAGGAGTTTGCATTATATTGTGCTGAAGTGTGGGTACGTGCAGAAATTAAGTTTGCCAGCACTCAAGCTAAATGGAGAATGAAGCTGATACATTGGAATATGATGAAGTGAAGCAGTCGTTGTGATGACACTGCTAAGATTACTCTGTTATGAAGTTTCATGATACTCAGGCTGATGGCTATTTTTGTTTTAAATGGCAAAGAATCTTCTAAGGAGTGAGAAATCTTTTGGGGAGGGGTAGAGATGAGGCTTAAAAAAAAGGTGGAAAGAGAAATTTCATATACCTGGCCTCTCTGCACTAGTTGTTTGCATGGATGAGCAAAACTTCTTGGGGTTTCTGAAGAAAACGGACCTATTACATTAAATTCTGAACCCGTTGTTTTCTTTCAGACAACTCTTAGAGCAAATGATAGCATGGAACAATTTGAGTGCAGAGAAGGGCAAGTGGGGGAATACGCTCACGATGATAGGTGGTAGATCCAGCAGCAGTAGAGCTCAACATTGTACATCATAAGGTAGGCAGAAAAAGACATTTTGCTTTTAATCAGGAAGACGGTGAACAGTGTTCCTTAGGGAAAGTGAAGGTTATTTTTTTGAAGAAACTAAGTGACAGGCAAGAGTACTGATTGTTATATCACAGCATATTCAGTACAGCAGAGTCATAGGGATAAAAGAATTACCAGACGGACCAGAACCTGAATGTTTTGTCATATAAGTGATTGTTATATCCAAGAAAACTTAACTTTGGAGAACAGAAAGAACTGACTTTGCAAAGAATAGCTGGTATTTGCCGGGCTGGTGAAAATTATGCTTCCAAAAGGAAAACAGCAGGAGTGGAAAAAGTTGAAGTGCAAATATTTAGAAATGACATATCAGATTATAAAGAAATAGACAATGCTTTAGCATAAAAATATTTATAATTAAAAGGGAAAGACAATCACGGAACATTCAGGTATTCCCAGGACAGAAAGATGTGATATATTGCATATAGAAATGAGAAAAAAATCCACACCACAAGTACAGTCATGACTTTGCATCTGGATGACAAATCTCTTACAAGGGCAAACCAGAAACTCCTGAAAACATGACAATATCTGCATGGCACAGTGCCATGAAGAGACATCTGAGCAAGCACTTAAGCTAGCTAAGATGTTGCTGGTAGGTCTGTCCAGCTTCCACAAGGTTTCTCCAAGCAAATTAGGTCAGCTGAAAAGAAGAACCTTTTTAGCGTGGCTTATAAACATGAGTGTAGCTTAACACATTTAAAATCTAAGGTTCTGCAACACACTGGCTAGTGACAGTGGAAACAATCAAAAGCTGACTTTGAAACAGAAACTGAAATGGAATGCAATATAATCACAGCAGCCCTAGACTAACAGCAGGTGGTACAGTCGCTGCCGTTCCAGCTGCTTTTAGAGGGGTCAATGTGGAGATTAACTATCAATCAGCAAATGCTGGAGGAATAAAAACACAGCGGGTCAAGGAGAAATGTAGTCCAGAAGAGTGATTCAACAACATATTTTTAGGGAATTACCCAACTGCCTGGAAAACAACTCCAAAGGATATGACTAAAGGACAGTGACTACTATGTAGGAAAATAGTAAAGGAATAAGAAAAGCCTCTTCTGTCAGCATGATACAGAATTCCCAGTCTGGATTAACTAGACCTGAGACAACTAGACTCCAAACCCACCCCAGAAGCTGGTTTGATAACATAGTTGTACCTGTGGACTTCAGCCCTCTTGCCTTCTGAAATTACAGCTTCCCTGAGAAGATTGCTACATTGTGCAAGCATTTCCACATTGCTCAGTCAAATATGGTAGAGAAGTCCCAAAACTACCATGTGATCCAAGGTGGCAAGTCCCCACAGTGTTGTGTTAGCAGTGCTTATGATTTTATTGGCTAGGGGAGAGAAATTCTCTCTGAGTTAGAACTAACTGGCATACAGTGAGTGTGAATGTCTCTGCAACATGTTTTCCTTCGCTTCTGTTTTCATGCTGAGTAAGGATGAAGACAGCTTGGGTCTTTTTTTCACTGGTAGCATGGATTTGCTTTTCTTTAACCTGAAAATGGAGAAGGTACTACTAAAGGCTCACTGTCAGCCTCTCTGTATACCACAGGAAGACTTAATGGTAAACAACTAGATGACTTCTTGGTTAAAGACTATAGTAAAGCAGAATACGTTTTTCTTTTAAATAGTCACCCTAAAAAAATAAACCCTTGTTGACTGGCACCATGTGATATAAAGGAATGAAATTAGAAATACTAATTTTGTTTAGGATCAAGAGCTGCTTGTAAAAAGGAAAAAAAAAAAAAAGGAAAGAAATACTAAAAAAATATATATCTACTGAAACAAATTTGTAAAAGATGTGTACTAAATCTAACAAATTTTTAATACCTCCTGTATATTACAGCCACACCTTATCATGTGAGTATAAATCCCACTGTATCACAAAAAATAGAATACTTGATTTCAATTTCCATTGGCAGTGGGAAACAAATTAAACACAAATTTTACCAGATCTAATATCAGATGTTATGAAGCCAATCCAAAAGCTAGATGATTAGTTTATAGGAGGATCACAGTATTAAGGTCAGGCAAGCTGAGGATTTTAATATATCCAAAGATTTAAATAAAGGCAGTAAATGTACACTTTCATAATGCCTGGACCTAAAAACATTACTATTTTCAATTTCTGAGGTGGAAGTGAAGGATCTACCATTATTGGAAGTGCTCATCTCTCCACTCCCTTTCTGGTAGAAACTTGTTGAAGGAGCTTCCCTTCATGATTGTTTCAGCACAGAAAGCGTAACAAATCATCATGTCCTGGATCTTTAAGGATCTGTGTGCAGAAAAGTAATTGCTGATGAGCTGCTGATATGGGGTGAAAATCCTCAATAACTCAGTGAGAGACTGTGTGATGTTCTGCTGTGAGCCAAAGAAAATAACTTTAAATTGAACAGAAACGAGAACTGAATCAACCTGAATGAGATTACTTTCAGAGGTATGTACTCTGGGTAAAGGGAGCTAGAGGAAACACAAAAACCAAAAGGCAATTGTGTAAATGGAGAAGAAAAAATAACCAACAAACCAGTAGCACACAGAGAGTTCAAGGCATGTTAACAGATGTTAAAAAAATAATTAAAAAAAACACGCCTGTAGCAGCTAATCTACAGTAACTGACTGATAATTATTGTTATCTCTATATTAATTGTCAAATATTAATAAATTTTCAGAATGCTCCTTTAAGAATATAAAATAATTACAAGACTGGGAAGAAAAATAAAGCTTCTGAAAGTTAAAATAGAACCAAGATGTAAGTTAAGTGTATAGACCCTAACAAAAGTATTTTTTGAAAGACAAAGACAGATGTGAATTTCCATCATGGAGTCTGAGAAGCAAAAAAGCATTTTCTGTATGTCGCAGCTGTAGTAAGACTGGGGCTGCATCCCAAATGCCTCCCAGTTCGGGGAGATATGGGCAAACTGTTGGAACAGTTTTCTTTTCCTTCCTTGAACCTCAACTTAGTTTTTGAAACAAAGGCCCATTGATCAAACATTGAAGCAAAGGCCCATTGATCAAACATTTTAAGTGTAACCTGTCACAAGCTATTGTTATTTTACTTCTATCTGTATCTTTATTGTCCAGTAGCAGCCTGAGAGAATAATACTATGCAACTACACTGACAGCTCCAATGTATGTTAAATGGAAGCAAACCCAACTTAAATAGAATTTCTCATTATCTAAAATAACATTTAGAGGAAAAAAATACAACACCATCTTACTAGATCGTTCTTCCCATAGAGATTATCTGGTCGTGGTTCAGTTTACGCCAGTGAACAAAAGCTTGGTTTTTGAAATGTGCATCGCAATGTATGATCTTAGCACATATGTATTTATTTTCCTTCATGTAGGACATATTTTCTCTTCTGATAGTCTTCAGATTTTTTTAGTCAATTTTGCAGCCTAAAAATAAAGTGGATGTCATCTGTATTTTTCCCATCTTGAATGAAATTATCATGTGTCTCAGTGCAAATGTCATCATTTCTATTTTAATACCATGGTTGTGCTGCTTACCAACACAGAGAAAAAAACCTGTCTGAATTGAACCACATTGAACGAATATGTCAAACTTGATCGGACTTGCATGAAACTATACGTAATATGCGTATTACACAGAACTAGTACTTATAATACTTGTAAATAATACAAATAAGTACAGACAAGACTTAAAATCTGCCTTATTCAAAGGAAGAAGAAAATTCCAATGACTTGCAAAGCAATTCATAGCATAAGATTGTGGGGATAGAATAGTACCCTTAAATCCTTTTTACCTCAGTTAGAGATAGCATAAGTTGTATCAGCTGCTAAAACAGTAGAAAATGAGCAGTTACCCTATTTATACTAGAATCAAACAGGTTTGGTTTTGCTTGCTGTTTAAGCAGTTGAGTGGTGAGCAAACTTAAAAATTGTTATTATATTAAAAATACATATGAATAATTCCATCTCTTAATTGTCAAAGATTGCTAAGGAGAATCACAGAACAGTCACATTCCATTTCTTTTAACAGCATGATAGAAAGTTTTTGTACACAATTAACGCAATGATTATCTGAAAATGAGGGATAGGGTCTGAGAAGTAAAGAATTGCCTCTGTTGAGTTGAACGATGGGGAATTTCTGGAAGATTTACAATTGTATTGGCTCATTGCTTAATCAGATGGCAGAAAGATGTTCTCAGTATGTATTCTTTTCTTTAATGAAAGAGGCAATTAACCCATGCTAAACGCTATCTTTAAAGACTTTTTTCTCCAACTACCTAGCAAAATTTTGTTTAATCCCTATTTTGGTACTCTACAGATACACAGTATGTTCTGCTGATGTACTTGATAGAGGACATTTTTGATCCTTCTTAATTTTTGAAGAGTAAATGTTTACCATAGTCACATCTTGTGAGAAAACCAGAAGAGCCATGAAGACAGTGTAAGGACTCTGACAGCTGAGCTCTTGGCAAGTCTAGTAGCACCACTTTAAATGCTCCTGGCTCCAGTTGTCTGTCTTGCCCCACTGCCAGATATTAAAGGAGTTCTGAAAGCAGCAGCAGCAGAAGAGAATTCACTCTTTGCCCATATAGGAAAACTTGCAGCTGGTTTCCTTCTGATTCTGTTCTTTTGTTCTGATTCTGTTACGGGAGTGGTAATTGCTAGTGCTGGGAATAGAATCCGAGGCCGTTTCTTAAACCACCACGGCTAATTCCATCAAAGCACTTACGCCACAACTCTTAGACTGCTACAGAATAACTCTGCTCTGCAATCCTCTGGTCTGCCTGGGGAACTCTCCTGACAGTTCTGATCCACTGGAAAAGTAGAAATGTCAACTTAAAAAGTCAGACTTGTATCTGCATTAGGCAGAGCTTTCTTAGCAACTGACTCACACATATGGGATTTTCTCCCCGTGCAGATAAGCCAGGATTGTGAATGGGTATTTTTTCAGACCTGTTGAAGGCTTCAGTTTCCCCTTATTAACATTAAAAAAAAAAAAAGCTTATTATTTTCTTTCTTGCAATGCACAGCACTTTGATGCTGCCTGGTCAGTTTTTTGCATTTCATATGACTGTCTTCCTGCAGATGAGCATCTGTTAGCGTGGGGCTGGGGGAGAGCCATGGAAGGGAGGGCTTATTCCTTCTTTGTTTGTCGCAGTTCCCAATTTCATACTGAAATTGTTCTTGCACTCAACTGGAAGAATCACCTTAGAGCTGAGGCAAGTGGGAGCCTTGAAATCATGCAGCCTGCTGTTCTTCTGAGTCAGGAGGCCGAGCGCAGTGTGATGTTCTCGTTAGAATATCTGTGACAGCCTCTGTTCACTAGTTGTTAGTAAAGTATTTGAGAAACTTCATGGATTCCAGTTCCTTGTAGGCGCCAAGGATCCTCCCTATGCGTTTTGCAGGTAAGTTTGTTGTTCACCAGTCATAGTATGAATTATGTTATAAACAAAATATCAAGGCTTCAGGTGAATGATGCATGCCTGATCTTTCACCCAGTGGAGGAAAAGTATCTGAATTGACATCTGTAAAAGACTGAAAAGGGAACATCTTTCACAGCGAAGAACAGGAAATATTTGAAAAAAAGTACCAGACTTCTGTACCCTCACCTGCTGTAACAGGCACCCTTAGTCATCAAGACGTCTTGCCTTTGTTTGTCTTTCAAGCATAGCTGCGTATTCATGATCTGCAAGCTTCTTTCCTGAAGCTCTTGAGCATTAATAAGGAAATCTTAATTTCTTTTTTGAAGCTATCCTACTTCAGAACATAACTGGAGTGAGATCTGGACTTGCTATTTTGAAGGATATATCACCATTTTAATATTCTTCTTTTCAAAATGCAACATCAAGTATCAAACTTGATTTTTTGGGGAAAAATTGCCTGGCATAAACAAAGAACTATTTTTTCCCCTTTTAAATAAAACGTTTATTTCAGTTCAGCTTTTTATATATGAAATGGAAACTTGTTCTAAAATGAAAATACTCCATTTCCATCCTATCACTACAATTCATTTTTCTTTCAAAATAGAAAGTGGAAAGTGAGGCATTACTACGTCAATTAGTTTATTTTTCAATGAATAATATGCTTTTGTCAATGTGGTTTTTTTACTAGTTTTGTTTAGAACACATCAGCCCATCTGTACAGATTACTGATAAAACATCATTTATTTTTTCGGCTCTATTCACTAGCTTTGAATTAGAAACAAAATTTAGTATAGGTTTTGGTTTTTTCCTCTTGCTTCACACAGTCATGACAGGAGTGGTATGCTGAAGCAGTGGAAAGGTCGGCTTCAAGAATCAGGTTCCTATGTGTAAGAGTTGGCTTACAACTGTGAGTTTCAGTCCTTTGGGAAATAGAAGCGAGGCATGAACCGTGGCACGACAGAGCAAAAGCACCACCAGAACAAGCCGTTTCTTAGAACAGCTCTTCCTCGCAACTGTTACCTTAGTATCAGAGCAACATCCAGTTCTCACAGAGGGGAGATCAAGCCACTGGGTTTGAGAGCTGTGAGCTCAGTTCCCAGCTCCATCACAGATCCATTGAGGGCTAGGGCACACCTGTTTGTAGATAGTGAAGGGATAGCATTACGAGGTAATGTGTTGCTAAATAGCATTACTTTGTGTTGTGAAAAGGTCTGACAGTAGTATAGCTGGATCATTTCAGATTTCTTTTGTGTTATTCTTCTGGTGGGATTCATTCCTAGTAGAAACAGAAGCAGAAAATATGGCTGCTGCTTCTTCACTGGGGCATCTTAAAGTTTTTTCTGCTTATTTTCAGAAAGAAAGCAGCACCAATAGGCACAAAGAAAGGTACAGTTTACAAGTCCTTTATTTATTTCCTTGCTTATTAAAAATTAAGACCTTGGTAACATCTGTGCTCTAAAATAGGAGGGAAGAAAACCAAGGTGTATCTTTGTTTTGATGCCCTGCTCTTTTGCTGAATTCTTCTAACCTCTGAGGAAATTAAAACTATGATATAAAGCGTGTTGTGGCTTTGTGTAAAATAGCTCACTTTTTTAACATTAGACTTTCAAAATCCAGATTGGTTTGAGTATTGAAGTTACCAAGGAGGTGCAGATAGATGCAGATATAGATGAAAGTGTGCTAAACAGAAAGACATATTTTACCCAGACTTGCAAACTATGCGCTTGCTTCATTACTCACGTTGTTCTCTGTCTGACTGTATTCCAGTTAAGGTGATGTAAGAATAGTTCATTCCAAACATATTTCTTTCTGTTCTGTCTCTGCTACTTGAGCTGGAGTTCATCACCACAAGATGATGCAGTGCCACATCAACACACAATGCCGAGGCTCCCAATGACAGTCATAAACACTTTCCTATCATGTTACGTTTGAACCACTTCTTTTGAGAGCCTATAGAGGAATTCAGAAAAGCTAATGCAACTCAGGTCAGCTTGTGCTATTTCCCAGATTTTTAAGCCTGGATGAGCTTGGACTCATCCTCCAGATCGATGTGTCCTAAAGTGTATATCATTTCTTTTTCAAAAATGAGAGGATTTACTGTCCAAAAAATGTCAGCCTTGCTGCTGAAGAATTTAAGAGGTGCAGTTCATCTGTGTTTAACAAAATGTGCTGGCAATGATGTTGTCAATTTGTAATGAAGTAAGTTAAGGGATCCGTATACAATCTATCAGTGTATTGCAGCTTCCTGAGAGGACGGTTTTCACACAGGTCAGTAATAAACCCATTTTGCTGAAAAAAATCACACCCCTATTAATATATATTATCTCTTTCAGGTTGTGACAGAATCTTCCCATTTTTCCTAAGACAGTTGAATAGCCTATATCTATGTTTATGTTCTCAAACATGGGAGAGAGTAGCAAAGTAGAAGAGCAAATGGCAGTGATATGAAAATGTCCTTATTTGTTTTATGTGCATGGTAACAATTTTGAAGAAAGATATTCGGGCAGTCATATTTTGTAGCAAGTTCCTATTTCTTCTTCTATCTTTTAACTACCAACAATAAACAGATTTTTTTTTTTTATGTCAAACTGATCAAGGCACGGTAGATCAGAATCGTCCTTCAAGATGTAATAGAGGCGATAAGGATTAATTTCTTATTTTAAAACGTGGAAATTACTCTCCTTGTCTGAGAGCAGTGTATCATCCAACCATAGCCCCATTACCACCATTTAACTTATGATAAAAGGGGCCTTGCATCTCACTGTACGGGCATGACATGAAGGAGACCTATTAGTAAAGATTTAATAGGCCTGGAATAGAGGGTAATAGAAATTGAATTGGTGTAATTTATGTGGTACTGGCAACAATATGATCTGAGAATCTTCAAAGGTTTTCCCTTCTGCAGTGGTTTGAAATGAGCAGGTATTTTCAAGTCATGTTCCTGCAAGGTGTGTACTGTCAGTGTGTTTTTTTCAGACTTGTTCTGGAATTTTGTGAGTGTGTGTATTTAATCTGAACTGTTGGAAGAAAAATCATTTTTAGCCAGTATTCCTAGTGAATGGTATCATCTATGATTGCACCATCGGTTAATTCACGTTCTTTTCTTCTAAATGCTCCCTCATTAATATTTGAATCTGTTGTCCAGTTCCAACCTACTTGACAGAAAGTGAGTATAAATACATGGGTATTAGGAGTAGAAAAAAGTGATTTGAATTTATTCTGCTACTGTGAGAAAGGCAGGTAGAATGCTGTTCTTTTCCACTCGAAGAGGCAGGGACTGATCAGGCAGCTGAGAGAGGAGAATGAGGCAGCTAGTCAACTCATGCAGAGCTCCAGCCTGGGAGGGTAAGTCCCATTTGTTTCTTACCTAGCAGGGAAGGATGGAGAAGGAAGATGAGAATTTTTGTAAAAGGGACAAATTAATTACTGTGGTAAAAACAGGATGGGGATAACTACTTGGGAGTTCAGGCTTCAGTAGCTCTTTGCTGAACAACTAACTAAAAAATCATGACTAGCTAGCAGTTTCTGTGTAGCTTTCTGTGTGTTCAAGAAACAAATTTATAACAGGTTGAACTCCAGGCTTGGTCCTAAGGATAAAAACTTACCAACAGTTCCCTAATTGAGAGGTTTTGTCCATAACAGGCCAAATCATGACCTGGTATAGCAGATACAACTCTGTCCACTTCAGTGACATCAACCTGCTTATTTAAGGAGTTAATTTGGCCCCACAGTTCTAGGTGTAATGAAGTTCTGCACCAGGCTGCAGAAGTCTATAATACACAAAGATGAAAATGCTCTCTTTACTGGAGCTTGACTGGAACCTTATTGATCTGCCGTTGAAGTGAACACAACAAGCAAGTGCTCACTGCAAGTCAGTGTTTATTCCCAAGGTAAAAAGGAGTTTAAAATCTTGACTCACTATAAGGAATACAAAATGAAGAAGAAAACTTTCATTCAGAAATTTTAAGAAATTTCTGAACAGACTAGAAAAAATAATCCATTAAATATCCATGTTAATGATGTAAACTGTCTCTGCAAGTAAAATGGGTATTTTGACTATGTAAGGGTGAGCATTTTTATAAAAAAAGTAGTAGAGCTGAAAGATTGTGCAAGTAATGAGGGTCTCTCCTACTGCTAAAAATTCCTTGGGGGTAAAAATGCAGTAAAGAAGAAAATCAACACTTAAACAGATTTACTTACTATTTTATGCTTAAAAACAATGCCAGGTTTATGAAAAAGTGGAGTAATGTGACATGGAAATCTTCCCTAGGCATGTCAGTAATGCCAGATTGCAGCTCTTTGGAGTTGAATAATGGGCTTCAGCAGTCATTTTTTGACGTACGGTACACCAGAGGCGGGTAGGGGTTTTTATTAGAACAGGAAGTGGAACTTAAAAGCATTAAAACAAATTATGGAAAAGTTTACTTCTCAACTGAGGAGATTGTCTTTGTGAGATTAAAATAAAACAAATCTGGTAGTTTGCTTGGGATCTGTGCTACATTTGGCTATGCTATCATGTTTTATAAAATAGACTTTTATTTGTTCAGTGTGTGAATGGAAGCCTTGTGGTGGTGATTTAGTAGGATAATGATAATGTTGGAGGCTGACTGGAAAGAATTTCCTGAATTGGTTTTAAACCATGATTCCAGAATAAAGGTGCTGGAAGTTGAGTATTTTGGATGAGATTCAACTAACTGGGGCCCTGACTGTGACCCTTCCTACAGGAGTTACAAGGTGGATTTTTAGTTAAACATTAAGCTTTTAACATTAGAATCTTTTGACAATAGTGCTTATATGTTCATTTTCACTATACCCCTTGTGAACATCTATTTTTGTCTGAATTATTTTTATAAAGCTGCGACCATGATATAAAAGATGTACAGCTACATAGGGGAAATACAAGTGCCTTGCCCTCACTACAGACAGACCCCCTTCATTATTTACCATCGTGACTTCCTATAATAAAAGAATTTCTGGCAGTTGGCGATACTTTAAATGGTGCTTGACATCAAGAATTGAGTTTTGCATCCTAATCCTAAAACAAATGGACTCCTAGATGTTAATTACTTGCCCAAGGCACTGAGGCAATGAGTTTCAAAGCTAAGATGAAAACACCAGGAGTCTCTGGCTTGTAACTACCCTGTTAGACAAGGTATTCTCCTAAATGTCAAATATTGGTTTATAGAAGTAACTGATATAACAATAATAGTGTATTGTTTTTGATTGATGAGTCATATTTGTTTATATGCAAGACCTAGGAATTACTTATAAAGTTTCTGTATTAAGACCCTTTTTTTCACAGGCAGTTAAACACAGCATGTCAGTCCTTTTGTCTTTTGAGGTAATGACTTGAATCTTATTCTGTAAGTGTCACCCAGAGAATAATTATCTTTGCGTTACTATTCAAAAACAGAGTTTGGTTGATTTCTTTTAACTTGACAGCCATGTTTCTTTGGTTCAATAAATGTTATCAGGCATTCTTTGGCTGCTCCTTTTGCATCAACTTTAATTAGTTTTTGATTGCTGTTAATTTCACAGCTTTTTCTCCTTAATATATTGCATCAAAAACACTTCAGTTTTTTGTTGCATCAAGTTTAATTAGTTTTGTGCTTTGCTTACTCTATTTTGCTTGCTCTTTTTAAAGGAACTCCCCCACAGCCTCTTCCTCTGAATATACCTCTGAGTCACCGATTCTGATGTTGATGATTAAAGGAGATTATAGAACCTCTGATCACTGAACCTGTCTCTCTCCAGAACTGTGAGAGTGCTCCTGTCTCACCAGGGTATGCTGGTGGATGTGGTGCATGAGAGGAAGGTCACTATTGTGGTTTAACTTCAGCTGACAACTAAGCACCACACAGCCACTCTCTCACTCCCCCACGGTGGGATGGGGGAGAGAATCAGAAGAGTAAAAGTGAGAAAACTTGTGGGTTGAGGTAAAAACAGCTTAATAGGAAAAGTAAAAGCCATGCACACAAGCAAAACAAAACAAGGAATTCATTCACTACCTCCCATCAGCAGGCAGGTGTTCAGCCATCTCCAGGAAAGCAGGGCTCCATCACCCGTAACGGTTACTTGGGAAGACAAACACCATCACTCTGAACATCCCCCCCTTCCTCCTTCTTCCCTCAGCTTTATATGCTGAGCATGATGTCATATGGTATGGAATAGTCAGCTGGGGTCAGCTGTCCCAGCTGTGTCCCCTCCCAACTTCTTGTGCACCCCCAGCCTACTCGCTGGTGGGGTGGGGTGAGGAGCAGAAAAGGCCTTGACTCTGTGTAAGCACTGCTCAGCAGTAACTAAAACATCCCTGTGTTATCAACACTGTTTTCAGCACAGATCCAAACCATAGCCCCATACTAGCTACTATGAAGAAAATTAACTCTACTCCAGCCAAAACCAGCACAGTCACCAATGGGCTTTGCATAATGGTGCAATTTACAGTGTGTTTTTAGATTACATCCGGAGCAGAATTCTTCAGTTCTGGTCTAAAGAAAGACATGCTGCCAACTTTAAATGCAACATTTCTTCTAAGCAACTCAGAACAAAAGCAATGTCAGGAAAATGAAAGTCTGTTTCCTTGGTAGGGTAATATGCAAGTGAACTGCTTAACTAGCTTGTGAAAGTGATAGGCCCATGCTATTATTCTTTAAGTATAATCAGGTGCTTTTGGGAAGGCCACGTTTTGTGGGGAGAGTCATAGGACACTTCATGAGAACCACGAATTCCCACCCTAATAATCTAGTCCTAAGTAACTTAAGTTCAAATGCATAGACTTGGAATTAGACCCTTGGCATTCTCTAGCTTTCCTGACTCACTATTTTATAGGTAAATTTTGGATCTTTCCAAACTCTGTTTAACCCATTGTATGGTGGAAAAATACAATTCTAATCTCACTTCTGGCATCATATGGAAGTCTCTGTATTCCTCCTTACTGTCTTTACTTTTGCATGGTTTCACTGAAGATTTCTGTAGGACTCAAAATTTTGTCAGAAAGGCCCTCAAATAACATCAAGAGGATAGATTTCAGTATGCTGCTTCTCTCTGTAGAAGGTGGGGATTCCAAAGTGACAAAGGAGGCAGAAGCCATATTTGGGAAAAGAACTGAGGAATGAAGGAGGAACATAGATGGCTTCGAAGCAGCTAAGAAGAACATCTAAAAGAACACTACAGGACAGGAAAAGAGATCGTCTTAGTCCACTTTAAAGTACGTTAGGTTTCAGTAGCAGAATGACTTCACAATAAGATACTGTGGGGGTAGAAACTGGCTCTGGGGAAACTGGTAATTCCAGAAAAAGAATGTTATGCTTAAGGCACTGGGATTCGTGAAATGTGGTTTTAATTTCTCTTTTAGTCAAAGGCTTCTTATGTAACCTTTGGTAAATAAGATGGAGTATGATTTTCAAAAATACTGAGAGAGGAGAGACACCTAAGAAAGTTAAAAGTTTAAGAAAGACTTAAGCAAGACCGTAAAATAGCATTTAGTGAATTTTAGATGTCTAGAATTAGATAGGGGCACACCTTTTTTACTGGAAAACTCACAAGATGGGTAGATTTCTACTTCTGTTCATGTCCTGAGCTAACTCAGCTAGAACGGCTAAGCCCTACCAGTATCCAAAGCCAGGTTTAAGTTTTATGAGTAACCAGTCTCTCTGTGTCTCAAACAAACAAGATCCTTGGCAGAGGTATTCATATCTCACCCGTTTTTTGTTTTAACGGAGGCAATGGTAGTGCTTAGCCATATTTTTGTAACATTTCCCTTGTTCAAACATTAAATCAGCATTAAAAAAAAAATCCTACCTCAATGACTTAATGTTCAATGCCACCTTCAGTCTAAAAGACTCCAAATGTACATTTTTAATTTCTCACATAAGATCCTTGACCATCAGGTAAAAGCTTGAGAGGACTTTCATCGCTTCTTTAAGAAAAAGTATATTGTCTGTTTTCATTAACAAGTGCTCTTGCATCTGTCCCTCATAAAATAGTGGTCCAGAGAGAATGAATGTTCAGGGTTTTTTATAAGCTTTTATGTGTTTTCAGCACAGGGGTGGGGATTAGATAGCCGTTTAGGAACCCTTAAGTCTCTGGATGTCTAGGAGACAGTCTTCAGGTGTGGTTTCCATTTTGGCAAATAAGCACTTTTGGAAATATGACCCTCAGTCTTTCTGAGCTTCTGCGTGCTGCCTATGGCTTGGAGGATCGAAGTTTTCCCTTCTCCTATCTCTGCTTTGCCTTATTTGCTTATTACACCTCTGAGGGCAGGGTCTCTTCCTCTTTGTTAGTCTACAGTGACCCTAAATGAAAGATGTGGTTTTAGGTATTTGAATAACAACCAGAGCAAGTAGTAATTGTTCTCTTCCTAGCAGCGGGCTTTGAGGCTGCTTTGCTTTATTCAAGTGAAAAGTATGTAGTATATTGGATAACCTGTAGCAAATTTAATAATGTTGGTTTGCTTCCTTATCATGGTTCTTTCAGAGTTTCTGTAGCTAGAGTCAGAAAAGATACATTCTTTATTCCACATAGGAGACTTTACAAGTAACTTTTTTTTTATAGTGAAGTTATGAGTTTCCATCATAGTCTTTCCCTTAGCAACACCACGTATAAAATTATTGCCAATGTTTCAGATTGCTGACTTATTCTAGACAATACCTACCTTTCCTAAGACCCAATATTTAAAGTGTAGAACCGCTCTTCTGGAAATCATGCTATTACCATAAAATTTAGTTAGCTTCTTGTAGCTTCCAGAGTCCAAGAGCATTTTATAACAGACATCTGTCTTAGAAATGAATGGATTGTTCACAGTAGCTTTTAGTATATGTCTAGCAACACTCTTATGAATCAAGTGCGGAGGTAATCAGATGCGTGGGAGTGACCTCCATGGTGCTTGATAGCAGTGTAGGTTATTCCAGAGTTAGCTGACAACTAGCTGTAGGAAAAAAATGACAATAAATCTGTAAATAACAGTAAAAAATAAAAAAGTAAAGAGCATGATGTATTCTGTGTTTAAAGTTCCTTGTCAGAATTCTAATTCCAGGTTACTAGCGGCTAATGTGTCCTGATGCCACATAGGCATTGCTTAATGACGGTGTGTCTATTGCAGCCTGTTTGAAATGTGATCAGTTTCCATCAGTGAGATGTCCAGGCTCAGTCACGGCACTTTTCATTTACTTTCTACTTTTTTTTCCCCTTCCTTGTTAAATGGGCTCCTTGGCCCTGTGACCAGACACAGCATGCTGTATTTTTCTCAGAGGGTATTTTGGCTGTGTTGCACAAATTCTCTTTTGTTAATGAAATTGAGTAAATAGTAAATAATTTGTAGCAATTTTAATGCAAGATTTTGATAAAGCTATTAATTGCAATGTGTCCTGTGAGTTTGCAATGTATGTTAAAGGTCACAGCTGCTTGCATATCAGACATTTTTCTTCTTTATATACATCTTGGACCAATGTTCCCTTTTCGAAAGGCACTGTAGATTTGACTATAAGAAAATATTTTCCCAAGGCAAAAAGAAATTTGTAGGTCACATTCCAGGAAACTAGGTTATGGGATAAACTGGTGTGTGATGGAAATGAATCAAGCAGTAGTTGAATGCTCAAGGTGTATATTTTATAATTGGGGATTATTATTTGTAGTGTTTTCCCCAACAACCAAACAGGGTAACAAGTGGAAAGGCAGTGGGCTAGGGAGTTTTCTTGTTTGTATTACTTGCCAGTTGTACATGGAGATACAAAATTCTTTGACCTAGTGTTCTACTTTGGGCAGGTATATTTAGGGTTTTAGGAATAGTTGGTTCAAGAGTACAAGTAGTTGTCTTGACCTTCAACTTACGTCAAAGCAGCTTGGTGCAGTACAGACAGGACAGCAAATGAAATCTAGCGTGTTCCACATATTTGGTAGCCAGTACTAGGGTATGTTTAGATTGTGCACCCACCCAGTCCTCAGTCAGTGTCCGCATTAGCGTCCCCCACTAGATAAGATGTGGGAGTGTTCCTAAAATTTAGGGCAAGCCCACAGCCCACCTCCCTACCCTCTTAGAGCCTTATGCCTGTATGGGACGAGTAATCCGTGTGCTCAGGGACAGAGTGACAGCAAGCTGCTGCTTCCTTCCCTCTCTAGGATTCATCCAAAGCTTTGTGCTTGGGGCCAGTTATGTTGAAGGTTAAATAAATCTGGATTGCAGTGCAAGCTCAGGACTGCCTTCAGGTTGCGGTACAGATGTATGTCGTAGTTGTTAATAATTGCAATGAGTACAACTATAAAAAAAGAAGGTAGGTAGCACCTGAAGCATAGCATGACAGTTGATGTCAGAGGACCATTCTCTTCAGCGTCCATGCAACTGTGGTTCCTCTTCCAGTGGCAGCAGCAGTAGGTGGATAAGCTTGGACATAGTTAGCCCTGTTTCACGTCTTTCATCCCACTCTTGTTAATTGATTAGTATTGTAGAATCCAGCAATGTATTGGATCTAGAAGGAATCAGACCGCTATCTTGTCTGACAAGTAACACAGAGCTATAATAAGTGATACACTAAAATATATAGCAATCAAAGCATTCCTTTAAAACAAAGTGTGCAGGCATTTTTTTGTTTCCTCAGTATTAAGTACAATTAAAACACTGCTCAGATAAAACTAAATAAAATAACATTCCTCACAAACACTTAAAATTGTAATTCCAACAACTCATCATTAACTAATGATAAAAGGCAGTAGGAGAGTGAGTAATGCTTATTATATAATTTCAAATGTGCTTTCGAAAGAGCTCTTCAGTAGTTGGTTTTCTAGGTTTTTTCCCGCATGCTTTTGAGATGGGTAATAACTTGAGATAAGAAATACTCAAAGAAACTGTAAATACAGCAGCTAAAGTATTTACAAAAACAAAGATGTGCTTATTTTCCCGAAGGCTGTTTCTGGAGTTTATAGTGGCAGCCTTTTTTACTTTGACCAGTCATAATGTGTGGAGTTTATTTTTCCCCCTCCACTTCTAAGCCTTGGCATTACTTGTACAAACAGGATCAGAAAGGTTTTCTTGGTTTTTATTTGTAATGGAAAGTTTAGCCTTTTTTATTACTTTTACTATTGACTCTTGATGTGTTCTTGTCTCTGCAAATACTGCTGAAATAGCTGTTGTCATCCATTCTTTGATATGTTTTGGCTGGACAGGTACTTTAGGGTCAAATGATAGCTCATTCAGCCAAAACTGTGGTAGCAGCAATTGCCAGCCTCAGGCCAGTTCTTGCAGTTTAGATTTTCAGGACTGCAATTTGTGATTACTTGTAGTTCTTAAACTTTCACCAAGCATCAATGCTGCAGCACTGCTCCTTGTTAAAAGAAAAAAAAAGAAAATCCTTCCTCTAAACCAGCACGTTAGCTGTTAGCTATGTGCTCAGGGATGGAGAGTGTAAAGAAAATGTTCCTTTACGTTTCCCTCATATTCCACAGTGTTTCATGGATGAGTTTGATAGGGTATAACGTAGCTATGTCAGGAACTGATTAAACCTCAGTGACTTCCAAGATGCCAGGGTTCTGTGCTGGCACAAACACCTGATATTTTCAGCTGCAGCTGCTGTTTATGGGATTCATTCATGGGATCTCTAGGAAGTTAGTCCATGGGAGACGAGAGTTCAGTAAACTCAAACATGCCTTATGTGTTTCCTTCCTATATTGAGAAACTCCCTTTTTCATGTGGTATGTAATTTTGCAGATTTGAATTTTAAGCGGACATTGAATAAGATAAAGGAAACAAGGCGATTCGGATACATAGGGCAGCCAGACGCAGGAAGAGGCAGCATTCACGCTTAGTTAAGTTTGCTGCCTCAGCGTGGATGACAATAGCAGTATCTGTCATTGAAAAGTATGCTAATTCTCATTGAAAAAGTAATGAAGTAGAGCAGGCTTTTTTAAAAAGTTCTCCAACAGTTTCAGTATTTGGTCCTCCTACTATGTGTCAGCAGGACCTAGAGGAATTGCTTCTACTACTGCTATTTCAAACGAATCAGGTCTTTAAAGGGGGTCTCGGTTTTGGCTTGAAGAGTAACAGGGGCTGGTTGGAAGTGCTAGAATGCAGCATGCATAAAATAATCCCCAACATTTTCTACTAGAAAAAAAGTACATTAAACTTCTTATAGACCTACCCACTTCATACTTATCTGTGGGTCCTTTTCAGTATTTGTTTTTCCTTTTTTTTTTCATTGTACATTAGTTTATGCGCTGCCACAATGAAAAGTACCGTCTCTGGTAACAGTGATAATTAAAACAGAAATTGTTAAAAAGAGGAATGTCCTACCAGCTGCTGCTGTAAGTAGGTTGTGACCTTGTTAAACTCCGCAAGTAAAAGCTGCAAGTAACAAGGGTTTCTGTCTCTGGAAGTGTTAATCACGGGAAGGGTTTCTTTCCTAAGTGGTTTAGAGAGGCTTACCTGTCTTTTTAACTCAACTTTACAATATTCTTAAACTGATTGACAATAACATTTGATTACCTTTAAATATGTGATAATGAAAACTTCATGTAGGTTTATGCCTTGGGCTACATTTTAAATATCCAGATTATTGTCATATTTGCAGTCTACTCTGATGCACAGTAGCAGTGTTCAGAATTTGTTTTCTTTATTGATGTTCTTCCTGCCATTTTTCATTCTATCAACCCTTCAGAAAAATGAAAGGATATCACACAATAGTTTGTTCTTTCACCTGTCCAAGACTGGTAGATAGTCAACTGTCTCAAATTTGGAAGTTGATTGGAACTGAGAATTCAGAGTATTGCTTAAGTTTTACACCACACTGCAAGACTCAGTTCCAATCTTTTTCTGAGCTCACAAACTATTTCATTGCAATCTTTTCCTCTTCTGCTATGGAAAACAGTTACCTGAATGGGAAAACTTTTATTGCCTTGTTTCATTGCCATTTTAAAGTCCCTGTGACTGATAACACCAGTTATTACGTGAACCATGCAGGTCATATTAGATATTATCTTTAAACCATTGTATTTAAAAATATAGACTTTTTATTCATTTATTGTATGGTGTATTCATTTTAATAACTTAAATAATGCAAATATTTTTAATGCATTTTATAAAATCAAGAGTTGATGTTTATAGAAAAGGAAGAGCCTCAAATTACCCTGTATGTACTTCAGAAATATACGGTTACATTCTAATTTTAAAATAATTCTTTGGACAGGCTCATTAGGTAGTTGCAAGGGAAGCTGTATCCATCAAACTTAATAGGATTATGTGTTTATACGCTAGTCCTGAGAACTTAGCTTATAAAATCCTGGCCCATTTTCAATAACAGTCCTTGAATTCTGAATTTCCCTCTATTGTCAGCTCAAATAAGGACAGAATATACCTAAGTTTATGCACTTTTCCCTCTGAACTCTCTTTTTTTTTTTTTTTAAGAAAAAGTATCAAAAGAAACTTCATCTTTGCCTCTTATCCGTTTCCCCTTACAGAACACTCATTCACACTTTGTACCAACAGTTTAAAGATAATAGGCTTTTCTTGTCTAGTGAATGAGTCACTGTTGTAATTTTCCAATAAGTCATATAAACAGAATAATATTTTTACATGCATTAATATTTTAAGCGAATAAAAGCTTCATAATTAAATGGACCATTTTCTTTTCTTACGATATGCATTTCCTTAAGACTTGTTACTAAAGCTTACTAAAATAGGTACAAGAAAGTAATATAATGCACAAAGGATATTCGAGAAGTTTACTAGTCAAATTTGAATTTGTTGTTATAATATTGCTTAGCTTTACTGAATGTTGTTTATAGTTTGTTCCACTTTTATTAAGTTATTTTGTCATAAATGTGGTGACTGTTGTCACTTTCAAGATTAATATGCAATAAAAGTAGGCAAATCTATGCTACAGTGACATAAGACTATTGCCTTGGGGCTATGAAGGATTTTGTGACTCAGTTATCATCTTTGGGTAGGGTTTTTTTTCTAGAACTTCAATATTTCAAGTTTATGTGCCCATTTTCATGTTCTTACAGTGATAACAAGCTATCATCTGTATGAGTAAACGTTTGCATAGAAAGACTAACACAGCTGGCTTGGACCTTATCCTCTGCCATTAAATAGCTGTCAAAACATCTGCTTCCCAACTGACTGAGATTAAGAATGAAGGCTATTCCATAGGTTTTTCCAAAGCTTCATTCTTTCCATTGTATGAGTGGCACTAATGTACCTCAGCTGAAAATACTGGCCCCTGAAGCTTTCAGGAGCAATGACAGTAATTTTTGTAAGGATGTTAAAAATTTTTATGTTATGCGTCAGTAAAACCTGTGTGACTCATTATGACTTTTAAAGTAGCAGCCATTGTATTAATGGAAATTTTTGCTTCTCAAGACAGGTAAAATAGGAATATTTTATATTTGTCCCTCCTTTTATTTTAGTACTCTGCATCCTCATTTATCCTCTGTACAGAAATTAAGTGTGCTTCTAACACCTGGGTATCAAAAACTTAGATACAGTTACAGTTTTACAGAAAAAAATTCCAGTTGGACTATCCGTAGATTCAGTTATTCTACCTTCTCAATAAATACTCAAACAGTCCAGTATTAATTTCAAATGCAAAAAGAGCTTCCCCTCCTCCTTTTCAAAGATAGCTCTGCAAATATCTTAACCCTTTTGTCTACTTTTTAAAAAGTCCTCACAATGCTGATTAACAGGAGAGTGAAAAATAACAAGTAAACGAGCATTGCCAAAATGAAGACACCAGCTCATGTGGCACCAGGTCCTGTGCAAACAAGGGTTGTTGCAGCACATCCTGAAAGTCAGCGGTTTTGGTCAAAGGCAAGGACAACTGCAGAACTATAGGCTAGGCATGGAAAGCATTTTCCCTTCATTTTTGTCTGTTCTGCACTGAGCAGTTTCCAGCTCAAGCATTTCTGCTTATCCCAGCCTTGTGTGGAAAGATACACTGCATCAGCTGTCTGCATCCCAGGCAACTTAGAGCTGTGTGGCTCAAAACTACATCTTATCTCCTGTCTGGAGATCCCCAGTTATGTGAGGTTTTGGCAATATATTCTTCCCGTGGGGTATGAGGCAGCATAGTGTGTGTTGTAGTAATCTGGATTAGGATTTTCCAAGTAAACCAACCGCAAATTTATTCTAAATCAGCATGCCACTGGTGCCTCTTTAAACTCCTTTTAAAATGTATGTCTCAAACCTTTGAAGCATAATTTTAGAATAGCTGGCGTCAGTAAGAAAATTTGTCAAACTCCATGCTGCACAGGAGTAAGTAAAAACCATCCCTTTATATTGTTTCTCCACAATCTCTGACTGTCATCTTGAAGACTAAAAGGCTGCTAGGCCCCTCCGTTCGATGAGCAGGCGCAGTCCTCGTGACGTTATCCAGGTGCTCCTCTACTAGTACAGCAGTTACCTCAGTTCTGCCGGCCTGGAGCTACAAAGACAGGAGCTGTACATTCAGGCCCTGTTCCAAAGAACAGGGAAGGCACTTCGCAGCAGTAGTTAAACTAAGCAAGATATTAAGGATTTAGGGAATGCCGTGCATGTAAAATGCCATTGCCCTCACTTCTCACTCACCTTCTGTAGGGAAATATAGATATATTGATTGATAGGGCTGTTAGATGAGAATGGGGCTCTGTATGAGAGAGCACCTGAGGTAGAAAATGTTTGTGTAAAATTCCCTTTTGATTGCCTCAGAGAAATAAGCCATTAAATGGTAGCCAGATGAAACTGTAATTGATAAACAGCTTAGCTGGTGAGCTTTCCTAATCTGTGCAAAACAAAGCAGTATAAAAGAGCACATGCCTTTTATTTATTTTAGAAGCCTATCTGTAGTAGTTATTCTAATTTTTATAAAGGCTAAGGAGAAAACGATGACTGCATATACTCCAATTTTTTCCTTGTCACAGTTGTTAATAGCAAAAATAGGAGCCAAGGTATTTATAAACACATAAAAGGCGCATATCCATACTTTGTAATTCTCAGTGCAGTAAAACAGTGTGGTTATACAGCTTGTGGGAGACAACAGTAGCAAGTCTTCCAAAGATTTTGCATCCCTGGGCCTTGGGCCATACCTGGGAAAAGATTTTGAGGTAAGGACCAAATAACTTGCTAAGGGGAAAACTATGAAAGTGACTGTGAGCTGCTTCATTCCAACCATCATGGTCTTCCCTAGCAAATAAGCTGCTCATTTGCAGTACTTGTACTAAAGGGGATTTCTCACATAGAAATTACATTTAGGGAAAACCAAAAGAATTCATTCGTTCTCTTCCCACCTTGTGGAGCACTTCATACGAGAGAATGAGGAGATGCTAACATATGCATCAAATGTCACCTCTATTTCAATTGTCCCATCTGCTTGATACATAATACTTATCATTATATAAACCATTAGGGAAAGAGTTGAATGTATTGAGATGGACTTTTTCATCTTCTTCTTTCATTTGGCAATGTGAAGCATGAATGCTCGATGCCCAAGTGTGTCATTCATTTGACAGTTTTTGCTGACATAGAATGAATCAAGGCTGTTCCTTCACAAAAGGATTTTAGAGGACAGCAGTTCATTCAGTGTTCTGTGATTCCAGTGTTTTCTTTAATCACATTTGAGGCTGCCCCTGCTCCCTGCATTTGTTTAATAGATGCCTGTAATACCCCATCCCAGAGTCTGATGCAGATTGCTGTGACCATATTCTGTACGACCTGAGGCAGCTGCAAATTTCATCTGGGAGAATTACTAAGTATTGATTCTCAATCCCACCTTATTCTCATGGATTATACCGTTCATCTGGTGATACCTTACTTTAAGCGCCTTAGGTACAAGGAAAAGGTGTAATAGATTGAATTATTTTCTTCAATGATCTTAGGCAAACTGTGGCATAAGCTGAGGCTAGACAAAGTACCTATGCCGTTATCTGACACGTTTGGTGAGACCAAAGACTTTGCCCACACAAATTTAACATTTTGATATTCAGACAAAAGATAATGAATCTCTTTCTTCACTGAAGGTTACCTCCCTTCTGGTTCAAGATTGTTCTTTTTTGGATATAGTTTCCTGGTATTTTATTCAGTTTAATTTTGAAAGTTACCCACAAAGCATCATCTGCCATTTTTGTACAGAGACTATTCTGTTGTCAAACTCACTTTGCTTTTAGAAAACTTCTGTTCTTACTTAGGCTAAAGATGTAGTTCGTCCAAGAAAATGGTCCTCCCCTTAGCTATGGTTAGCTAAAAGAAAGAACTGGCATATAGATACAAATATAGTTACAGTGAAAGAGATATTATCAGTTGGTCATTTCATACAATCTCAGTGTCATCAGCCAAAAAGACATCCATTATCACACATAATGTCTTGTATGTTTTGGACTTAGGAAAACAGACCAAGGGATCAGCTGAAAATGCATCATTTTGCCAGAGGGCCTGCTGAGCCCCTTACTCCTTACATGACTGCAGATACAAGCCAATATTTTAAGGGAATGAATATGAATCAAGTGTTTATTTTTACTCTAATAGAGGAAGTCTAATTTATTTCTGATTAAATTATGCTTGATTGAGTCAATGAGAACAATCCGATATGATTGGCACAGAACATTTCAAAGACAGTGTGTTATGATGCAAGATTTTACTTTCATGTACTCAATATGTTCCAGTAAATTGAAGGTCTCATTTGTTAATAAGAGTTTTATAAACATAAAAAAAAGATGCTGGGGGTTATTTATGGCTTTGTTACAGAGAATGCTTTTTGTCTTGTTTTTAATGTATTAAAACTTCTTGAAGAAACAAAAAGAGCAATTTGACAGAACATGCTGTTTTGATGACATAATATAATCTCATAACAGTCACAGAACAGGAAGAACTAATTAGATTACTAGAATAAGTATCATCAGAAATAGCAAATTTGTCAATTCTCATAACATTTTGAGAGTAACTTAAAAAAGACTGGAAAAAAAATGTTAAATATAAGAGAGAACTGGGATTTTGCCTCCCACAGTTATTTTGTGCTCAGATGGAACTATAGATTCATAGCATTAACAAAATAATCATCATTAGAAAAACAGATAACAGTTGAGAGGCTGTAGTGAAAAAATAAAAACAAATGGTTCTGTAAACTGATTAATAAACCAATTTTTTTCATTATATGCTAGATTAAATATGGATTGTAGAATTTTACCTCTGAGATGGTGTTATTAAAAAACAGAACAGAACTTCTGCTACTTTATATATAAATTTGAAATCACAGCCAGACATAACTGAATTATTTGCCACTCAATCTTCTTTTCATGTCTACATGAGGTCAGTTCCGCGTACACGAATTTTGTACGTGTACAAAATGGACAGCTTAGAACAGAAATATATTTGGAGGGGGAAGGAATGGCAGGAGAAAAATAAGAGGGAGGAAAACAGGAGCGAGAAAAAGTTCATTAAAATACATGCCACACAATGATTTAGTGCTGTTCTAGTTGCAAAAGCCAACAACTACCATATGAATCCATTGCTCCATAACATTCCTATATCATGCAAGAAGAGATTTGATTAACATCTGAAACCATGGACTTTAAATTCTAGCTGGTTGGTTGGTTGTTAAAAGAGTATTTCCATTAATTTGTATTTTCAGTGTAAGTATTGAAATAAAGGGGAAAAGAGCATGTGAAAGTATGAGGAGAAAGAGACAGGAGAGCTGAGATATGACAGGTCATGTGTTCAAACGTGTTTAATATTTAATGCAAGTGTCTCAGAAAGCATACGGAGTAATTTGCTATTCAGTTCCCTTCATGTTATCTTATCTCTTAATGTGCCTGTCACTCTAGTTGTGTTCAAATAGCAGTTTACAATTTATTTAAGAGAGCGTGTAAGCCATGGCCATCATCGTGTTGGGTACAACCGTACAAGAGAGTTTACAAACCTTGTGATGATTAGTAAAAAGAAAAGGCCAATGAAATAATACTCAGTGTAATTAGATTCTGGAAGCACAATTGAGTAATTACCTTGTTAGTACAGCAAAACAAAAAAGGGGAACTGAGGTCAGATTAGGGCCGATTCCTTCCCCCTCTAAATTCAGACATCCTCCTTAAAATGCATGGTAGCTTCGCTCCTACTGTGTACTTCAGCACACCATAACAATAGAGAGACATGAAAGAAGATAAAGGCAAAACAAAAGAAATAAAAGAAGTAGAATATAATAAAGAGAGCATAAAAAACAGACTAGTAAAACTTTGTAAAACAAAGTGCATTTATGAAGTACAGTGACATAAGAAAGGAAAAGAGAATGCAAACATAGACTGGAAAACAGTATGTGGAAAGGAATCTTGAAACAACAGAAATAATCATAAAATTTTTAGGGCTTGATTTATCAAATCTGAAATGGTGCACAAGCCACAAAGAGCAAAGTAAAAGCAGCAACGTCATTACTCAAAGAGAAAGTAGCTCGAAAGCTTTTGAGCAGCATAAATTGGATTGAAATAGAACAGGACTACACTAAGATTATCGATGAAGGATTTTATGTCACTAGCTTCCTATTCAGTGACAGTAATACAGTCTAGTATACTTCCGAGATGTGTTTCGAAGAATATTTTTTTGCAAAATCAGTGCTACCAATACTTAATGTGGACTATGGAAGTCATGATATTAACTTCAAGAAAACAGGTTGTTTTGAGTACATCTACAAGTACTTGAGGGTTTTTTATGTATCTATATACCCGTCTGAGAGATTGCATGTCTACCATGCCTTACAGTTCAGAAGACAATGTCATGTTTGCTATCCGTTTTCTCTCCTAAGCATGTACTGTCTGCCTCAGTGGCCCTACAAATTTGCATCACATAGGTTTCCGTCTGTGATACAAACTAGGTAGATCTTGCAAATTCTCTTTGTCCATCAGTTAATCCAATTACAACTCATTAATACAGTGCCCTTATCCTAACCTCAGTAAAGATGACACAGTCGTATCAGTATGTTTTTCACTTCCTTTTGGCTCAAGAAAGGAGAGCACAATCTTGGCAGTTAAATGAAGAGCTGCGTAGCCTCCCATAACTATCATTTCTAAGTAAATGGCTATGTGGCTCATCTCTGCTTCTCTGTGAGCTGGGCTACCTTAGGATAAGAAAGGGAAAATCACGCACAAAGCTACCTGCTATGGTGCTGATATGAGCAGGGATCCGCTACAAGTCCTTGAGAATATAAGTTTGCTGAAATACCACGTTCTCCTGTTTGGAGCGGGAGGTAAGTGAAAGCATCCCTCCGAGTCAAACTGTGCTGCGCTTGGACCAAAGGCTACCACAGGCAGGAATTGCCTCGTAATTGATTGCAGCGGGGCTTCCTGCCGATTAAGTTGCTTCTCAGTGTGAATAATAGTGACAGATGTGGTCTTGACTGAACGAGTGTTTCACTGTAAATCTCTAGTGTCAGTTTTAGAGGGCTCTCACTGATCCCGCTTTTCCACCAGCTCTAATAGTACAGAGTAAAGAGGCACCTGTGAAAACAGCACTAATTCTAGAATTGTTACAGTGGGTAACTTGCCTATGCCTGGCAGAAGTTTTGTAAAACACAACCATGGCTGAGGTACGGTATAGCAGCAATCAGCTCTGTCTGCTCATGTCAGGTCAATATGAGACCTGCCTGCTATTTCACAGCACAGTTTTCTTTCCCCTTTGAAAAGTAATTAAGTTTATCTGTGATGTATATTCTCAGTGCCAAACAATCTTTTATGGTGTATTGATTCTGGTAGTCTGATTAGCGAAAACATCACCTTGCAATGAAAAATAGAAAATAATTTATGTTTTATTTTTCTGCTTATAGACTTAAGAGCCACTTTTTATTCTATGCTATAAAAACTTACTCGAAGAACTACAACTCCCAGTGATTTGCAGAGATAATGAGCATAGGAAAACTACTTAAATCTAGAGTAAATATTGCAATAGATGAGTGATACAGACTGATCAAATATTTAGGTAAGCAATGGTCCTGTAAATCATTACTGTGAATTCTGATGCACTCTTCCTAGTCCTGCTGGACAAATTATTCTTATCCACTTTATAATGGCATAGTACAGTATCTGAAGGATAAAAGGTTTCCTTAACATGAAGGTTACACCTTATTAATTACAAGAATAAAACAATTCTCTGTTTTGTGGGTTTTTTTTTTTCAGGAATTAATGTGCCAGTAGAATCAAGTTCAACTCAGCAGATAGGAAAAACTTGGAAATTCCCCACAGACAATTTCAGCATTGCTGTGGTAGCGGAAAAAAAACCTAGCAAGGAGTCTAGAAAAATATCCGTATCTCAGTCAGTAAGCAGAGATACTGACTGCAACATGCAGCCAAGCAAAGTACTGTGCAGAAATACCAGCACAGGTCCCCGGAGTGGTATAGCCACATCACTGTGCTTACCTTACTGCTGCTGAGCCCAGCGGACTGGTTTCAGGTACCTCTGCACTATGCCATTAGATGCATGCCAGGTCTGATATTCCTGTTGTGGTACTACGTTGTCCACTGCAGAATCACCTTTTGTGGTGACTATACTGCTATTCCTTAATATAATGTATGCTTTGTGGCACTTTACTTTGAGATTATTCAAAAGGTCATTAATTTTGAGCAGTGACTACCAAGAGGTACGTTTGCATGTAGAAGCACATATTCATTGTGTATTATATCCTGTTCCCACTTAACTTCTTAGCCTAGGGGTTTTTTTAGTTCAATGGCATTCACCTATGCTCAGTGACATTCCGCATTTGCAGTGGGTGTTCTCCATGCGTATCCATAGGGGATCATGTGATGGTGTGTGCTTGCCTAGACAACAAAGAAAGTCTACAGTGATAAACTGCTTTGCAGGTGATGTGCCTTCAGAGTCACCACCCTCTCATCATACTGGGGATTTCACACGCCAAGTATGCCCAAACTAAGAAGCAAGCTCTGTACTGGGACTGTGCGTGTAGGAGATGTTGCTGGCTGGGGAGCAGAGGATGGCTGTTCCACAGAGTGCAGCTGGGTTGCTCAGGTTTGGTAACACCATGCAAATCTGTGGCAGCTGCAGTATATACCTGTGTTCAGGCATGGACCATTGAAAAATGGAATATGGGTGATTTTCCCCAAGGAACTCCAGGCTGTGGAAACTACTCCTAACTTTTATTAGAAAAAGTACAGATTTGCTAATCCTTAAAATATGCTAAATTGTATTTTGTCTTCCATCTTTGTATTTTGACCTGTGAGAAAATAAGATGTAGAGCTCTGAGATGGTTGCAATGCTGTAATTTTTTTTTTTTTTTCTACTGAGAGTCTGGTATTGCTAATTTATTTGATTTAAAATGTAGGATGTTATTAACAATACTGTAGTTTTAAGAATTGAATTAGGAATGTCACTTATTTTTCTTAATATAATGAGAAGTTACATTCTTTAGCTTTTTCCTCTGAATGCCTTATATATTATTGAACTCAGTATCTCCGTGCTGCTAGTAACTATCATCTGCGTTTCTGAAATAGGAGTAGAAGGTAAAAAGTTTACCTGGTTTATCAAAGACTAAGAAGAGACTGGTATAAGTTCTGAGATAAGCGTCTATGATTTCTGCCTCCTAGGCATTTTTCTCAAAGTTTTTTAGTCCATCTAAGAGCTGTTCTCTTCCCAGTACCAATGTTTGTTTCAGGATGTTGCATGTGGCTGTGTGAGTATAATTTCCATTTTTACTGTCGTAAAGATGTAAGGATGTTACTTTAGCAAGGCACTTAAAATTTTGAGGTAGAAACTTAACTGATCCAATGTCATTTGAGAATCTGTTTACGATGAGGAATGTGTTAGAGCATGAATTACAGCTGAGCAGTTCTGACTGAGTGCTTCCCTTCATTGTTATTTCGGTCAAGATCACATTCTTTCATAGTCAGAATAAAGCTACTTTGACAGGAGGCTGACATCAGGGTATTAAGAACATAGTGCTTTCAGGCTGTCTTGTAATATTTTTAGGCTGCCCTTGAAACCATAAATTTGTTTAAATGCCTCCATTTAATTGTTGCTGAGTTTCACTACAGAGTGTGGCATGGAGAGAGGAGTAATGACATGGTATTGTGGCTGTATATTTAAATGACAGTAAATGTATCATGTTACCGCTTTAAATATATCATACTGAAATGATACAATGTTAGCAGATGATTTTTATTATACTGTTAACAATAGCAAGAAGTCCCTATTTTCTGAACAAAAAATGCAGACAAAATAAGGGCAGACTTTCATATTAAAATGTCATGATTTCTATATAAAATTTCTAGGGATGTGCTCGTAAAAGGCACTGATCTCTTTAAGAAGGCTAACAGCAATACTGCAATAGGGAGAAGCAATTCAGCTAATGCACACTTCAGCAAATAAACCCCCCTCTATTCCACTCATGTATTTCATTCACATATTTTACTCTTATCCTGCCCCAAGGAAGACAAGATGACTGAAACATTGCCAGATTCCTGCACCTGAAATAACAATAAAATACTCTGTTATCACCTGAAATATGTGAGTCAAGTGCAGGGTAAGGGGATGCAGGAAGAGTTACCTGCTGCTAAGTTCACTGGCTAGACAGGTTTTCTATATTACTGAAGTAATAAGACATGATATGGTGTGCATTTCTGAGCTTTGGGGGGATTCAGGTACTGAGACTTGGTGCCAAAGAGAAATAACTTCTACAACTGGAATAATGTGCCTGTAGCACAGTGGCACACGCTGTCTTCTTATAATATATATAACCACATTGTAATGTTGTTGTGATACAGGAAAGGGAGGGGAGTTTTCTGATTATGAATTGTTGTGCCTCCATTGGCCAGTGTTAAATATACCGCCAAAGCACAACCTTAAAGCAAAATGATTTTTTGAAACTTGAAAATACATTTATCATCAGTCAAAATTACTGAAATAAGGGAGAGGAGGTTGTACTGGCTTGTCGGCAGTCAGGAAATCAGAATTGAAACTTCTGTCTCAAACGCCGTGGTAGCAAACACGGAGACATATAGCGGTGAGACGTAAAAGCGTAGCGAAATGCCTGTTCAGTTCAGCTGTTCCAGCCAAAGACTTTCTTCCCGCCCCTGTTGCTGCTGCCCCAATGCTCCGCAACTGGACGATGAATAGAGCCGTTAAAACTCAGCTAATTTGTATTTCTGTGTCAATAAAGGAATGTTTTCCAGTCCACTCTAGAATGAGAACTGAATCTCCGCCTTTCTCAGGTACCTTGCCTTTCCCCTAATAACACTTTACAGCAAGGGTTAAATGGAAGGAAAAGTCACTGTCACCATGTGGGGTTAGAAATCATAGGCTCAGTGAGCTAAAGTGACTGCAGACAAGGTCAAACAACAAACCAGGATCCCAAGCAGAAGCAGATTGTGTGCTTCTCAGTACATTCAGTGTTTTGCAGGGGAGCAGGCCAGCCTCAGTGTGAAATAGATATTGCTCCTCAGTATTGTGCCTGTCAGTGTTAGTTTCCGTATGGGAGGAAGAGTGAATCGGGAGTGAAATGCCCTTCTTATTATTGTGTGTATTTGCTTTTTAGAAGAGAAGATATCACTTGGAAGTCTTAAAGATGTACCTTGCTAACACAGGCCTGTGCAACCCCTCCAGTGAAAGGAACGAATTGCAAGACAGTGTGGCTCCATAGGGTACCTTCTTCAGTTGTATGAGGTTCTTGAGTAATAAAGCAGAATAATTTGAGTTTTACTGGCATTGCATCCTCACAAGCACACGCAGATTTATTTAGGGGAAGATTTTGAAAATGCTCTCTCTTGTGTTTTTAATAACACAGACTTTCCCATTGAGTTATTCTGCAGAACTCTGAAAGATACTTGGTTCATTTCAGAGTATTTTCTACCAGCTGTTTCCTACAGAGTAATTGGGGCAATAACCAAATAAGTCACTTGTTTTCAGCAAGGCTTCACTATCTAAACTGTTCCTTGTTCTGTCTCTTTGTAGTTTTACCTGCCTTACAAGATTTATGTGCTAAAATTAAATGGTGCTGCTTCAGTGTTGTGCTCTATAGAGACCTGTGTCATTTTCCATTTTTAGTAGTTAGGAGCTGATGTAGCAGGTTGCATTTAGGCTTTGTTTTCTGAGACAGCTAAAAATAGAAATGTTTGATAATATTCCATTGTTTGCCTTGATAATACCTAAGGGGTTATGCAAAACTTAGTTTTGTTTTCAACTAAGTTGGACACTTGTCCAGAAGCTGATACTGTTAATAAATTACTAGGGCATTGCAATATCAGCGATTATAACTGCTAATCATGAATTTTAAAAAAGCAATGATAGCTTTAAAAAAGTTATATCAAAAGTTTGTGAAAGATCACAAAGGTAATGCAGAAAAAGGCAATAACAAATAAGCCACCCCTAAAACCATCAATACATTTTCCAAACAGAGTGCAAACTGTATGCCTAGTGCTGTGCCCATGTCTGTTCTGTCAATCACCAACCTCCTTTTATTAGTCTTAGATAGAAGATAAACAACAAGACTGACAGCTTTGTGTCCTTTGGCATTTTTGTGTCACCATCACAGACTAAGAGGGTATTATGTCATCACTCAAACCTGTCAGGTTTAGTTTAGTCTGCTGTTTGTCTTAACGATTGTTTTCCTCATTTTTTCCTCTAAGTTGATACACATACCCATATAGATTGTATATTGTTGATGTTACCAGAACCCATTTTTTCAGACTGAGAGATGTCAACCATGGAAATGTCACCCTTTTTCCCTGTACACCAGAAGAGAAATTAGAAAAATAAGCATCTTCCTCACCCAATCAGTTCTGGTCTATACAGAACTTCTCATACCTTATACGTTCAAACATCAATTACATTAATATTACAAGTAATGAGAACTTTGAGATGTTTAAAAAAAAAAAGCTGTGTTTAGGTCAGTTCATTATGTACACCTCTCTTGTGGAATCTGTAACTAGTGCCCAGTATCTAACTTCAATTATATCATTTATTATATGATGAAATAAAAGAGAACCTTACCTAGTGCTTGGCTTTTGCAAACAGTCAAGTAGATGTGGTGGGAGGTTGGAGAGTCAACACTTGGCTTTTGTTAGTGACTTCTTAACACATGATCATTTAATGGAAACTACAGTTTTTCCTCACTAGGGAAACAATAGACTGGTTCCACAAAAAGGCACATGTACCTATAGGAAGTGTCTGCCTCATATTACATGTTCAAGCTTTCTGAGAAATGTCTGGAGAGAGCAAGACAAATTAAGAGTGGGGTCTCCAAAGATGGCAAGCTGAAGCAGAAGATACGTAAGCTAACCATTAGGAAATCCTAATGAGGGGGAATAGAGCCTGGACAAGCAACTTCAGGCTAAAGGGAGGTATTTAGTGCTTTTTGGGATTCTCCACTACTCTCTAAAAGATGGCATTTAAACCAGGTCAGGTCTTCCTCACGCTGAAACAGACACAAATTGGAGAAGAGAGAAGAGGCTGCTTGGTCTAGCCCATAGCCAGTAGTTAGAGCAGTCACTGCTAGTGGGATGGGTAAGGAAGGGACAAGTTTTTTAACTGCCACATTCTCTAATACAAATCAGTAATAAGACCTTTGGTCTACCAGCCTTCTCAGAGAACGTCATAGCCATCTGGCCACTGTACTTTCTTAATGGGCTTTGCTCACGCCTTCACTTACTGAAGCTATTCCTCTGCAAATATTCACAGTAGGAAGCAGAAAAAAGATGAGCTAGTGGGTAGGAAACACGGGAAAATAATGTTCAAGTCTTTGCTTCAATTAACATGTATTTATATTTATATGTGTATAGTGTTTATTCATACAAAGTAGGACAGTTTCAAAGGAGCCTCTTAATGGCAAATGCCCAAGAGTCCAGTGGCGATGGCTTGCAGATGGTCAAGTGAGTTGGAAATTTTGGGGTCTGCCCCTTCTGAGCAGGGCTCTCTAACCAGAAGTTTGGGGGTGACAGTGAATAGGCAGGTTTGGGAGATTCACAGTTTGCCTACACCTCTTGTGCAAGAGGAGATCTAGCACGTAACTCAGACGATATCTAGTGGGTGGGCTTATGGGTAAAGTAAGTGGAGGAGCACCTTGTTTATGAATTGCCCTGATGCAGACACAGGATCTACCTCCCACCCCCCATGCAGTTCAGTGACCCAGGAGAATTCAGGCAGTTGCCCTTAGGTATTTGGACACCCTGAGTGACTTGAGCTCTGCAACTCGGCTAGGTACCTGTCGTTGCATGACTGAAGGATTTCAGCGGTGCCCACAGGTTTTCCTGAGGCACAGGGATTCATGTTTCTGATGTTTGCTATAGTTGTATGTGGTAAGTTCACCCACAACTAGAGCTAGGTACTGTTCCTTAATAAATTGACAGAAATATCAGAGACCAAATAACGGTGCAGAGTGCCAGTGAGCTTCCTGGGTATTGCTGTAGTGGCTTTTTGACATGTCTGTCTCGGATGCCAAATTTATTCCAGTAGAGATCACCTTACACGATGACACTTGATTTACATTATCTGATTTGTTCCCTAATGGGGGAGATCAGAGTCGAGTCTTTGATTTCATTTTCACAGGGAACAATATATCTTTAATTTTAAAATGGATGATCAGCAACTACATTCATAGAATAATTCAGGACATCACTTTGGCTACAGCAATTCACATTGCAGAGCGGTGTAATCATCATTGCCATCCTACTTTGTTGCAGTCAGTAATGTTTCATCTAGGCTCATCTGTAGCTGTCTGTCTTGGATCTGGGTAGACATGTTGGGGCCAGATCCTCAAGTAGTTCCACAGTCTTTTCTCCCCCTTCCCCTTTCTCTGAATTTAAGCAGTCTCCAAGGGACTTTATCCTCTAAGGTGCTATTGAGGGAGACAAAGGCTTTTTTTGCCCCTTTTGGCTTTAATCCACTTAATGTTTTATGTCTGTTGGTAGAATTAGGAAGACAGATTTGCATATGAGGATTTCATTTTGTCTTCGTCCCCTGGAGATCAACCTGGTTGCAGACTCTGCTAATTACTGGTGTAAAACTCATGATCTAGATTTTACAGTAGGAGCTTCCCTATGGTCTCCTACAGAACTTTACAGTGCCTTTGAGTTAACATTAATCCATATAGCTCTGATTACTCCTCCTCCGCGTGGCTGCAAAGCGAAACCTGACGGTATTCTTAAATTGATAGGATTGTAGTTTTCTGTGCTAGAACTTTTGATCGTTCTCTTTTTTTTTCTTTTTTCTTTTGGTGGCGGTAGTGGGGGGACTGTTTTACTTTGTTTTAATCTATCACTGTTTCATGATACTTTCCAGGATTCCACTAGAGAAAATTAAATCTGGAAAGAAAGTTTCAAATTTAGGAAACACTAAAGTATCAGCTCTAAGCATTTTTCTATAAAATAATTGTATTTTTTTTTTTTAATTTAGATTTTTAACTGAGGGCTAACAAGTGCTATATGATGTGATTTTTTTCTTCCTGCTCTCAGAATGGACCTCTTGGAAATAAAGTAATCCAGTATGATTCTTGTCTATCAAGTATAGAGTGTTCAAAAGCATGTTCAGTAAGTCAGTATTTGCAGGTACTTCATGACTGCACTTTAATAACTGGATTATAGAACTCATTTTTTTGTCTACTGGGGATTTTCTTAAATAGATTTCCTTGGCTCCAGCTGAATCCTGATAAAATCATGGGATTGCTGGTCTGAGGAGGAAACATTTTAAATTTCTGGCTAGTAGTAACATCCTTTCTCAATGAGGAAATTAACCCTAGGTACAGAGGTAATTTGTTGGGCTTTTCAGTAACCCTGAAGATCTAAGTTGCTAGAGCTTCCAAAACTCTGTTGTTGTTGTTGTTATTTCTGACCATGATTCTATGAATTCGGTGTTGATGCAAAAGTTTTCTTGGGGGGTGCAAGCTTGTAGTATCCTACAAGTAACAAAAGCAGCTGAGAACAGATCACAACCACCTAGAACATGACCCTGGAGCATGTGAGAGCTCATATGTACATACTCACCATGAACATCTGGCAGGCTCCCTTCTCTCCAGCTCCTCTCTTTCTGTAATTCTAACTGGAAACATTTTCACTGATGAAATCAAAGTTTTTTTGAATTCTTTATTGTTCTGGTAAAAGACATCTTCTTGGGTCTACTCAGAACAGCACTCATTGCCAGAGGAGATCACATTAATCTGTCAACATTTTAACGATACCAGGTAAGACTTATCTCTACGGATGCATAGTCCTCAAACAGTTGTCTTCAGTACAGTTTAGCAGAGTGCTATGCAGGATATCAGTTGTTAATTATAAGAAAACAATTTAAAAGCCAAGGAGGAGAGGAATGCTTGAAAACTTTTTTTGGTTTTATTTTTCTGTAGCATTATAGTACAGGGAAAACCTGTATGAATCAGAGAATCATAGAATAACTGAGGTTGGAAGGGACCTCTGGAGATCATGTAGTCCAACCACCCTGCTCAAGCTGGGTCAGTCAGAGCAGGTTGCCTCAGACCGTGTCCAGTCAGATTTTGAATATCTCCAAGGGCAGAAACTCTACAACCTCCCATAGCAACCTATGCAGGTGTCTGAGCACCCTCACAGTAAAATAGTTTTTTCTATGCTTAAGTTGAATTTCCTGCGTTTCAATTTGTGCCCATCTCCTCATGGCCTGTCAGTGTGCACTACTGAGAAGTGCCTGGCTCCATCTTCTCTCCTCCCCTCCTCAGGTATTTATAAACATTGATGACATTCCCCGAGTCTTCTCTTCTCCAGGGTGAACAGTCCCAGCACTCTCAGCCTCTCCTTACATGATAGATGTTCCAGTCCCTTAATCCCCTATGTGGCCCTTTGTTGTACTCACTCCAGTATGTCTCTTGTACTGGATGAGCCCAGAACTGGACACAGTGCTTCAGGTGTGGCCTCACCAGTGCTGAGCAGAGGGCAAGGATCACCTCCTTGGACGTGCTAGCAGCGTTCTTCCTAATACAGCTCAGGATGCTGACAAGTGTTAAGTAATTTAAATTTGCAACTGTTACATTTTTGCACTTCTGTTACAGAGAAGATAAAGTGCACTTTGGAGTTTATATTTGGAAATATAAAGAAAGAAATTAATTTTATATACTTTTCCCTTTTGAAGAGTTACTAATCAGTATTCCCGATGTATATTTCATATGCAATTGGTTTAGCCCATTCTTATTTTCTAATTTCTTTCAGACACCTCATTCTCATAGAGAAATTGTCTATCACACAGAGGAAACAAAATTCTTTACTACAGAAAATGGGAAAAGTGTTACTAAGAGGATGCCAACAGGTTTTTTTTGATCAATTAAAGATTGACGGGGAGAACAGGAAGAGACTAGATGGAGGGACAAGTGGAGTCAAAGACAGCTTATTCCAAGGACTGGTGACACCCATGTGTGTGTGCAGTCAGGAAAGATTTCAAAGGAAAAGAAGGAAGGAAGATGAAGAGTAAGAGGAATAAGGAATGAGGAAAGGATGGGATCAGTGAGGCAGGACAAATATTGCCTGTTGGAACATAAACATATATTGAGTATACTAAAGGCTGTTATAGGGGAAAGAAATTAAATATAAAATTTAATTTAGTAAGTTTTGGTTGAAGAATTTGGAAACACCCTGATTAAAGAAGGGCAAGAGGGGGATCTGAGGAAAGTGTCAAACTTGGCAAACAGAGTTCACAAGCAAAATGGAAAACAGAAGAAAAAACGCTACTTTTATTGAAAGTGGTACTGTTAAAATATCATCGTATACCAGAGGAAATGGATTTGATATCTGGAATTTTTCCAGAACTGTTGAGTCTACCAGGATTTGAGTAAGATGGGAAAGGACATTCAGGTGTATAGAAAACAGGTTTATTTTTCTAAATGCTTTTTAAAATGGAGGTCTTAAATTTTGTGCCTGAAGAAGAGGAAAATGTAGTTGAATGCTAGGTAAAAAGGAGTTAAGTGAATCAGCTCTGAACTGAAGAGATGAGAGAGAAGGAGGAATCAAGGACGCAGTATAATTAAAAATGGGATATTATAACTTAGATACCAAAAACATTCATGTATCCAGTGTTGCAGATTGTTACTGCAGCACTCTATTACATCTGATGCTGTGAACATATTATCATCCAAATGTGCAATTAATGTCCTTTGACGGGCACTTTGTCGACAAGCCCAAGAAAGAGTACAGTAACATTCACTGCCCTGAAGGCCAAATACCTTCTTTGCTTGTGCCATGTTTCAGCCAGCTTGTGAAGCAGAATTGGAAGTCACTCTTGATCTATTATATGCAAGTCAGTGGTACACAGCAAATTCAGAAATTCTTCTTAAACTGTATATCCAATACTTAAGTGATTTACAGTCTATTAAAAATAGTCACAGAAAGCGGTCAACATTGGAACAGCTCCCTGCAGTTTTTAAATATTCAATGCTTCCTTTCATATGACAACATACAAATCTGTTCTTCAAAAGTAATAAACTGAAGACAGGTTAGTTATGGCGGTTTCTTGGCAAGTCTTCAAACTACACCAGTTCAGAAAAGTGCAGTATGAGAACCAATATTATTAATCATCTGTTGCAAGTGTGAAGGGTAAGTAGCGCTCTCTAGCTATGTAGCTGTAAATGGTAGTTACTCTATATATTTGCCTTTCAAATTAATGTCTTCAATCCTTTACCTACTGCTACAATTTGAACTGCAGAACGAAACAATCAGAAGAATATTTTTCCCTCACTCTTGAAAAAGAAAATGCCTGCAATAAACATTTAAATGAAAAAGCCAGGATACATTCAGCTGGTTTTTGTCTAGACAACTATGTTAAGCATGGACAAGTTTCTTCTGGTATACTCAAATATATCTGGTGTATGTGAATGGCCTCAAAAATGTCAGATATTGGGGATAAATGCTACCAATAGTAGCATGATTCCACACAATTACTACTGTCAGTATCTAGTGTTGGTTAAATAATGCATTTATTCATAGTAGAATTTTTATTCAGTGCGGCTATCAATACTTAGTATGCTGTTGTATGTCAAGTATTTGTTTTATTTTTCCAAATGATATTCCATAGTACTTGGGGAATATGTCTGGCCACCACTCTGGACTCCAAATATTGTATTGCTGCATTTGTGAGATCACCACGTTCTTGGAATACAGCTGCACAAGATGTGTGTTTGCACAAACTAGGTGTAGCCTAGAAAAGCTAATTTTTCTCTTTCTCTCTTTTTTTTTATTGAGTATAAAGGAGAGAGACAGGCAGCCTCTTCTGAGGAACTCAAATCCAAAGCCTCCATGAGGAAGAAAATCGCTTAGGAAAAGCTAAAGAAGATTAATCTTTGTGAATAGCCACCAAAGGCATTTTTGTTGGTGTTTCAGGATTGGTCACATCATTGAATTTTGTGAGATGCAGATTCTTTACCCAAAAAACATCTAGAATCACAAGATCAGAGAATTTTTCACATTGGAAAGGACGTCTGGAGGTCACCTAGTCCAACTTTCTTCCCCAACTATGTCCAATTAGAGGAGGTTCCTCAGAAAATCAGAGGTCTAGAAAGTTCTGCTGCCAAATTTTTCTTTTGAATTTGGATTAAGTTCATGATTTGCTGCTTCTTCATGCTAAACAGTCCCAAGCCTCTCAGCATCTCCTTGTATGAGAGATGCTCCAGTCCCTTGTCTGTTCCATCACCATTTCTCACTAATAGTTTCCTTCACAGCACACCTGCATATGGAAAACTAAGACAAATCCCGCAAAAGAGGAAGCATCTGTGTAGTTCTGATTCAGAGGCAGCTTGTCTGCTGCTAGGCTGTATGAGAGACATCCTAGAACTTTAAAGGGCTCTATCATAAAAGATGTTAAAACCTCCAAAGAGCTTTCTGAGGATCCTCTCTGGAATTGCACTAGACTCATCTCAGATCTCTCCTGATACTTTGTTCCGTATTTCAATTCCCTCAATACCGAGATCTGCTGACATATACATTAGTATTTGACTCTACATTGGTACTGGAATCAATTGCTAGATTGATTGCAGATAGACTCCTCAATCGTTCATGATTTCTTTGCTGTTTTGTTCAGGTTCTGTAATATTTTCAAGGTGGTGACCTGTTCTTAATTGGCCTCTGGAGGAAGCTATCTTGCTCCGCTGACTGCAACAGGACTTTAGGGAGTCTGACTTCTTAATGTAGTTAGGACGAATGAGAGTTTCTACTGCATGTCTAGCCAATGTAGCCATCTGCTACAGGAAGAACGATGTTAATTTATGTATCTACATGAATGATCAAGAAGCGCAGAAAGAACAGGGGCATCTTATAGCTGTTCTTACTTTGAGAGAGATCTCTCTTAGATCATTAATAAGTGAGAAAGTCTTTCCAAATTCTGCTGAGAGAATATGTTTGAACAGGACTGCACTCTTTAGAAAGTAGAAGACTGTGACTTTCCAAGAAATATGAAGCAATACCATAAACAGGACTCTACCATGAGTATTACTCATTCATGCCACTAAAAACATTTTCAGTATGATGGGATCATTAAGTTTAGCTAGAGAATGAGCAGAACTGTAATGTCACCATCTACAAGGTTAGAGAAATACAGGTATAATTCAGTTCTGCAGATTCCTTAAGACATGGTCAACTGCAGACACATATGAAAAACATTGCACATGGGCAGGTTTGAGGAGAAACTGGATTTCCAGGGGTGCTGAGTGTGTAAAATTTGGCCAAGTTGTTCTGTGTTCCCCACCTTTTAGGATTCCTTGTATCCAAAGCTGATTAAAGCCAGTGCATGAGGGTCACCAGCAGTCACTGTAAAGGGCAGTCTCTTGAAGAGGAAAAAGTGAGTATACTGTAACTGATGTTCTTTAAAATACACAGACTATCTTGGCAGAGCTCTGTGCTGTTTGGCTAGACAGTTTTTAATACCTAAATAAGCTTAACTCTGCCTTGGTCAGCAATCATTTAAGTACTGTTAACACGATGAATAGTATCAACATCAGTAGCGTGAGGAAAATTGCCTGGTCTGGTCTTCACAGAAGAACAAACTTGGAAATCTGTGTACTTTTGTTTTAGTTTGCAAGAGGACTAGTACTTATTTATCCCTTCTACTTCAATAATATCATTATCTAACATTTCTCCCTTACAATGAACTCTCATTTAGCCTGAAACATACTGTTTTGTGTTTTCAGTATTACTCTCAAAATTACAGGAAAAAAATTTTTTTTCTAACTTCTATTAGTATTTTCTTAGGTAGGTGTAGGCTGTTATTACAGCTCTCCATTGTATTATTTTCATTTCTGTAGTATTACTTATGCAGTAATATTCCATCGGTAGACCTTCAGAAATTACCTTCCCAACTGAGAGCCTGTTTCTATCTGTAATTTACAATATATGACACAGTATGATATATGCAGTTTTGGAATACTGTAACATTATTTTTTGCTTTTGCCATAATTGCCAGGATCAGTACAACCCACAATAGGATTCATCTTTTTAGAGTGGTGCTGCATTTGAACATATAGTTAAATAATTTCCTCTGTAATCCTCAAGGCTGCTTTCCTGCATTACTGCTTTCAAAATACCAGTCTCCAACTTGGTATATAAGGTTATCATTTCTACCAATTACTTTTATCTATTGAATCTCATTTATTTTAATTCTGTCCATCTCTAACCTTGCCAGATCATTTTGCAATTTTAATTTTTGCAGCTGCATATTTGAGAAGTATGATTTTTAAAGATTTTCTAGGCTACTGTGCTGTGGCACATGTCCAGTTGCATTAGTATAATAGGAAATCTTGTAATTCCCTATTGTAGAAGGAACCAGATGAGCAGACCTTGTAAGACAACATTTCATCCTGACTAATGTGATTTTTGTTTTAGTTTTTAGAGGTACAGTTAAACAGTATTCCAACATGATAAAACAACAAAGCATCTTCATAGTTCAAAACTTGTATGTTTTGGAAGGATTTGAAACCTAAATTTCTTATGTGAAAGTGAGGCAGCCCTCAGACCTTCTAAGACAATAAATGTCGTCCTTGTGATTCTCAGAAGACAAACAGAACGTAAGTGCTGTGTCTCTTTAATACCAGAAATAGGCATTATAAACACCCTAGTAGGCAAATTCTTCTTCTCTTTTTGCATATCGCCATGTTTCTTGAATGCTCTGAAAGAGGGAAACTGAAGAGAATACAGAAAATGATTGTGAAAGCAAATGTAGCTAAGTGCAGAAAATCTGGCATGCGGGAAGGTTTTACCGTATTTATTCCATTTATGAAGGGCATATAATTGTCCTGGCCTTCTTTTGTCAGCTGGCAACAGCTGGAGAAACCTCACTTGGCAGATGTGTTCAAGATCATAAGTCATTGTAAGTCACCTTAAACTCTTTTCGTTTTATCCAGATTGCAGAAAACAGAGAATTGTTGTCGTTTCGCTGAAAAAATTACCTTGCTGTTTGGATTTTCCTCATGAGTATCTAAGGCTGTTCTTTAAATACAGCCTGCCCTGATAAACCATAGATAACATTGTATGGACAGGTTATGAGTCCCCAGTTCTTGGGCCTTTCCAAGGCAGTACGCAAGCACAGAGAAGATGCCTCTGTTAGTGAGACTGTCAGCACCTCTTCTCATGAAGGAAGTTTGCTGCACTCCTTGACATATGCATCATCCAACGTGCAAAAAATCTGAAAAATATAAAAAAGAGAAAGCAGCTTGCTGTTGAACATTGTTCTCTAAATGAGCTAATCAAGTATTTCAGCAGTATTTCTCAGCTGAAAACAATCTAGTCTTTTCTTATTAGATTGTAAGCCAGAGCATAAAGCAGATGACCAGATGATTAGAGGCAGAAGAAGTGTATTCCTATTGACCCCGTTATTTCTTCCTTTTGATTACCAAGTACTTTAGAAGGGTTCAAAGAGAAATAGAAATGCACTGGAATGAAAGTAAAACAAATCTCCAAGGATTATTATGTTGCTCTTCCATTTCAAAAACCTTACTTAGCACCTTCTATGAAACTCAGTGATGTCCTGAATTTATTCAGTAAGTACATGAATGGATTGGAAAATTCAGTGAAGTTAAAAGTATCCACAGCATCCGAGTGACACAAAACTGTGAAAGACGCTGTTTGGAATGTCCTTCTGAACTCATCTGTATTACTAATCACTATCCTAATGGGGAAAAAAAATCATCATGTATCTGCAAATTGGCCAGAATAGTGTTCCGCAGCCAATTAGCCACAGATCTGTCCACAGTATTGTGACCTTCAGTTTTTGTTATTTCTGCTAATTTTACTTAGCAATGATGTCCCCTTTAAAGGACTCCAACGGTACATACGTCAGACAATCTAATAGGTTGTACAGAAACTTCTAATGTATTACCAAGTGCTTCTCTCTCTATGTTAGCATTACCTGTGAAAGTAGACTCAATTTCAACATTTCTGTCCCAGTACTGAAAGCTGGCATGACTCTAGACTAAGAGATCATCTATCTTTCTGACCTTTGGACTGTGTTGGAATCATGACCAGCTAGTAACAAGAGCAAAAGTGATAGCTTCACAGAAGCAATGCTATGGAGTTCATTTCCAGTGAGAGGTAAAAATGGCCTCACCATATGCAGACATAGAAATAGAAAACGTGATTTCTAGATATCCACAGTGCCACCCTGGCCTTGTATCCCTCGTTGTATGAAAGTAATCAAATTGCATGCCTGGAAATGACAGAGGAAGAAAAAGGATTTTCTTTCTGCATACAAATAATTGAGAAGTTGTAAAATATTAGGAGTTCAGATACCATGCAAATACCTACTAGGTAGGTAAGGCAGGCATCGCTAGAACAACAGTGTATCTGTTGGAAGTGGTCAAACTGTTAATACAGCAACACACTAATGAGTATATTCTTTTTTAAAAGGAAATTGTAACATTTTGAAAAGGAGTATGAAGGCTGAGAAAACTAGACACAGAATAACAATAATAGTTTGATTTTTTTTTCCATTTACTTCCCTCCTGTCTCTTTTTTTCTTTCCCTTGTGGTGGTCTGTGGCCTGACAGATTTTGATGCACAACTATTGGCGAGTGCTGTAGATCATCCCTGTAGGCATCTTGGTATACTGAATTCATTAGGAACAAAGCAATAGGCTATCTAAAGTATATCTAAGTATACCCAGAAACAAAATATAAATCCCTTGAACTCTATTTCAGATTTGATGATGGTGCTGCATTCAGAAAGTTGGAATCTGAAAATCAGAGGGATTGTTTCAGTTTCATAAGTATTAAATTTCTGGGAGTTTAGCATGACCTGTAGAGTATCAGAAATCTTTCTGGTTCCAACTAATGGTTACATTATTCCCATGACGGAGGGAACAACTGTAACATAAGGAAGAAAATTTTGTTCAGTGAATCCCAGGATAGCAGCATATGTCAAGTTAGTATTGTCAAAACATCTGCAAATTACTCTGGAGGATTCAGGTTTTTTGTTGTTTGTTTTTTACCCATTTTTCAAACATATGACATCAAATACTAGTAAGATGTAGTCATTTTAGAGAAATAAGATTATAGACGCTGCTCTCCGGCTACTACATCTAACAAGTCCAACTGCCTTTTCCGCCCAGTATGAAATGTGGATTTTTTTTCCCACAACAGTGTGAATTTCTAAGTTTTTTTCTCTCTTTGATATAATTCCTATTGCAAGATTTCACTGCATGACTACATATGATCATTATATTATTTTGTGCAAAAAATAAAGGACAGCCTTTTGTGATTGTGAACAAGGGGACCAGTTTATTGCAGTGGTCGTCAGTCTCAACAACTGCTAATTAATGCAGCTGAAATACATGACTGTATCTTTTACTCATAATAATCTAAACTATGCAAATTTTCAAGGTTGCTTGTTTCTGTATCAGAAAATATTCTGAAAGGAAGTCTTTTCCACAGAAAAAGAGAATGACAGGTAACATAAATGAAGTATGTCTGCTTAGGAACAAGTATTTTATGCATAATTATTTCATACCTTGCAAATTAACTGCATCATATGTGCCTGGGAATTACAGAAAACTGAAATAATGTACTTAGGGCATATTGGAATTTACTATGCAATTATGTTTCTTGTTGCCTTTTATATTTTTTATAAGTGCTTACAACATAAGAATCCAGGAAGGAGATGTCAGCAGTAGTATTTTTTGTTACTGTTTTGGCATAGGTGTATCTCCCAGAAGTCAAATACATATTCTTCTTATTTAACCTTTTTCTAGCATCTCTGTATCATGCAAAAATGTAGGTATGCAAACTATCGATAAGGTAATGATTCAGGAATGTAGGTGAAAATCCCCAGGAAGAGGCCAAAAAGGCCTGCTGGGCTTCTAACAAAGTGAAATGGAAAAAAAGAGCTTCCAGAGATGCCTCTGAAAGAGGCGGCAGAGGTAGGAGCAAGGCTAGGAAACCATGTGAGGCTAGGAATCAAGTGAGGATGGAGCGTGTAGAGGTTTTCAGAACAAAGCTTTCTTTTCTGTGCTCACCTGGGCTGTCTAGTCACTACCACAATACAACTAATAAATAGTATTCAGAAACTACCTGTGGAATACAAATGGAGCTATTATTGTAGCCTTCTTAAAAAGTGGAGAAGTAAATACTGTCACCTGAGTACAATACAGCAGCTGTATTTTAGTATGAGACACTTTAAAGAGAAGCCTGGTGTTTCCTGTTAAGTTTTGGGGTGAGCTAGAATTATTTACTGCCGTTCGTATTGAACAATGTATGGGCATTGGATGTTTCAGTATATAGGAAATCTGTTTATTAGTGTATACCAAACTCAAAATTCATGCAGAATGTCTCCATACATGTTCTACTTCTTGTTAGTTCAGCTGTTAATTAATTAAGAGAGAATATTTTGTATTTTGCTTTATGGTACTTTATTTAGAATCGTAGAATCGTTTAGGGTGGAAAAGACCTTTAAGATCATCAAATCCAGCCATTAACCTAGCACTGCCAAGTCCACCACTAAACCATGTCCTCAAGCACCACGTCTACACATCTTTTAAATACCTCCAGGGATGGGGACTCCACTGCTTCCCTGGGCAGCCTGTTCCAGTGCCTGACTGCCGTTTCAGTGAAGAAGTTTTTCCTCATATCCAATCTGAACCTCCCCTGGTGCAACTTGAGGCCGTTTCCTCTTCTCCTATCACTTGTTACCTGGGAGAAGAAAACAACCCCACCTCACTACAACCTCCTTTCAGGTGGTCGTAGAGAGCAATAAGGTCTCCCCTCAGCCTCGTTTTCTCCAGGCTAAGCAAGCCCAGCTCTCTCAGCCGCTCCTCATAAGACTTGTTGTCTAGACCCTTCACCAACTTTGCTGCCCTTCCTTGGACATGCTCCAGCACCTCGATGTCCTTCTTGTAGTGAGGGGCCCAAAACTGAACCCAGTACTCGAGGTACGGCCTCACCAGTGCCGAGTACAGGGGCACTATCACCTCCCTGGTCCTGCTGGCCACACTATTCCTGATACAAGCCAGGATGCTATTGGCCCTCTTGGCCACCTGAGCACACTGCTGGCTCATATTCAGCCAGCTGTTGACCAACACCCCCAGGTCCTTTTCTGCCAGGCAGCTCTCCAGCCACTCCTCCCCCAGCCTGTAGCGTTGCATGGGGTTGTTGTGACCCAAGTGCAGGACCTGGCACTTGGCCTTGTTGGACCTCACACAGTTGGCCTCAGCCCATCGATCCAGCCTGTCCAGGTCCCTCTGTAGGGCCTTCCTACCCTCCAGCAGATTGACACTCCTGCCCAACTTTGTGTTGTCTGCAAACACTGAGGGTGCCACTTTAACCATGTTTAAACTACTATGGTAGAGCCTCGAGTTGGCTTGAACCTTGTCGAAAAATTGCCCTGTTTGGGGCAATTCTCACTTCAAAAAAAGCAATCAAAAAGCTTACAGAAAGCTTTTGAAGCTCATGTCCTTTAAATAGACAATAATAAACTAGATGAGATCCCTCTTTAAACAAGTAGAGCTCAGATCTGCTGAAAGGGTAAAGAGTACTGTAAATAAATCTCCTTCCCATCCACTAGCTCCTTGAGGAGTATGTCTTCTCCTTCAAGCATTTGCTTGTCAATTGATCCTTTTCAGTAGCTGGCTTCTGTTCAGGCTCCATGGACTTCTTTGCTCCATCAGCCAGGCTTAGCAAGGGTTTACTCTCTGCCACACACAAGACGCCTACTCCACTCAGTCTCCGTGCCTGGAGATTGCTAGCTGGCTAGAAGTACTCCTGGCTTCTCCAGTGCCGCCGACTGCTCATTTGCTCTCTGAGGGAGCAGTATCCCTCTCCCAGAGGGTTCCTCCTGACCAGGGTGCAGGAGCCAGGACCAGGCAGTTCAGCCAGCAGCCACTTTTTCTCTGATCCCACTTCACCCTTTTAGCAAAATATACCTAACACAGCAAATGGGAACAAACCATTTCTGGCATCCATGATAGCTATCAATTTCATAGGAGGAACTGGTGTCTTTATATACAGATATTGATAAGGATATAGATGTAGGAATAAAGTTTGAAAATAAGATTCTAAAAAGACTCTATGTAAGTGCTAGCCTTGTCTAAGCAATACTGGTAGAGTTTTTTCATTGGTTTGCTCTCAAATCTACGTAGACAGGAAAGCTTACAGATGTTTAGGTTTGAAATTAATGGCACAGATAATTAATTGCATTTAGACTTAGCACTTATAAAAATGCTTCTGACAAACAGCTTTCCTGCGCAGGGGTATTACGTCGGTGCTATCTGCAGCATTTTTTGCAAAGGCTCTGTGTTGGTATTTCCATTACAAAACTCTTTCTTTCTGTTCTTTCAATAAAAATTCACTCCAGGCTGAAACATGGAACATCTGATCTCAGCTCTTGATCAGCGGTTGTTTTTACCAGCTTTCCAGAAAATTGACTGAGCTGAGGTTTTTATGTTGTACAAAGGTTAAAAAAGGTGTGGAGGGGAGGAAATGAGGGAGGAGAGCAGTAGGAATGTAGTTGATGCAGGTGGTTTGTATTTCAATTGCTTTTTCTCTACCAGTAGGATCGAAATGGTGTGCTATTGGCATCATGTGTAGACCATTTGTGCTCTAGTGGAATTCATTACAGTTCTTTTTAGTGCATGAAATTCTGCACATTGCCCCATCTATGGGAAAATATTCCAACAGCTACATACATCTTTATCATGAGGCAGTAGCAATTGAAAATTATAAAAAAAACCCAAAACCCAATGTAAAATGATATATTGCATTATTTTTTACATAATTTCTGATTCAGGGGAGGCAAAAATCATCACTTTCAAATTATGGGGTGCTGAGGGGATTTTTTGTTGGGTTTTTTTTGTATTTCCTATGCTGTTCTCCACACTATATATATGGGTGTGGTGGTAATCAAGCCATTTGAAAGCACTGTATCATTTTGAAAAAAAATTTTCTGAAAGGTCAGTAATGTGAAATAAACTACCATTCTTATGTCTGCTCAGTTTGCCTCTGACTAGAATTGAAATGCTGAGAAATGAATTCTGAGTCTCCATCTACTTCCTCAAAGATAGCAACAGCTGCAGTGTTGCGAGGACTTCTGGCTCGTAAAGCTACAGCCATCAGCTTTGCCTGCTATTCGGAGTTGGTAGAAGCTTGCTTCTATGGAATTTTTGTTTTCTTGAGCTTGTTTTTCTTGGCTGTTATGTCAGCATATTGGTATATACATAGCTTTTCATTTTGTGGCTTTTGTTTTGCCTGCTTGTTTGCTTTAATGTTGCACCTATTTTCCATCATTATATGCATTTTATATGATATACTACGTAATTATTTATTTCTTGCTGTGGCTGGCCAGAAGATGTCTCAGTTATGTTTGGAATGTGTCCATTACACACAATCTCAGTCACTTTGATGTGCCTAGGATCAGTTCATGGCATGCTTATATGTTAGGTCTGCTTAAGCTGTCACCTTTCAGTCATCAGATCCTGCAGAGACTAAGTCAGGCTTTAGCTGGCCTACCCTGAAATAACCAATAAATTCAGCTTGAAATCACTGTACAGAAGCCTGAATGGTAGCCTTAGAAGACAACAAATTCAAGTGACATTTTTGCTGACTCTTCATTGTAGCTGCTTATTTTGGTGTAAATCTTTCTGTATTGACTTGGAGAGCCTTGCAATGTGGCAGAAACATCTAGATTTAGTAGCAAAAGAACCACAGTAAAGCTCATTTTTATCATTGGAAGATATAAATGTTAGGAGAAACAAATATAAGAGCTTTTGGGGACTTTAGGAAGAGGTGAGTGAGAGCAGCATTAGGGACTTGAACATCTTGGTTCTTCTCACAAATCAAAGCATAGTGCTCCAGTAATTATAATTGTCCCATTTTACTTTTGACTATCAGAGGCTTACTATAAAAATAGACTCACTGAAGATTCAAATACTTCCAGGCCAAAGATTTGAATCTAGAGATATATAGCAAAACTTTCTGGGTTCTATAGGCTTTTGTATTGTTTGCTTAGGAGAATTATGATGTTTACTTACTTCTGGTACTAACATTTCTATGCTGTGGAAGAACTCGATGAATATATGTAGATTCCCAAAACAGCTTTACTCCAGAGAAATTGGAATGTTTGGGAATGTTTCGACTGTTTTTAAATAGAAAATGCGGGTTAATCTAAATATAGGCTGTAAAATATTTAAAATTTTAAAGCATTAGCTAAAGTGACATTTTGAATTTAAGTTAATCTCCCTGCTGCTCTTCCGTCAGAAAAGGGAAATTCAAGAAATCTGGTATTCCAAGTCACTCAGTACACTATCGGGAAACTTGGTGAACTCTTGTGCTTTATTCTGTAGAGAAAACAAACTACTATGCATAAAGACAACTGTGTCCATATCTCTGTAATCTAGGGCACGATTTCACTAGCCTAACTCATAGAGCCTCTTGTGTAACATGCCACACTTTGTTAATGTGCTGTTTCCTACCTTGTAACATGAATTTTTGTTTTTCAGCTCTGAGGGACAACAGAATCGAGCTGGTCCGAGCTTCATGGCATGAACTGAGTATCAGTGTCAGTGATGTGTCTCTGTCGGATGAAGGGCAGTACACCTGCTCTTTATTTACTATGCCTGTCAAAACTTCCAAGGCTTTTCTTACCGTTCTCGGTAAGTATAAATAGCTCAGCATAAAGAAGCAAGTGTTAAACTTCTCGGACTTTGGCGAATTATGATAAGAATGAACTTTTCTAAAGCTTGGCAGAAGATACATGTAAATGTCTGATCTTGTTTCCCCGAAGTTTGTTGTTTCATATTGCTATGCTGAAAAATAACGTGCTTCTTACTATTTGCACTGTGGCAGGATAATGAATTAGGGAGCACACAAATACCACGGTATGAGTGCTCCATAAAATGGACATAACCTCCACATAACCAAGCACCAGAAGTGTGAAGAAGGTGTATGTGTTCATCTCCTAACAATGTGTTGTATAGGGCAAAGGGGAGAAAATCAGAAAGCATGAAATCAAAACGGGCTTTAGAGCTTTATCGTTTTTCCTTAGCTGTGCATTTTCTTGGCTCATTCTGCTTTCTTTTTTTGTCTATAAAGTGCATATTTTCACTGGGTTTGCTGCTTCTTTTATGCTTTATCCTCTAAATGCTCTGCTGTTTTCCCCAAAGGTTATAGATACACATAGAAAAGCAATAGATTTTGAGAGATGCCCAGGAAATAAAGTTTCTACTCGAAGCTTTATATGATTCTATGAATGTCAGTAGCCCAATCAGCTGAAATTGCTATAGTTCATTGAAACACACCTGCGTACCTAAGAGGTTATATGATTTTAGAGATTGATTTTTATTCTTTTCTCCTTTTTCTGTCCCTGAACTTGACTCTTTCTTTCTTTTTGTTTTATTTTTATATGTAGACAGGCAGACAGTTGAATTTAATAGGACTAATGTAAGATGTTCTCTATGCCAGTAATATTCACATTAATCCAGCCAGGGAATTGGTTTTGTGCACGGGAGATGACATACGTCTCCCTTTCAGTGCCTGTTGAGACTATTTTACAAAAGTCTTCACAACTTTGCCATTAAGGAAAAAAATACCCACTCAAAGAAGAATATTCTGGAATAACAACTGGCTACAGTTAATCTTCTTTTCTTTAGAGAGGCATCTCATGATCTAAACAATAGAGGAGTAGACCAGTTCAACCTTTGAAATGGCAGAAAGACATAGAAAGGTGTTACAAAGACAAAAAAACATTTAGCCAATATTTAATAACCAAAGTAACTTGATCTTTCATGGTCCTTTCAGTTTTGTCTTCATTTTGGGGGAGGGTTTAATGAATTTTTCCCAACATCAGCTACTTACCTGCCAAGAAAGCAAGCTGCAAGATTTAAGGTGCCTGTCTTTTCATTTTATATTTGTAATTTTCCCTTTCAAAGTAACGTTTTAAACTCTTGGAACACTTTCTATCTGAGAATGGGATATTTTCCATTGAAATGTATTACATCTTTTAATCAGATAAACTATCCTTTTATGTACTAATGATCTCTTTATTGACTGCTCTGTTACGGATTGGAAGATTTAAGTGTCAAGGTATTATAGTAGACACCATTTTCTGTCCTGAAAGAGAGTAGTAGATTTATTACAGAAATGTACTATGCAATAGGTACTGCTGCTTGGTTTTTATGTACCTAATCTGTCATTTTGGAAAAGAGATGTAAACAAACCAAATTGCGAAATACAGAGCACAGGATCAATTACTGTCACTGATCCCTTTATCTAGCCACAAATATGAATGCATCAAAGCACTGCAGATGCAAGCTATAACAATGACGTTTTCAGAGATTTTAAAATTACGGTCATCAGTATCACTTTAAAATAAGTTATTCTTGTGTTTTTGGAAGTCAAATGGATTTTTACATGTAGTGATCAAATTTTTCCCACTTCTCTTCATAATTTTTTTTAAATCTTCCATGGTTCATTGAAAAACAACTATTTCCAAATTTAGCATTATGTTCATAGTATGTCATGATCATACGACCTCCTCCAAAGAACTTGAATTCAGCTGAAGAATTCTCCATAGCCAATGGAATTGTGATTATACCTGTTGGGTTTTTGGTTATGTGTTCTCTGAAGATAAAGTAACTCCTGTATTTAGTTTCATCCTCACTTTTCCCTGGATTTTCTATTAAAATCTTCATAATTCATAGTTAAACATCTGTTCTGAACTTAGATCAGTTCAGCTTTTTGTTTCCAGTTACATTTTATTTTCACAGTTGTACTTCTAATATACTTTGTCATCCTGCTTGCTGTGCAGACCAGTTTAAACTTTATAATAGCAAGTCAGACTAGAGCTGCATGCAGAATATATGTAGACAAGATAGTTTTTAAAATACTATCTGTTTCCCTTAGAAAACTGATAATTTCTCTTTTCTTTAATTCTTTAGCATCAACTACAGTTCAGACTGACAGTTTATTTGCAATAGGGAACAGGATTCAGTGACATTCAATTTTGACAGAAGGCAAGGAACTAATTACGCTGTTTCCAGAATTTAGTTGTCCTGGTTTCAGCTGGGACAGAGTTAATTTTCTTCCTAGTAGCTGGTCTAGTGCTGTGTTTTGGATTTAGGATGAGAATAATGTTGATAACACACTGGTGTTTTAGCTGTTGCTAAGCAGTGCTTACACCAGTCAAGGACTTTTCAGCTTCCCCTGCTCTGCCGGGTGCACAAGAAGCTGGGAGGGGGCACAGCTAGGACAGCTGACCCAGACTGGCCAAAGGGCTATTCCATACTGTATGACGTCATGCCCAGTATATAAACTGGGGGGAGTTGGCCAGGGGGCAGCGATCGCTGCTCGGGGACAGGCTGGGATTAGTTGGCGGGTGGTGAGCAATTGCATTGTGCATCACTTGTTTCGTATATTCTGTTATCATTATTATTATTTTCTCTTCCTTTGCTGTCCTATTAAACTGTCTTTATCTCAACCCACGGGTTTAACTTTTTTTTTTTTTCCCCTGATTCTCTCCCCCATCCCACCGTGGAGGAGGGGAGGGTGAGCAAGGGGAGGGTGTGGTGTTTAGCTGCCTGCCGGGTTAAACCACAACAGGATTATATGAAGAAGTGAACTTTAAGTTGGCCATATATTTATGGCAGCAGCTGACACTATCAGAGACATTTTGCTTGTTTTCTTGTTAGGTGTTCCTGAGAAGCCACAAATTACTGGATTTACCTCACCAGTTATGGAGGGAGAGAGGATGCAGCTAACTTGCAAGACATCTGGTAGTAAACCAGCAGCTGATATCAGATGGTTCAAGAACGACAAAGAAGTTAAAGGTATTTAAAAGGACTTTGATGTAATTTGGTCCAATCGTCAAAACTATACATTATTTAGAATTATATTTTTTAATTCATATTTGTAAAGTTTCTTCTATTTAATTGATAAATGAATCAGTGATAGTACATAGCTAAGGAATTGATTGTAAATTGCTGGAGTGGTCATATAACCATCTTTTAATTTTTCCTTCAGATGGTAAAAACTGATGTTTTGAATTGCTCTGAACTCTGTTCAGCATAATAAACTCAACTGTGATGCTTCATAAAGAAACATTTTATGGATTATTGTTATGAGAGCCATACCATTCACCCGAGATATTTTACCTTTTCATTTCTTTTTGCCTTTCTAATATGCCATAATTCTGATTTGGTCAATTGCCAGTTTTGTGTTACACTCCTTTAAGTAAAGTGAGGGGGTGAGGCAGAACCGTCTGGAGAAGACAGGAGATTGCATTTCCTGTAGGGGATCTACAGAGCCTGCTCTGGTGAGGCAGAGTTGGGAAGTAGCAACTGAGGGAATCTCAACTGGGAAACTGGGAACCTGCACCTGAGGCAAGGATGCTGAGAATGTGCAGTGAGGAGCACGGAGAAGACAGGCTTTGAAGGGGATGAGGAGAACTTCACAGGGAGTGGGGGGAGTTGGACAAAGTCTGCTGTAACTGAAAAGTCATTGGGTGACTAAAACTGAAGCAGAGAGCAAGGACTTGCCTTTGAGGATGCAGTGAGATAGGGAAGAATTGCATATAAGCTATTTATTTCTTTTCTGTTTTTTCTTTCACTTTGTGTGTTCTTTACTTAAAACTTACTTTTCTAGTCCATATTCTCATAAATGCCAGGATAGCTTAAATTCCTTTTTGGTGGAAGGATGGAGAGAGATTCCTGTAACAGAAGGCTTAGTCACATCTACCACAGCCAACTGAGGTGCCCATTATAGAGTAGATGAATAAAAAGGATAAGGTATTGGTATTTATTCATGTCACCTCTATTCATTCTGCTATAAGACCAGATCAATAAATGATTCAAATTCCACCTTCTCCATCGAGCTTAAAAAAAACAAAACAAACCAAAACAAAACCACCAAACTTTTATCTGCTTTGTCTCATATTTGTCTGACATTGTGGATTTTGTTAGCTCAATAAACTGCCTCAGGCAAAGTTACAGCACTAATTACAGAATCCATTAATCCTTCTTGACTATTCTCTACCACAGTTCAATGTATGCAACCAGAGCTGTGATATAAAATTGGTAAATAATGGAGATTGCAGTTGATTGTCCAAGGAACCCAGTCCATTCTAGAAGCATCCTTAGGTTTCTGATGAAAATCAGAATAGTGTCGAAAGAGACACGAATTTTAGGCTGGAATAATTTGAAGTGTGTTTGAGCACTTGTAACAAGGATAGAAAATGAGGAAAGAGAGTACTGTTCTTTCCAGCCACTGGGAAATTTAAGGAAATTACTGAAAGAAAAGTAGTGCCTCATCAAACGTAATTAAAAAGAAGAATTTAACAGCACAGCTAACACATATGGCACAGCCCAGATTCTGGCATCCAGAAAAGATGACAGGATGAGTATATACATTCAAGACATGTAAAGATTGAAAATCAGTCTAGGCAATGTCAATACTTTAAGAGAACCACTGATATGGTTGGCATAACAGCAAGGCAGCACATTTGAAAAGATGTTATTTTAAAAATTATATTTTAAAATCTGGTTTAATAACTTCGTCTTTCTTTCAGCTGACATGTAATTGAAGCCAAGCAAGCAATTTCGTGATTTGACTCTTTAACTGATTTGCTCTTCTCAACAGTTCCTAAAGGAATGCTTTTTAAAAAAGGAGGTGGGGAAGGAACAAAGAAGATGTGTGAAAAAGAGCAGTAAATGAAAAAATAAAAACCAAACAAAACCAGAAATGAGAGGAAAGTACTGAGCACATTCATTTCAGTTTAGTTTTCTAGGTCTCCTGAAGAGCACATTGCCATTTCACAAAGGTTAGAAATAAAATAACCTAACCAGTTTGCAGTGGCATCAGCAGAAGTTACATTAGCTTTGTGCACTGTAAAAGGTGAAATGATAAATCTGAGAAAATAGATATGAAATTATATGCTAATGCAGCTGACATTAAAGGTTAGGAGTTTGTCTGTCTAGCACCAGTAAATCCAATTGTGTTACAGTGTATTATATATACATGGTGCAAAAGAATATAAATGATGCATTGGGTTCAGAGTTGCACCAAAGGGGAAAAAGCCATTCTAAAATTGTAGCTCCACTGCTATTACTCAGAAAAGGAATCATCATATGGTAAAGGAATACTGTTTGATAGAGTAAGTGTTGGTAATGAGAGAGACTGAATGTGAAGCACTGAGTACCATACCTTTTACTTTAGTGTTCTGTCTCTCATACATGCACCAAATTAACAGAGTGATCTGCAGTTTAGCATTCTGGTGACATTTCTGGAAGATTATTAAAAGCAAAAATATCAGAGAAGCTAAATACATAATTTTCACTAAAAAATTACCTATTTTTTCAGCAAAATTTGTTATATGCTATTTCAACAGTACTATGTAAAAAAATTATTTTTAGGTTTCAGGAATATTTTTAATGGATTTTTTTTTTCTCCTAGCAAAATTGGGCTTCAAAAATAAATAAGATAATATCAGTTTGTTTTGTTGCAACAGATTAAGACATTTGGAGTTAGTTTATATATTTTTAGTATACACAAAGAATTCAGAGAGGCACTGAACTTTTTGTCTTCATAAACTTCTAAAATGAAGATGAAAATTGTTTAGATAACAAGGCAATTTCGTGGCAGAACTTGATTTTAAATGTAAACAAAAATTGTATTTGCCTTGTAAAACCAGCAAAACTGTCTTTTTAAAAGATGAGTGTTTCTATATGGATGTTACAAGTATGTGCTTTTATAAATAGTTGACAGTGAACAATGAATGATAGTCTATCATTTCTATTTATTATTTTCACTATCAAACATATATACGTATGGGATATAAACTAGTATTAGTTAATACAAGAGGATCTGTATGTGCACCTAGCTGACAGTCACAGAAGTGGGCCCATAGTTGACCCTTAGATTTCATATGGCCCAATCTCTGTTCAAAGGTTGGATCAGGTTGCTAGAGGTCTTCTCCAATTCGATTTTGAAAAGTCTCCAAGGACGGAGATTCCATAGTCTGCCTGGGCTAGATGTTTCAATATTTGAAAGCCCCTATTGTGGAGAATTTTCATTATATGTAGGTATTTCATGATACATAATCAGAATTTGCCTTGGTATAACTTGCGTTCATTGCCCCTCAGTTTTTGCTGTGTGCCTCTGAGAGGACTCTGGCTTTTTCTTCTCTATGACCATGCATTAGCTACTTGAAGGCAGCAGTTTGATCTGGTTTTAATCTTTTCTTCCTCAGGCTGAACAAACCCAACTATCTTAAGCTGTCCTTGTAGGTTGTAAGCTCCTGCCACTGACCATCTGTATGGCTTTTGGCTGAACCCACTTGGGTTTGTCGACATCCTCCTTGTACCAGAAAGCCCAAAACTGAGCCTGGTACTCTGGATGCAGCCACACAAGTGCTGAACAGAGGAGAAGAATCACTTCCCTTGACTTGCTGGCTCTGCTATTATTAATGCAGGACAGTCGTTCTTTAGCTTTCAACCCTGTAAAGGCACACTGTTGACTAATGTTCAACTTGTCCACAAGACCCCCAGTTCCTCCTCTATAAATCTGCTAGTCTACTATCTAGTCAGCCCCCAACCTGTTTCATTATAGTGCTTTCCAGAGAAAGTGCCTCTGTAATGGATCTTCTTTTTAACCTTTTTTCAAGGGGATACTTAGGAGAGAGAGGCATAGCAAGAAAATAAATGAAAGAATGGACTACAGTAGACATATTTAGAAATTCTGTAAAAACCTTGGGTAAATATTCTGAATGTTAGCATACGGTAACATACCCAGTACCTGATCTCCGCTGCTCTTACATACAAGTGGGTTTACATTCAGTTAGCATATATTACAATCACACCTTCATTTTGCTATGAAGAACCATCTAAGAAGACAGAGCTGATGAAGTGGACAAGCTAAGTATTTCTGTTGATGAGGATGTCAACAGTTTATAGAATAGTATCACCATCCTTTTTACAGAGGTAATTAACTGTTGAGTTGAACTCTTCCAAACAATAGATGTCTAGAGAAAGGCTTCTAAACATCTGTTTAGGAAATTAACTGCTTTTGTTTTTCTAAAGGATTAAGTATCCACAGCCTCTCGCTGATATTAAAGTTGTTGATGTTTTCAGGAGCTGTCTGTCCTCCACCTGAAGTCAGCAAGCAAAGGGATGTGTATATTACTTATAAGCAGAAGGCTATCTAGATAGGTGCTTATTATTAAATTTGGAAACCTAACTCTGGGAACAAAATCTCATGTGTTTGCTTTAAATATTAGTGAAGACATTTGCTATTTGATTATAATAACTCTGCCTTAGCCCTGTCCAATATTTCTCTCACCTACTGATCCCTAAATATTAATAGACACCGTGGCAGAAATGGAAATCTCTTAAAGCTTAGCAACCAACAGGCAGAAAAATGCTTGTATGCAAGAAATAATTATTTCTTAGGGAAAAAAGGAAATTGTGTAACTGGTGGTGTCTTCACCTATCTGGACACAACGAAAAAGACCACCTTTCTGATTTCAGAGGTATTTTTAATCTAAAAAGATGTAGCTTAAGCCATTTAAGATTTGCTTTCTAAAATAGAGATTTCATGGAAATTTTATTTAGGTCATGTTCTTCTGTAATGGGATTTAGTATCATTTGTAAAACTGAAACCTCTCACTTTTTCTTTTTTTAGGGCACAGAGGATATATGCAATCTCAGTGTAATTTAATGTATATGTTTATATATTTATATATGTCTTTTAAAGCTTTTATTGTAACAAATCAATATAACGAGCTTACTATTTTGCTGAAATAAATTAAAATCAGTAAGTATTGTAAGTAGTTGGGAACCAAGTAAAACAATCCTAAAGTATGTGTAAGATGATCTCATGTTGCAGTTAATACATTAAAACTTTTTAAATGCTCAGTCTTTTGGATCTTCAATTCTGATCTAACACGTATGTCTTACAACAAAACTTTCAGCATTTGAACCTTCACCTTAAGCTGAGTTGAATACTTCTTAAGCATAGCTGTAGGCTATCCACACTCTAGTATCTCGGCTGAAAACTGTCAAAGAGATTTTTAACTGAATCTGCACAAAAACAGTAGGCCAATTTAGCATGATATAAAGCAGTGAGTGGAAGGTCTCTGTGACGTAATTTTATTTCCAGTCTTCTTGGGACTTGTCTGTAGAGTCCAGTAAATTCTGTGACATGCTCTATTTACAGTTGTTCATCACCATTGATAGCTATACTTTGGTTTAGTTTAATTCATAAATTAGCATAATTCTACCCAAACAACAGAATAAGCAATGAATAAAGTAAGCACAGGATTAATGTGACTACATGCATGCAACCCTCAGTTCACATGGCTTCAGTAATATCCATGTATTGCATTACTATGAAAGATTATAAGCACAGACTTAGAAAATTTAATATTTAGTGACACTTAAGGGAAGTGAGGATGGGAGGAGACCCCATTTTTTCTAATGAACTGCAGAGAAAGTTTGTATCAAATTTGGACCTAAACATAGAAAAGATAATGATGAAAGGAATTTCAATTTGAGTACAGTATCATGTAACCAATTTTAAAATTTTCTTTTTCAATAAATATCTCCTGCTCTGACAGTTGGAGCAAACTGAGGAATAACTACAGTCTAATTACATTTGCTTTAAAGAGATCAATACAGATATGAAATATATGGTTTTTCAACAAGTGTGATAGATAATTTAGCTGTCTGATGCTGGACTACTTTTCCTAAAAATATTGGAGAAAATTGTTTGTTTATTTTTTCTTTCAGATGTTAAATATTTAAAAGAAGAAGATGCAAATCGTAAAACATTCACAGTCAGCAGCACACTGGATTTCCTAGCAGATCGCAATGATGATGGTGCAGTTGTAAGTTGCAGAGTAGATCATGAGTCTCTAAACTCCACACCTCAGATAGCAATGCAGGTTCTAGAAATACACTGTAAGTAATACACGTTATATATGCTTGCTTTTATGGTTTTGTTTTGTTTCAGAGTTTCTACTGTGATAAACTTATAAAAATCTCTGGTATTGTGTGGATAGATAACACATTTTTTTTTAGCCAACTTCTCTGGTTTGTATTTGGTTGGTTGGGGTTTTTTTTTGTTTTTTACAGGAGTAACTCTAAAAAGTTTAATGAGAGCTTTACCAGTGAAAACACTATGGGACTGAGTTCCTGGTTTGTTTTGAAAATGGTAGAGAGGAAATGCATTTGTCTTTTTTGTGTATCATTGTAGCAGTGTGAAAGATTTCTTAAAAATCAAAATCATAGTAGTTCACAATTTTCCTTGAAAGTATCTAGAAACTTGAAACAAGGGTATGAAGCAGCAAAGTTCGCAGCAGACTGCCTCAATAACTTTGAATCCTGCTAATGAAACTCTCTGTAATGCTGTTAATAACACAAGTCCAGGAGGAAAAGCCCTTTAGAATTTATTTTTAGGCCTTGTCTATACAGGATTTTACTCTAGATAATCCAAACTTCACTTGTTTTGTATCTCTATATATTAGCTTATTTTTTTCAAATAGAATTTCTGGAAACTTGATGTTTTCCACAGTGCATTGTTTCAAAGTTGAATGAACCTGCGTAGGTATCTGTGTGCCCTACTCTGAAGTCATGTTGTCCTTCGAGTAATTTTTTTTCGCTTATAAACTGTGAGACACTCAGAAGAACACCTTTTCGCCATTAGATGACATTTTCATATTCACTTGCATTATACCCACCATTCTTCAGGGTACAGTTATTTGGCTTTCTGCAGAACACCTACACTTTTGATTGCCAGCTAGCAAAAACAGGCATCTGTGAAATATTGTCAGACCAGGTGAAGGGGAGAGACCTTTCATGAATCTGTTTCTCGGGTAGGTATAATCAACCTCTTATAAAGCAGAAACACTTGTCCATAAAGCAGACAAGCTTCCAGTAGCTGCAACTAGTTCCTGAGATACCATGTCAAGGACTGCTGACATACATAACTTGTTTCTAAACAGGGATATTTCTATAAGCATCTAAAACTCAGGGCACACGTAAAATGCAGTAATGGCAGAAGCACTCCATGCATAGATGCTGACAGCATTGCTAAAAATGCCATCTGCAAAAAAGTCTGAAAATTATGAGGATGTGGATTAGCATCCACAAGTAATATGTACTGAAAATAACTGTTTTCTGAAACACTCTACCCATCATTTTACTGAGGAAGATCAAAGCCTTTCTTCACCAAATGACTATTAAACACCTGCTTCCCCTAACATGTTCAAATGGCATCTGTACTAGAGACATGAATCCTTAACAGCTTTATTTCCTTGCATTCTAAATCCCACAGCCATCAGCCACTGAGCTGGCCCATGCCTTCACTTCCAAACTGTTTGCTCTTCCTTCAGTGCCCTGCTCAAGATGGTGGCACTACACGAGATGAACCAAATTGAATGGAACCGTACATACAGAAACAGGACAGCTATACGAGGTTTAAACTGAGTCACAGTGGCTGCAATGTCATGTGATTCAAGGTAAAGGCAGGGTTCTGGTTTGCATGAGCACCGTAAGATCATAAGGCAAAGAAGCCTTCCATGTGGCCTTTCATATATAAAGCTTCTTGAATATTTGTTGTTTCCTTATGATTTGCACCCTAAGTAGCAAGACACTACATTGCTAAATAGCAGAGGGGTGCATCTTCCTCTATGCCTGTTTCTTCATGTGTTGAACAAGACCCTTTCTCTTCTGCGTGTTCGCTGAAGTTCTCTAACAAGGACAAACTGCACCAGGCGTTTACAATTACTAATATGCTTTATGGTACTGCCCCCTCAGACTGCCAGCTTATCAAAAGCCACAATGCCCAAGTAATTATTCCTTATCATTCCTGCTTGATCTATTAATTTTCCACCAATCAATTTAATACTCTCCAGCACTAGTATAGAGTCATGGAACGATAAGTGAGAAATCTGCCAAAAGAAGCTCAAGTTTAGAAGAGGGAGTGGGAATACCATTTAAAACCATGGAGAAAGCAGTATTTTATTGCTGGTGACAAGGAGACTAAGAACAGGCTATTATTGTACTTCTCCTTACCACCTACATCTCCATGGTCAACATACTCGGAAGTCTTACACTGGGCAAGTTTCTAAAGGAAACTTTATAAAAAGAGAAGGGAGATTCAGGGAAATAATGATCCTCTCTTCAGTAGAGAGCCTTGAAGAAAAAAGAAGAAGGATGATTTACTAGAGCAATCCCAAAGACTGAACAGAGTACATCACACTGGAACTCGGCCCCTTGATTTTATTCTTCTGGTACTGCTCACCATGATCGTGGGTATTACTGCAGTCACTGGAAGCTGCTGACTTTTTTCCATCAATCCATAAGACTTCAAACATGTAAGAGACATCCTATTTGTATTAATGAGAGGCATGCTCACAGAACCCAATGTGAGCTGACCCAATATATCCTCAGTGCCACCTGACAGCCGTTCAAAAATAGTGCTGACAAAACAGATGAATTATGGGACCACATGAGAAAAGTCAGGAGAATTTGTTAATCTGATGTTCTGTAGACTCTGAAATCACAATCAAGTAGCATGGCATTGCTCCATAGGGCAAATGTTCTGAATGTCCCAGGGGTATTTCACATGAGCAGAGAGCCATGGGAGAATGATAAGTGAGCACCTTAAAATGGCCAAACAAAACAGCACAAATGAGCATCAGTTTGGCAGAGAATGGATGCACAAGGATTGGGCACCACCCACTAGAACTGCACTTGTTTTTTAAACACCTTCCTAAAATCTGAAGATTTTTTACCTGTGGTACATAGATGCTCCTTATGCATTATCAGTTTATCATCACAGGTTATAAAAAAAGGGCGATAATAAATTCTCTAGCCATTTCGGTCCTGTATAATTATGCTTGAAAGTAAAAAAGTCTGCTTTGTTTCAAGCAACTAGTCCCTGACAATGGATGAAACATTTGTGGCATCATCAAAACAAAAAAAAGCAAAGAAAAGGAAGACAACAGAAGAGTAGGAATTACAGGATTGTGTTTGCATCCAGTGGATGATAGGTAGAGAAAAAGGAAAACAGCGCAATTGTTGGAATGACAGGTTTTTATTTATGCCTAGTGAAAGAGAGAATAAAATTAAATCTGTCCTAGACGATGAAACTATATGAACCAGATATTTTTAATGAGTCCATGGAGAGATGTAGATAGAGGTACTTTTGAGTCCACACAGCTGTTTTTATCATCAGCTTTAATAGGAAGCAAACGTAACAAAACGAAAGCCAGTAATACCATCAGCAGCAATATCAATATGGAATATACTTCATTCCCTCTTCTTCCCCTTACACAAATCTTAGCTTTTATTAGTGTCATAGAGTAATCAAATCAGCTTTCCCCAGTAGTATTCCAGTACATGAACTGAAGCTGAGAACTGAACTTTTAAGATAAAAAAGTATTTTTTCTTTTAATATATAGATATGTATGTAATAAAAATAATGTCTGAGTCCTTCTGCTGCTCTTTTCTTCTTTTTAATGGTTAGGTCCAGAAGTAGAGATTACCTATATTATTTATAGCTTGACCAAGAGGAGGATATCTCGAAAGAGACCATGATCAGTGCTTGTTTTCACAGGGCCTTCCAGATTAATTTTGCAGACTTCAAATATTAAACTAATAGGGCTGCTGTTGGGGTAAGCATGCTGTACCCCACTCCAGACTGTGGGATAATTAGCTCCTCCAATCTTTTGAGTTTTATTTATCAGTAATTTATGTTATGGCTCACTTGTGCTTAATCCTGTTCATCTGTATGTCGTGCTCTGTGCACTGCAGGGCAGCCCAATTGCCCAAGTCTTTCTGTCGTGCTGAAAGGTTTGGCCGTAATTTAGTTTCTGCTTGGCCAGCAGAGGTTTGTGGTAGCATGACACTGCTTGCTGAGTTTATTTTTCCTCTGACCCTTACTGTCAACAGTAAACCTAAAATAGACTTGTATCCCCCGTGGCTTTGCTCTGAAGTTTGCTTGTCAGCCTAGCTGCCACTGATTATTAGGAAGTGCTTCTTGTAAGTGATAAATACAAATCTCAAAGGGATATTTCATTTCATTGTCTACCTCTGCGTTCAAACTAAACTGAGAATGCATTCTTTGTTCCTGTATTAAAGAATCACAGGTGCAGTACTTCAATTTTGAAAGCTTCTCAGTACGATATTTGCAAGATCGTATACTCTTAAGTCCTCGTGCACACTCCTGAAAAGACATTTTGAGGGCAAGTACAACTTCTGGCCCACATTTGGGAAGTGAGTGAATTCTGCTCATCCCTCCTCAATGTCTCAGACATGTGTTGTTTCCCAGAAGCAGCATCTTCACTTCCCTCTAGGTTTTATCTGAGCAGAAGCCAGCCAACACATTGCTTCCTACTAAAAGAGTGCCATAAAATTACCCAGTGGTAATTACCTTACCTTAGTGAAGATTCGCAGACTAAAGTAAATTACCCAGCAGACCTCAGTAAAAATTAATTGTGTAAGTCTGCCCCAGAGGGTGCTTTTGAAGCTTTAAAGTGAAATCAAATCATTTGAACTTCAAACCTAATCATCGTGATTCTAAAATGGCAGCTGTGATATGATCCGTGCTAATGCACTCAGTGAGATTTTGCTCAAAAGCTGACCACACTCCCCAATGACAGCACTAATAAGCTAAATATGTGTTATGTAAAGAAGTGTCTAGAGAGGCAATTTTGAGTAAATTCTGTATTGGCAGCCACAGATGTGCAGTGAATTGTCAGTCTGACAAGTCTATAGCCATCAGCTAACTTGCTTCTACAGGCTATTCCAACAATGTTTGTGTAATAGGCTGTTTCTTCATTTGTAGGTTGTTATTAGATTCTTTAGCAATGAATGTCCAAACTTGACTTTAAAATTAGGCAGCTATTCCAAGAGAATGTTGGCTATTGTCTGGGAAATAAACTTATTGATTTTGAATTAAGTAAACAAAACACCTCAAATGCAGCAGACTACAGATAAGCAAATCAGCAATGCACTTGTGCAGCCATGTAGAAAATTGTGCGTGTGTGTGTCTAACAACAGCATACTACTCTGATTTCTGATGTATTAACAAATGGAGGTTTCTCTGGCAACAGGATGGGGTTAGAATTTCTGCTGGTGTAAAGCAGAGTAATTTTATCAAAGAGCTACATTACCTGATGCTCACTATTGACCAGTGTAAGATGCAGTTAAAAACAGTAATTATAAGAGTGCAAATTAAAAGATACAGCCCTCAGTACGTGTGCACCTCTTCATACTGAATGAAAAGTAAATAAGAAGTTATTCTATTTAATTATTTAGTTCAATAATTATGCAAACACTGTGTTAATATGTAAAATTATCTTGTTTAAGCTTTTCATATTAGTGAATGCTTGAAACAAATGAAACATAAAGGATAGTTACTGTAAACAGTAAAGAATGATATCCGTGAACATGAAAGTTCAGTGCCACAATTTGCATGTTTAAATGAGATCAATTAGGTTAATGATGGATGAAAATAAGAAATTCATGATTTAAATGCAAAATAATTCAAAAACTTGTGGGTCCATTTACTACCAAACTTTCATCTTTCAAAGGGGATATCTAGTTCAAAGGGTTAATGTACAATCCTGACCTTTCCCATCTGGAGGCTTATGTTCAAATATGGTTTACAAGTGAAATATAATCTAATATAATTTATTTCTCTCTAAAATCTTCTGTAGGAAAATCCACAGAGTGGCTCGTCTATTCTGCATAGAAACTGTAAAATATGGTGAGGGCAGGTTATTCCATTTGCTTGTCATGTGTTTAAGAGAGGGCTCAAGAAGGTTTCAAAGGAAGTTTGGGAGGGAACTTTTAATAATATTAAAAGTAGGACATTCAGGAAATAAACATAAAATAAATACAATTCCATTTCAGAAGATTGAGCCCTTAGGCACAGGAAAGAGACAACCTGTGGTAAAAGGACTGAAAAGCCAGAGGGCATGGCTACGCTGGTAAATGGAGCACAGTGAAGTCATCTCTGAACCTGTTCCAAATACATGTTTGAACCGCACAGTCTCTGCCATGTGGAGATGTTAGCTTCGGTCAATGTGGTGATGTTTCTGAATTAATGAGCACTGATGGGCTGAAATCTGTTTTCTCTCTGGAGGGGAGGCTGGGGACAGAACCTTACAGGGCTCACTGTAGGCTTTTGAGGTCACATAGTTAATTTGGTCACAACTGGCCACGTGCCATTGTCATCAGTAGAAATCCCCACAGTGAGTCCATCAAGCCACTGGAGGATATTCTTAGGTGGACATAAGAAAGAGAACAAGTTAGTTCATCTACCTGAAAAGACCAGAAAACTAATGTAATGGTGTAAAAAAAGCAGTGCAGCGGATTTCCTGTAATGGGAAACCTTTCTCTGCGTAAGGAGGTAGGTTCCAGAAGTAACGATCTATTCCAGACAGCCCAGCAGCAGCGTCCCCAAGACTGACTGACTGGCTGATTTTTGAAGCTCCTAATCTAAGTAACAATCAGTTACTGTAAAAGTGATTAAAAAAAATAATTTCTCTGCATTGCATTTGATAAGACGAATGCCTACATGGATATAACGTGAATATACTCGATGATCTGTGTTAGAGATATGTAGTGGCAGATTGAATCTACAGAAAAACTAGAAAGCAAGTTTTTAAATATATTTGTTATAACTACTTTATATTGGGTAGCACTTAACAGGACAATAAAGATTGAGTGGCTGAATGACAGTCCAGTGTCTGAGAAGTTCCACAGGTCCCAAGTGGAGCAAGAATTTTTCAGGTACATGACTAAGATCCATTAAGTTCCATGCTGCCTTCGAAAACATGCTTCAAATATCTTTTTCATTTTTTCCTAGCCTAGACTTGGTGTTATTTCAAATGAGATCATCTTGGAAGGAGACTGAAAATTACAGAATCTGTATAGCTCACACCCCAGGTTGTAACTCTGGTCACCATCAGCCAGTCAAGCTAATGACAGAAGGACAAAGCTGTTCCAGGCCTTCCCTACAGAACAGTTTGGCGGGCTGTTTATTTCCAAAACTAAAGACTAGCAAGCAGGTGAGACAGTTTGGAGGAAAACATATATAAAGATTGTTAGTAGGACCTCAGAAGGAATAGCCTTTCATGAGGGTATGGTATATATTTATAAGAAACAAGTCAAATTTTCATGTCCCCATACTACCGCTTAGATATTTTTATATAGATTAAACTTTTATAGTGCTCAATATCTGATATGAATGTCAGAGAGAGGCTTGAAGGGGTATTTCGGTATGCTGAGCATCCAGAGCTCTTATTTACTTCTTCAGCAGTTTTGGATGTGCTGCAATTCTCAAGCCATATTCAAGATGATTTAAGTCAGACATAACAGAAAACTGAAGGCCTTAAGCAAAAGAAACTGAGGATGCAGAAGATAAAGTTGCATTGAAAGTTCATGCGCTGATTCAGGGTTAGGCATTTCTTGATAACATGTAATTTAGGCAGAAGGGGTTTTTTTCTTTTGCTTTTTTCCTTTATTCCTCTTAGGTGACATGGCAAAAATGAGATAAAATAGAAATAAGTTGGAGAGAGCGCAGTGTAAGGCAACAGAGGTGTTAAATGGAACAGAGGGTTTTACATATCTGCGGAGACTGGCAAAATGGAGAGAGCTTAGTCTGAAGAAATGGCATGACAGAAATAATTAAACAAGATGAAAGTTGTAAAACTAAGCTTCATCGCTTGCATTCACTGAAGAAAACAGAACTGAGTTTCCAAAGAAAATATTATTTCTACCATATCATTCATGTATGTATGGGACTTAATGGATAACTAAGAAACCAGTGACTCATTCTGCAAAAGCACGTAAAGGGGAATAGCTGTATTTACACAGGCAGTGCTACTGGTGGTAGCTATGTTCATGAAGTGGCACCCATTTAGAACTGTGGTGACAGTGCCACTCTGTCTACCACTTAATTCAGCAGGGTGTACCAATATATCCAACACTATGCTCACATTTATCTCTGCCAGTTTTAAGACCAAGCACAAAGTAGGTAAGAATGATCAATGAACACATTACATGACAAAGGAAGGGTAAGGTTTTAACGCATTTTAAATGGAGCAGAGAGGAACTGTGGACCTTTGTTAGTGTACCTCCATCTTCACTTTCACCTTCCCAAAACCCCAAGCCACACATTATGTACTATCACATTTTAATTACTTTTTTTCTTTTTAGCAATTGTGGTGAAGGAGTATGGTATGACTGACAGGTAAGATGTTGAAACAGGTACTATGAATATTTTTAAGAAAGTACCAGATAATCAGCGTTCACAGAATTAGTAACTTAAAGGGTTTCCTGCCAGGTTGGTGCTTGAATTCAGGCACTCATAAATTACGAGTGTCAGGAGGGAATATTTCACTGATTGAGCTTTCTTTTCCCCCACATTGGCATTTGGCTTGTTGGTCTGCATCCAGGAGAGTGTTTTTACACTCTTCTGGTACAAACTGTTATTACTTTTTTCTTCAACAAACATTGTTTTAAACTAAATTAAAAGAGACAAGATAAAGGATAACATAATAGTCATCAAGGAATCTCAGATAACAAAGGGACCATATGCTGTTTCTGGTCGTGCTTGACTGTAAAGTAGTTTTTAAAGGAGTGTAAAAAGAAGATATAGGAATATCCATGTGGATATGGTACCAAGTATTCACTTTTATCAAAGCTAAGTATTTAAAAAATATTATAAAGCTTAATCTTACAGTATTGTTGAATACATTTATTGAAATGAAATACCATTGCCATGACACAGTCATCTGATCTAGATTGTCTCGCCCACAAATACTGATAATAAAATAATTTGTCAGACACATAATACTGAGTTTTCCTCTCATCTGTTTAAGCAATGAGTCATTCGTTATATTCTGAAGCAGAGCATCAAACTTGCTGTATCTCCCAGGGTAATCTGATGAAGTTTAGCAATGCAGACTTGCTTTGCGAGTGCTTATTCAAAGCAACAGGGCACAGGCAGAAGCCATGCTACTTGTCATTTAGAAAAGAAGCCCAATTTTGGGGAATGCTGATTCACAGCTGTAGGATGCACACAGCTGGTAAGTGTAAAAGCTATTAAAAATGGTGAGCACTTTCACAGAGCTGATTAGAGTACTCCTCTCTCTTCTTTCAGATCTCATTTGGGATATCCAATTTGATGTTTATTTTTGTACATACTAGAGTGGTTTGTCCTTGGAATTTACTTCAAAAGTCTTTTTTCCAAGCTTAATTACATAGTTTTTTTTTTAGAAATAGGAATTAAATTGTGTAGGAATACAGAATTTTCAGGGAGTTTTGTAATTGCTACCCATATATGAAAATTATGATCTTCTCATGGTTTCTGGAAAAAAAAAAAGACACCTTAAACTGTTCTATGCTTACTCCAGTGCTAATTAATCTGGAAAGTAGATACATCATCATTTTCAGAGGTATCTGCTTATTTCATCTTTGCATCTGGAAATGATGGAAAGGTTCCAAGGAAATAAGAGAGAAAAAGCATGATGAAAAATGCAGAAGGATGTAACATAAATAGATTTCACAAGCATGCTTTTTGAAAAAACAGACAAAAACAGGTAGAAAATAAATGAATTAGTCTCTCAGGAAATACTTTAAAAATCTTATCATCTGGCAGTCATTTATTACCAGGTAGCAATAATCTTTTATTATTGGACTGTTAGACTTTTATAACATTTTTTAAAATGATAGCACCAGAACTGTTGTTGTTCAGTGCCACAGTAAAATATCAGAGAAATTTATGGAAGCTTTTCAATATTCAGAAGGTTTGTGGCCATAAAATAAAACTATGAAATAAAGACATGCTGTTGGTAGCTCAATAATTTAGCTAAACCTGTAAGAAGAAAAGTGGGTTGTAATGAATCAATCATACTAATTTGGAATCTGGTACAAAGAGGAAATGGTGGTTAGTGTGAAAAAAAATAAACAACAAGGTAAATAAATTAATTAAAAATGCCAGAGTAAACCTGCATATTATAGATCCAGGCAGGAGATGCTGCTGCACAGTTACATGATTATGTCAGAACTTAGAGTGGTCTAGGAACAGTCAGTGGGCAACAGCAGGAAGGTGGGGGGCTAATCCACCTTTTGCTGAGAAAGGAAAAATTGTGAGTTTTCCTGGACAGAGGCAATTGCTGGCTATGCAGACAGCTTGAAACAATAACCCTCAGTGAGAGAAACCTACCTATTTATCTGAGGAGGACAATAATATTATGATCCATTGCTCTTGGGACTCTTGTTAGAAATAATGCAGCAGGTTATGGCAAGAGAAGAGTGCAGCGAGCCTCACCAACCAACCAAAGCAGAATTTCATATATGGCAACAAGGCACAACCTGCTTGCTGAGAAGATGAGAATCCTCCTGCTATTCCTAGAAATCTCAACAAAATTTCCTCTAGAGAAGGAGAGAAATCTCCTTCCAGTGCCTCTGCCAAATGATCTGGCAGCCATGACGTGGATGTTATAGCATAGGTAGGACCTATGTATTTTATTTTGTGGGCTGCCTGGAGCACAAGTGAGTGTTTTCCAAACTGGCAAGTTTGGAAAGACATGTTCCTTGTGTTGCTTAGGGTCCATGAAGGTAAAACCTCACATTCATGGGAAGCTCACTGATCACAGTGGAAAGCATTGGTCTGTCACAAAAGCATAGCTCTCTTCGTGAATGGATTCTTGGATCCAATGCAGAATTACATTGTTAAACAAAGCCTTTTCTTACTAGGAATACTTTTAAGGCTTTTTAAATCATTGTGTATAGAAGAAAACTTCTGGTCACAAAAGGTAATTTAAAACATCTAATCATCATCCTAAAAGATTAAATAAGAAGGCAGTATCAATGTTTTTAGAAGGAAGGATTTGAATAACACTTGTAGCATATCCTTATGCATTATGAGCACTTGCTTCCTCTGACAAACCCAACAAGTGATATATTCGTCCCTCCCTGTACTGGTGTCTTTCCTATTACTGTTGACATAATTTACGCTCAAACACTAAGTCCAACAAGGATCACAGACTTCATTACAACAAACTCAGCTTCTTACTGCAGGTGGAGAGATGTTCATAACATAAACTACGGAGAGAGAATCACCTTGAAAGAAAACACGTATCAGAATCAAAGTATTCCAGTGGAGGCCTAGGGTCAAATGATGTTAATGGGCTCTTTTCAGTTATTTAGAACATGAAGAAAAGGCTGTGTGTGCCCTGGTTTTGAAATAGGCACCTGATAATTTGGTTGCATGGAAACTAATCAGATGGGAGGGCATTGTTCTGGAGATTTAATGATGTTTGTTGTAGTATTATATTGTAGAGAGGTGTACATTTTTATTCGCAATGGGCAAACATATTTGAACTGCTGTGCCTCCCTTTCTTTCTACCATTTTCACTAGGTCCAGCTCTGTTGGTACTCGCTTGAACTTGGAAGACTAAGTGGGACATTGTGAAAAATAAAAAAAGCACAGAATCCCTCTTGTTTTAAGAATGAGAGGTTTAGATAGCATATATCACACTGATGTGTACCATGCATAGATTGAACCCCAAAGATTCATAAACTAAAATAATTTAAGAGATTAATCTTTCTCTATACACCTTATATATATTGAACCTTGTATGTTACTGTCACCAAATATGACAATTTTTCTGTGCCAGTTCTTAATATCCTACAGACCAGAAAAATTGCATTCTCTGGTGAAGGGACAACAGTGGAAAGCAAGAAAAATGTAATGTCTTCTTGTTGACACTGTCACCCATTTCCTTAGAATGACATGAACCAACCTTCCCAAAACTGTAAGTTGAGACCAACAATACTATGTGTATTGATTGTTACTTAAACAGCAAATAACTTGTTTTGATAACTGCTTTGATCATGACAAAAACATGGTAGCCAGGTACAAAGAGAAGATCCACACATTTTGCAAAATCACTGTATAGCATGCAAAACCATGAATGGATAATACTACAGGAGATTGTAATTGAAATTTTGTACATCCCACACCTTCTGTTACGCTATTTTACTTTGAGAAGTAGGAGTTACAGACTTCATGCAATAAACATGTTTAAAAACCCAGACTTGAAGGGGCACCGCACTTCATATGAAATTGTAATGTGCAAACATAAATGCCCTAGCTGAATATATATCCGTTACCAGTTTGGAAAAGGTCTTCTTAAATGTGGGCTGGAATTAGTAAAATATCTAGTATCTGCTTCTGGCATTGTGGTTGCATTTAGTGATTTTTAATTTTTTAAAAAATATTTAAAATGGTTTAAACATTAAAAGTGTTGCCATCTTTGGCAAGTAAGAAGGATACTCTGAGGGCACCAGCTCAAAGACCTTTGAAAACATTTCAGTAAAATTTTTAGATGTAAAGCCCAAGAATGGATGTACCAAAGACCCTTAATGCTAAGCACTGACAGAACTTTCAATTAAGCATCCTACAAAATGTGTACAGAATATCAAAGTTTTACGGGCTTTTCTTTTTATGAGTATCCTAATCTGACTTTAGAAACCTTTTCTAAATGTAAATAAGATGAATGGTATATTCCATGTTATGTTGGCACTGAATGTAAATAGGCACAATTTGCACAGCATTGAGTTACTCGTAGAATTCTAATTCATAATATGGAATGGGTTAAGAATTTTCTCATACCTTTTCTTTTTTAGTGTGTCAGAAAATCTTGATCTATCCAAACTAGGACATAGGTAGTAAAAAAGCTTTTTCAGAATCAAAGTGAAATCTTAGTTGTATACCTGAATGAAAGGGAGACCTTAGAATACCTGGTAGACCTCTACTATTGCATGGGAGGTCAGCACACAAGTCCTTGCACTCTGAATCAGACCAAACCCTTAATCCACAGGCTCTGAAGGGCTGAATGTTCTAATCACTGAATTACTGTCAAATAAGTATTTTGCTGGAATTGATCTACTTAGTGTGAATACTTCAGTACACAGTGGAATAAGGAAGCTCTTTTTCTCATAAATCACTGCATGGGCTCTAATAACTCATCTAAAGTACACTTCTCATAAAAATCAAATTACCCCTAAGTGAGAGAGTATAGAAATGGCTTCCTAAGACCTCGGGGTATACCAGACCTCTGAAATGTAGAATGCTGAAGTACGGGACCCTTCTTCAGGTATTAATAACACCATCACTGTAAGTGAAAAGAAGGAGGTGTTCTTTTTCTGTTCTGCTTCCTGAAACTTTAGCCACATTGGAAGATATTTGGGGTGCTGAGTTTAAATTTTGTAGTAAGTTATTGCATTTATTTTTTTTTTACTTTTTCTGTTAATCGTCCTTTCACTGGAAGCGCAATGAAGGATAAGATTTGAGCGACGTAGAGATTTACCTTTTAACAAAATGTGCAGAGAACTCTAGTGGCAAGTACTGTTTACATTACAGCTAAACACACACACATATATATATATATATCAGTTCTCTGGGGAAAAGACTGATGCATGCATCTTTGAATAGGTGCATTTCCAGCACCATCTGAATTCTAATGACTATGAGATCACTAATATTTCTACTCCTGTATAGTCTACTACTTCCAATAGTCATTTCTTAAGTCTCAACAAAATATATGTACTCCACCCACCCTAACAGCTGCCCAAGAAAAGAGGTGGTCTTATTTTCTGTTTCTAGGATTGTAATTACATTAACTGAAGATGATTATGTTAGGGAGACTATTTGATATGATAACATGATGCTATCTTAACATCATCATAATGTTACCCTTTTGTCTCCCAACATTATTTTTCTTCTGAAATCTGGTTATTCCCACACATCTTTTGCTGATTAATGCCCTAGGATGTACAGGGGTCATACTTTGATTTAGTTACTCAACCAGTAGCTGAGAGTTCCTTGGAAAAGTATCCACAGAAGCTCTGGTAATCCAACTTCCTAAGGACTGAAGGGACTGAGGACTTCTGAAGCTATATAGGAAAAAGAGGCCAAATTACCTTTTTACTATCTTGAGTCTAAGAAGAGGCTAGTAGAGATTCATTTTCTGACTCTGTTGGTGACCTGCTTTATGATCTTAAGCAAATCTATTTACTTTTATGAATTCAGTTTCCGCTTTTACACTGTGGTTGTTGAGGTGGCTAAACCTACACATACAGTTTAACATAACTTATCACATGGGAATCTTCCAGCAGCTTCCGTGTGTTTACTTTATATGAAGAAATTTATGTGAAGTAATTTATATGAAGAAATTTAAGCCTGCATGTAACCTCATAAGGGCTTGGCTATAAAAGACTATAAATACATAATGAACTCTTTCTTACTTCAAGCAATGTAAAAACAGCAAATGCATTTTAAACAAAAAAAAAAAAACACCAAAATTTTAGCATTGGAGATCCGATTAACAGCAAAGGTCTGGTGACTGGTAAGAATCACCTTTATTTTGAAATAGCTTTAAAGAGATTAAGTCAATCAATAAAGCAGTTCCACAAGGTATTAATGGTGGCATTAGTTATTGCCAAGAGTACAACAAAAATCATGTGCTGAAGTGCTTAATTTCTTCATATATCAGATAACATTCATTACCAGTGTAAACTGAAATTTATTGCTGAATAAAGATGATATGGCCTGAACAAAAATAGATAAATCTTCCCAAAACTTTGAAATGGCTTCCCTGGTCTCGTGCAATGAGATGTACCCAAGTCCTAGAAAGACGTATGAAATAGAATCACTCAGTGGAACTTTTACCTTTGGTCTGCTGGAACAGGAAAGGATATATAAAAAAAAACCCCGTCCCATAGTTTTTATCTGTAAACGCTGCCAAGCTGTTATTTCCAGCAGAAAGGCAGATTCTTGGCACATAGGGGGTAGAAGATGTCTTACTATGTGTCTAAAGACATGTTTGCGTCTCAGTTCAGACTGGTGCTAGCAATCAATTGCAGCTCATAAGTACCTCATTACTCAAGCTAAAGACTGGAGGGCCAAACAGCTCTCACGCTGTTGGAGAGGCATGTAAATAAATAAGTCACTGGGTATTGAAACCAGTGTGTTTTACTGTCAAGTCTTGCTGTATTACCTACACTCACATAAAAAAACACTGTGTTTTTTTTTAAAAATTGGCTTTTCCCAATGCTTATTCTTTTGGGAATATTTATCTGCTCCATAATGTCCTTTGAGCTCAGGATAAGGGTGTATTTGTAGGTATTGTCAAGACATGTTAATCAACAGTCCCTTATTCATAAGAATTCTGCTTGAAATATTGATCTACAATATTTTATTACCATGAAATTACTGGGCTAAATCCTAAAAAAGATGCAAATTATTGAAGTTCTGATAAGTTTAATTGATGTAAGTTGGTATACTTCTACTGACTTTAGAGGAGGAGCAACAGAAGATCTGACCCACAATAAAACCCTTGATCCTACTCCTTTTGTTTGTTTTGGTTGTAAAAGTAGAGATTTTTTTGGACATATCTACATTACTTATAACAAGCCAATGAGCATATCTGAAAACAAATCAACCTCTCTTTTACTGTATTGCTGTTCTTGTTATGTTTTTCTTTCTTTAGATGTTGTTTTCTACTGGTGGTGGTGTTTTCTGGAGATTAGGTGATGTTCCAGTTGTTATGATTAATACTTCTGGGTATGACAGGTTAAAGCTCGCAGTATTGATATAGTACATTTATACTTGTCAAATTCTTCTAAAATGAACAGTCCTAGCAGGAGGTAGTATTTTGTAACAGCATTTTGTGTTCTGGAAAAATATCAGTCAGCAGGGTTTTATTATCTTTGTTAAAATAACATATTTAGGTTAGTTTCGATGCAATTATTCTAAAAGTTTCTTCTTGTTTTAAATATTGATGTGAATGTGAAAGTGGAGGACTAGTTTGTCTTAAAAGTTTTCCCCTTATAAGTGTACACTTTAATTCTGGAGAGAAATCAAGCACAGCATGAAAATAAAGTGGAAAGAGTAACATTGAGAATGAAGCACCCAAAATAGAATATCAACTAGTTTTGAAAGAAGACTGTTAATAAAATACAAAAATTGTGAATTGAAAGCTTCCCTAAAAACTATATATTGAATTAATCCCTGCGTTTCCTGTTTTAAAGAAACAAGTAGTTACTGTACAAGTCAATTAGTGGGGAAAGCCACAAGGGAATATATTTCCTACACTACCTTATTGTGCATTAGAGAGTGAAACAAATATAAGACCTTTCTTCTTCTGTGTTAGTAAGCTCTATTTAGAAGTGCATGGAGAACAGAGAGCTGTCTAAGGCATTAAATAAAGTAGGAGTGAGAACTTCAAGTTGGGGGAAACAGCACTGCATTGATCCATGCAAATGAAAGCTTAATTGTCTGAAGTCCCCTCTTCTATTTAATGTGGGTCATTTACAGTAATGCGTAAAATGCTGATCATTTCTTAAATATGCGAGTAATGCTAGCTAGATGGGCCTTTAATTTCTTTCTTCACCTGTGGCTATCATGATTACTTCCATCAAAGTTTAGCTCTTTTTCGTATTTCTCTGGAAACCTCTTGATCTCATTGCATTAGTTGTCTCCCGCCCTCAATTAAATTCTTCATGTATTCCTATCTGATACTAATTTGTTCCTCTGGTTCAATGTATAGTCAAGAGAGTAATTTATTCATCTTCAATAGCACCACTGAAATCACAGAAGTACTTGATGCCCTGATTTATTAAGGCACTTGAGGTCAGTGCCTTAAGCATGTGCTAAAAATGAAGCAAATGCCAGCATGACCTCCAAAGGATTAGTCACCTGCATAATGGTTTGCAGGGTCCTTAAAAATATGAACTTGTGGAACAGCTTTGCTACCGGTGTAAGGTTAGTGCAGCTGTACTGAAAGCTAAACGATGCTGACAATGCTTTCAGTGGAATTACGACAAGTCTACACTAAGCCTTCCCCTTTTCTTGTCTTGTGCCATGCTGATACATCATGGTATGCCAGAAATAAAAATCAAAGTTAGATAAATGCTTCCGACATTTTTAATTGTTCATATGCCATTTAGTGTTTAACAGGACTATTAGCATCTCAATAAGAAATTATACAGTTACAGCATATCATTTTTTTCCATTTGATTTTGTAGGGTCAAATTGTCATGCTCTTTCACATTAGCTTGATAAGAGGATGTCTGTGGTGTCACTACTGCCTCACTGCTAATGAATACAGGAATTGCAAACTGGATGAGACAAAACTTAGATACCCTAGATTTGCAGGTTAAAGTATTTCTTGTGCATAGATGAAGACATGTGTTTTGCATCAGGAAACTGTGGAGGAAACAAGAATTTGTAAGTTCCTATTGAGTCTGAAAATTTTCCTCACTGTGACTATGAACTCTTTTTTACTTTTCCTAAGGAAAAAACTCTTTTGTATAGGAATGTTTCTTTCTTTGTGGTCTTTTTTTTCCTTATAAGAGGTACCCCTCTAACTCATGTAAAATATTTTGATTATGAGGATATATCCTTGCAAGCCAGCTGGCAAAATGTTCTAAAAGTTAAAGATCTACTGCAAAATTTTATTCTGCATGAATCCATAGTAGTTATATTGTATATCCTTTTGCAATTAAAACTACAAAGTTAATCCCAATGTATAGGAATAATATTTTTAAATTATTAGGACAGATTACAGACTTTTATGTAGTGCTTTTTGCAGATATTTAAAACATTCTTTTTGTAAATTTTGTTAAAAAAAAGAATATTCTGTTTTAGGGGCAGCATTATTGCGTTTCAGAAATAATATCCTGTAAAATGCCTGTAACAAGGTATTTTATCTGAAAGCCCATTGTAGCTTTCTTATTATGAGTTTCAAGCTTCTGCAACAATAAACGTGTTCTTATTCAAATGTATATTATTGCATTCATTCCTCTAATAGCAGCATTCCATCATATCAACCTATAAATAGACAAAGAAACAATTGCACAGAGTGCTTGTTATTCATCCTCAATATTTTTTATTTCGTTGTTAGATATCAGACTTTGGAATAGTCGTATGGAGTATTTGCATTGAATACAGAAAGAAAAAAAGTTATTTCCTCTGAGTAAACATGTGCTTTCTATCTGTGTTTCCTTGGGATATAAAAAGTTACTGGTTTAGTTCCATTGGTCATTTTTATTGCCTTCCTGAAGACAATGAAAATTGCACAAGGCTCCATATAAAAGCATCTCCAAGTGTAAATTAAATCTATGGTATAGTCTTTTGTAAATAGAGAAGAATGTACTCCTAGGTAATAAATCTTTTTTGTGTATATCAACAAGATGTCTATTTTTTTTCTTCCTAGATACACCTTTAGTTAAAATCATTTCTTCCAATTCATGGCCCGAAGAAGGACAATCTATAATTTTGACTTGTGAATCCAAAGGAAAACCAGTGTAAGTGATTTAACAAGTAATATGTTATTGTTATTTTCCTTATTCTGCTGTGATTGCAATCTTCAGCTGCAGAAATCTGCTCGTTTTGTCTCATCCTGCGGTGTAAAGTAATCTCTGGTATAGAAAACCCCTTGAAGCCTGTCTTCATTAAGTGTCTATAGAAGATTGGTCTTTTACTTTGTCATCTATTTTAGTTTTCAGGAAGAATTCCAGCTGTGAGGTGGTTTTTTTTTTTTTTCAGTCAGGTATATCAACCTGAAAGGAGTGCAGGCTTAATCAGTCACTGTTTACATCATTGAACTGATGATAGAAGAGAAAACGTCTCATGAAAATCTTCCTACATCAACTAGCCTCAGAGAAAATATATTGAACTTTCTGGATGCTTTGGCTGTCATTTACAAGAGAATTTGAAGTTTAATGATATGTGCAAGTTGGCTGCCTGTTTCTACCAGAATTTGAAAAGATGTAGCCTGCTTTAAGAATATAAATTGTTTTACTTGGAAATTAACATCTCTGCCATCAATATTTTTTAAAGGCAGATCTGCAGAGATTAACGCTTGCACAGAATCTACTATTTAAATAGACTTCACTCTTTAGAACAGTATCTTCTCAGATGAGCTGCTATATATTTGCCCATAAAGATACATAAATAATCCAATTGCTTAATATTAAGTTAATGTGAATCAAGTTTCTTAAATATTGACCTTCTGCTCAAAAGATTAATATATAGTATTATATGGAGTGGCGATATGCAGCTTTAGAATGGTCTTGAAAATGATAGCGCAATAATATTTTGTTTCTAGAAAAGGTGCAAATTACATGCCCAAAATCATGTCACTTAGGGCTGAATTTCTCCCTGGTGTAACTTTAGTGACTTTATGGAATTGCTTAATGTAGGAACCTGAAGTCAGATTTAGTTCAAGTCAGGCATTTAAATCCAAAATTTCTGTTTTGAAAAGCTCTTCTGAGTTTAGTCTGGCATCGTTTAAACTCCGTAAAGTACTTTTCTTTTTTTGTATTATATGCCTGTATCACTTTAAAGCAACTCCTCCATCCAAATCTTGACTGGGCTGAGCAACTCAGCATCTAGATCATGCTTCTACCCTGCTTGAGACCAGAACACTGGGGGTCCATCCAATTAGCCTTACGTGGTGCTCAGTGCAATTGGTCTGCTGTGTACCTGTGTACTTCTGAAGTAGTATGTGTTTCTGAGATAGATACCTCTGTAGGTAACTCACAAAAATCAGCTGCAAGCCATCTCTTGCTTTTATAACATACTTGAAGGAGAAGAAATTATCCATTTACCTAATAGCCTTTGAGCATTCCCCTAGGTATCAGGAGGTACAGAGTCTGTTTCCCCATTAATTTCAAATTCAGCAGAAGATGTGCAAGTGCTTAATTTTAGGAGAGGTCAGCCCTGATTGCCCTGAGTGTGCTGTTGGATAGATAGTATTTAGGATTTTCCCTATTTCATTGTTTTCCTCATGACTGAACAGGTGACAGCTACGTGCCAAGTGCTCTGTTTGGCTTATAAACTTCAGGCATCCTAGCCCCAGATGCTTGATTTTCACTATTCATCTGACATTCACTGTAGGGATAAAGACTTAGAAGTAAGGCAGTAATAACATATTTTTAATTACCTGTTGTTTTGGGGGGGGCAGTTTGGCCCTTAACGTCTGGAGTTTTTAAATCATAAGAAAGTTTGGAGGTTATCAGTTGATTTCTTCTTTTTGTTCTTTTTAGTTATGTGAGACAGATAGCTGGATGGTTGGACAGATGGATGTGATAGGGCGGGGGGGGGGTGTGTGTGGAGAAACAGGCATATAATATCAACTAGGGGTTCTAGTCCTCCAATGATTTCACCTGCCTCTGAGTATTACAACAAGGAGGCATGATGCTTTTCAGTTTCTGAGTGTATGGGAATAATTTCAACTATCTTTAAACAGCTGCATGGTAGATATTTACATCTGAGCTGCTCACTTGGGCTTCCCTTTGCATTCCGTGGAGAGATTTAGGGACTATTATAACATGACTGGTCTGATCTACATTAGACAACTACAGAAGAAAGAGCCAGACTGGACCGTACCTCTGCTACTTTCTTTCCTCTAATGACATGGACTTTAGACAGTTAATTCGGTCAGATATCTACGTTTATATTTTAGGATATCTAATATAGATGTCTAAATATAGACATATATAAAATTTTATATCTATGTTTAATTTTGGTCAGATGCATCCTGCTCTTTGTCTACAGCTTATAACCACATTTTCATAATCTTCATTAAAAATGGGCTAACATTTCTTTCACATGCCAAAGATGTCACTCTGTTAAAAAAGAGACAGTTAATCCTTTTGGATATTAGATTTTCCTCTAGTCCCCTGTATTTCTTAGTCATTTCTGAAGACAGTAAATAACTATAAAAGTGGTATGTTTTAGCTTGACATACACAATATTTTCTATTTGGTACACTAAATATTGGAGCTATTCTTTATATGTTACCATTAGGAGACATTGGTTAAAACATACTAATTAAAATAGAGCTGCAATTGAGGTGTTTAGTGATTTGTTTTGGGGTTTGGTTTTCGTTTTTTGTTTTGCTTTTTTTTTTTTTTTTTAATAGAACTCAGTTGCAACCTTAATGGATTCAAATGCAAACCTTACATGTGGTTTTGAAAGAGCAACCAAATAAAAACTCCACACCACAGAATTATCAAGGTAGGCACCTGTACATGGTAGCCTTTGAGGCACAAATATTTTGCCAATAAATGCACCTCTAATTGTCCATACCACAAGACCTGCCAACATCAGCTGCTCTGTATTGCTTCATTAGGTCAGTCTTTCACGGTGCGGAGCCAGGAATAAACCAGGCATCCTCCTGGGCGCAGTTTGCAGTTGCTTAGCATGAGAAGCAGTAATGTCATGCTCCCAACCTACATTATGATTACTTTCTGGCTTGTAGAGAGAGAGAAATTGGAGAGGTCCACAGAGCCCAAATATGTCAGTGCCAGAAGACAAGTGAAGAACTGTGGGCTTCGTGGAGAGCTCAGAGCCAACCATGGTCCTTCATAGCCATTTACACACCATGGGTTAATTTCCATACACTGTCAACTTTATGTCATGGTTACAACAGTGTCTCCTGTTTCCTGTAGGCAGCAGTGAATCATATCAGTAAATGAACACTTACTTACAGGTACGTTTCTCTTATATCTCAGAGCAATTTTCACAAGCTTCAAAATGACATTAGAGATGAAAATGGAGAAAGAATGAAGCTGGGTTGTGGCTGTGGTGACATTCATGGTAGTTATAGCTGCTGCGGAGTAATTCTTTCCCAAAAGGGAAAAGCAGAATGAGGCTAGAGCTAGAACATGCTTACCCCATCTTACATCTCATTACTAAGCCCCTTCTTGCAGGGATTCTGTCCCTCAAACCATGGGCATCATGGATACCCAGATATTGTTTCAAAGCTACAACACAGTCCTAAGGAACAGCCCTACCTAACTTAGGGGAGGGAAGACTTCCTCAGACCAACATGGCCCTCTGCACCTCCTGCCAAATCACCTTCCCTCTGCATCTCCTGCCGAACAGCATCCTCTGGAGATACATCTTGAGATACTTTAGATAGCATTTGTGAGGACTGTTGTCCGATTGATGGATGCCCAGTTGGTAGACCAAATTTAAGAGTTTTCTTTTGAAAAAATCTAGTAGGTGTGTTTGTGTCAGCTTAGTCTCTTCTTATGCAGGACTCAGTTGCTGGTTTTGACAATTCTATTAATATTAACAATTTTATAATAATATTGACAATTTTAATAATAATGATATCCATTTTTTTTAAAAAATTGTAGGGAAAAAAGTATTTAGCCATTTCTCTGCATAACTTAGGCCAAGACACCCTGTCGTTGACATCACTATTCAATAGCATTCCTCTTTTAGAGATGCTATTGTATCGTTTCAAACCAAATTGAAGGTCATCTCCTATCTTTTCAATCCTTAGAGCTATTTTGTCGTTTCCAATATTTTTGGCTGGAGCCCTAGAAAGTTTTCAGGCTACAACATTTTAGTAAATGAACTTGCCTAATACATCTGCAAGGTGTCAGTGGCTATTTTTAATTTATTTCTTTTTAGCATAATATAGTTTTACTTAGGCTTTGTTTATTTTCCAAAGAAGGAAATGTAATTAAGCTTGAGAAATCATAGACACCCTTTTTATGAACTCATATGCAATGTCTAGACTTTTCTGAAGTCATATTGCCTGACAATATTTTGAATATTTTAAAATAAACAAGACAGCTGTACAAAAATAAAAACCAAAGAACAAAATGATCATTTACACTGTCATCTGTGCTTACAAAAGATTTTCAAAGCCATTGTCTTCTTACTGCAAGTTGTAGCTTCTACACACCCTTGTGTCTTAACAATATAGTCTAGTGACTCAAAACTGACCGAAAAGTGAACTCAAAAACTGCCCCATAAAGAAAGAAAGGGTCAATATTTAATATTCTTAGTCAGCACTTTCACCAAAGCAGGCATGAAATATGGGGGGTTTTTAAGTCAGTGTCATTTCAGCAGAAAGGATGTCAAAATATAATGGATTAATTAGGGCACAGGAAACAAAGAGAGAGTTGGCTGTCTCCTGTGTGCTTTAGAGAAATGTCTTTCCATTCCATGCAGCTCAGGGGAATCATAGTATAGTTGGTTGACTAATGTAAAGTGAATATTTGGCCTTGTTTGAAATAAATAGGAAAGATTTTTATTTCAGGAGAACACTCATATATATACGTGTCCTTCGTTAGAATAACATGATTCATAAAGTCATGAAAAGGTTCTAGAGAAAAGCACAATCAGTAATAAACACTAATATTATATGTACCCAGTAATATATAGTCAAATAAACATTTTAATATCATAAAATTTGATCACTTTTAATAATGAGGGCACACCAAATAATCAAGTTTGCACTATAAAGCTATTGTAAACTATGTGTATGGTATCACCCCTGAAAGTTCTGTCTTTCCTAGAATCTATTTAAAGAGGACTCCCTTGAGTGAGACAAACATTTTGCAAAGGCTGACAGAAACAAATACTAATAATAACAGAGAAATACACAACACCATTCTGTCCGTGACCTCAGTGAGTGGCTGTTTCTCTTGAGAAGGACCTGACAGGGCTCTAGGTGAAAAGAGAAAACTTAGTGAAGAGAGTTAACTAGGATTCAGTCACCTGAAAGCAGCAGAGCCTGGCCTCATACTGCTTCATGTTTAGCCTACTGTCAGCCAGGACTCCCAGGTCCTTCTCAGCTTAGGTGTTGGATTTTGCATCTGTCCTTGCTGAATCTCCCTGCCTCCCATAAGGGACCTGTTGGCCCGTTCCTCCAGCCTGTGGAGGCCACTCTCAATAGTGGCCCTCCCCTCAAGTATACTCAGTACAGCCAAAGTTTAGTGTAAACAACCAACTTAAGGAGAGCACATTCCACAACCTCAGCCAGGTCTTGGATACTAAACAGTTAAACAGGACAGGACCCAGGACAGACTCCTGAAGAAGTCTGCTTGTAACCAGCCACCAGGTGGAGTGTCCCTTCAACCCAATGGTCCAGCCAGTTTTTCACCCGCTGAGTAGTACACACATCCAGGACAACGGTAATGTCCCAGCTTAGATGCAAACAATACCATTGGAGACAGTGACAGAAGACTTGCTAAAGTCAAGGCAGACAACATACACTGTCTTCTTCATCTACAGATCATGTCATTTCTTCAGAGTTTTCACATGCTTGGTAGTTAGAAAATTATAGAAACATTTATTTCATGAATCGTTTTGTCACAAGCTCAAGGATAAAAATATATTATAAAGGAAACAGTAAAAAAATCTCTTCCTTCCTCTGAATAGTTAGCTTAGTTCAAACTAATTCAAAGTGCAAAGACCTCTGTATCTAAGGAAGGTATTGTGAGAAATGCTAGAAGGGACACATTTGGATTTTCTGACTTTCATTATACAATGAGAAACATCATAATACTTTGCTTCCTGAAAACTGTGGCATTATGGGCAGGACATAGCCTTTGAAGAGGATTCCTGACTCCTTCAGTGGAATAGTAATTATGAATGGTAGCTACGAATGATCTGTATGACTCAGGTCTTATTTGATGCATGCCCTCAGAACACAGAATTAAAATAATTTCTTCATAGGTGTTCATATGTTTCTTCCCCCTAGTATCTAAGAATTTGGCAAATATTTAAATGTTTACTTTTATCACACCTGTGGACAATTAGGGTATTCAATTGCCTCAAATTTACAGCTGGGAACTGAAGGAAAAAACCATCCTAAGATCAAAATTGACAAATAGATCACATATATTTTATGTCTAACATTGAACACAGTCCCCATTTTCCCAAGAGTATTTGATGTGACATAGCATCACACTCAGAAGATAGCTCATCATTGGTTTGAATTGTAACACTGAGTTCTTAGCACATCTACAAATCGATGCTCAAGAGTCTGAAATCAGAAACTAGCGGAGAAAATAGCGGAAACCCACTTGACATTCAGCTGTTAGCATTTTGGTGTAAGTAGTTTGCCAACATTGCTTTGAAACTACATCGTAATGGCAGGTTTAGATTCTGAATCATTAGTCTAACGGACAGCTTTTTGTCCATGTACAATTTTTTCTTTCCTACTTTGACATGATACACTTCCCAGCTTCTCTAGCAGGTGAGATGGAGGTTCTGTAAGAAATTATCTCATTTTCTGCATAAATTTTGTTCACTGCAGAATACTATCTGGATGGTGCCATGAATACCTAGCAGCCTAGAAAGGAATGCTAGTGTCAGCTCCGCCTGTATGAATTATCATAATGAATCTGGAAAAGCATGCATGTTTCTGTGTTTATAAATCACCTTGCAGAATGAATCCACAGCCGAAGCTGGATGCTCAGGCGCTATCAATAAATATTAATGATTTGGAAAATTGGATGAATTTGTCCATATCCAGGATGAAATATTACTCTAGCAAAATATGAATATGGTATCAAAATATTTCTCCCTTAAGCTTCATACATATTTGTTCATAAGAAATCCTGAATTGTAAGAGTCTATTTCCATGTTTCTCTGGAAAGGACCACCTACAACTGAAATCAAGTAGGTGAAAAGAAAGAAGGAAAGTTAGATATTGGAGTTACACTGTTTTATGTTTAGATCCGGACAATCTTTGTCTTAAGCAGAAAGGTGGATGGTTTTGAATTTTGAATTTTGTTCTAACTGCTTTTAACAAACTGGGAATCTCCCTGGCCTGCTTCACCTTGATCCCAGAACTAACATTGACCTCTAATACCTGTCAGTAACTGAAGTATCTCTTTATCTCACATTTATGCCTTCTGAGCACTCCGAGTTTACAGTTAAGTTTCCAGGGGCACATGTCACACACAGCTTTGGGCCAGATTCTGTAAATACATTTTTGAATAAATGCTTATGTATGTAGGACAAAGTATTGTGTCTGTGGGTGTGGACTTGGACAAAGGTAAGAACCCCTCCTCACAGTTCTCAGCCCTGTGTTCCTAGTCACTGGGGAACAGCTCTCAGGATAGCTCGGGCTCTCCTGTTCCTGGCTTTTGCCGTGCTCTCTGTCCATTTCCAGTTGTCTGTCTTTGGACTTGGCTTGTTCAGCAATTAGATAGAGCCTGTCTCCTACAAATTCAGTGGGTATCTCTGTCTGTCTCTTCTGTCTTTTTCTAGTTTCTTGAAAAGTTTCTTCTTTACCTTTTTTTAAACAATGCTTTTTCATCTTTGTATCTTTATCCTATTTAGGCTCTCTCTGTATTCTTTTCTGTTTTGAGAAGTGTGCACTTCCATTTCTCCAAGAGAAACTGATTATATTTGAGTAGGTGATTGTTAATTCAAAACCAACCTACTGTTAACTTGATCTGATGGGATATAACCCATGTTGGCTAATATTAATCACTCTGTATCCCATGGTTATTGTCAACCACATAGAAATTTCTTATCATCACCCAGACTTGTAAGTTAAGCATCTAGTTTCTCCACCCACGTAGGCAGCAGTGTATATATAAAGAGAGCTTTATCAGTATGAAACACTAGATTTCAAGCTCTTTCAGTTAGGAAGGTAAAGAGAAAATATATCATGTGCAACACAGACAGGTCACATAGCATGTGACATAAGTTTTGTAGATTGGAATATGCATAACTGTTAAAAATGGTGAACCTTTTCAGTATCCAAATTCTATGCCCAGTTTATTTTTAAAACAATTCTAGTTAATAGTCACTGATGCCAGCCCAAAGCTCTGTTGAAGCCAAACTTGGCAACATTTGCCAGTACTTTGCTATCATTGCTGTAATTACTTTTTTTGGATAGTTGACCAATTTTTAAATTATTGTCATTTTGAAGGAGTTCATCCTAATGACATCTCCTGCCTTGATTTAGTAGGCATCTGTTATATGCTATGTTGAATGAGTGCTCATTTTCAGTAAAATGTTCTAAAATCTTATGAAGAATATCATATGAATTGTAGAAAAAAATCTGCCTAGTGAAACTTTCCAGATAGGTAGTTTTTGTTTGCAAAAAAACCCAAACAATTATTTTAAAGGATTATGTAAATATTCAGTTTGTAACCTTCTACACCAATATTTCATTGACATTACACCTCCACTGTGGAATTATGCTGTGATGTAGTAGATAACATATTAAGAAGTGGGTAACATTTTTGCTGAGATACAGCATGTATATTTAATAGATTAAATTCCAGTTTGTGTTAAACACCCTGGCCGTCTGGGAGGTTGTATCTTCTTTTCGCAGCTGGGACCTTATATGCTTCCCCCCCCTCCCCCCCAGTATTTTGCAGGGAGTAGGGAAATTGGTGTTATAAAAAGTGTGACACAAAAAGAAACAGGTGGGAGCATTAGTGCCTGTCTGAAAATTACACTTTACAATAAAGCCTCCTGCAGTGCTTAAGAACTTCCCCTTTAGTGTTCTGTAAAATGATCACATTGCCTAATAGGCTCAATTCAATAATTGCTTTTCCTCTTTTTTAAGTGTCCCTTTTCTGCAGTGTTTACACATAAAATGGTGCAGAAAGTACAGTGTGAAAAACAACTAAATGCAGCATTTTTACTGCTCATTAAATCCATTTTGCATGTGTATGCCTTTCAAAATAATTCTTTTCCTTGCTCTCAGGTGGGAACACATTCTAAAATAAAACAGGCCCATGGAATAGAATAATAGATAAAATTTAAATGCAGCATGGGTAATTCTAATTGAGTACTGGACTGGAAGTTATAACATAAGAAAAAAAACAGTTTTGGGAGAGGATATGATGTTCAGTCTTTTAGATACTTCAGTTTCTATAGATAAGAGACTAGCTACACTTACGGGTCAAATTACAGCAGTCTTGAATCAACCATTAACAGCAGAACACAAGAAGACACATTAGTATAAATCTTTTAGTGCAAATCATGCTCACGGTATTTGCTCTGTTACACAATTACAGAAACAAGATTTGTTCCCTGTATAGCAGATGTGATCTGGAAGACCCGGTGTCATTGAGAACACCAGCTCATTGAATACCTGCATTTTTTACCCCACATTTATAGCAGCATAGTACCCTGAGAACATGTACATGCTGTAAGCTAACAGGGTAAAACACCATCCTTCTAAAGGAAAAGAAGTGTGCATTTAAACAACAGTGTAAGGAGGGCGCCTTAAAATCAAATTAGGATTTCCTATTTTTTTTTTAATTTCTTCTTTGTATTTGGTGTCCTTTCATTCAGAAACTCGCATCTCCTATTCTGAAGACATAACCTCTCTTTATGAAGTTTGATACTGATTTTGGAATTGCTACTTTTTCCCTATTGAGAATAGTTTGTATTCTTCCTTTCTGCACTGTTACTTTACCTTTTTCAGTTCACTATTTTCAATACAAAAATTACTTTTATTTTTCACCCTTCCCTAGCTTTCTGGGTCTATGTTATATATATTTTTTTCTTAAATTACAATTATCTATTTTTTTTCCTATTTTTAAAGCATCCAAAACAGGGAGAAGCAGGTTTCTGTGACTTGGTCTATTATACATCAGTTCTGTACGTTTACTATGATCTCAAGTTCTTGGTGTGCAGACCGCAAGCTCAGAGCGTAAGCTTTTTTTAAATCACTGAATTGCTATGGAGGTGGAGGTATTGGCCTGTTCACCAGTCATTGCAAAGCTGAGGCTTATGTATGATTAATGTGCAAATGAGGTGCAGAAAATGAACGCTGGAAGAACGGGTTTAATCGACAAACTCAAATGCAACCTTCTGCCTGATCGTCCTTCTCCAGAATTATAAATTCTCAGTCAGTGTGCAAATTTTAGAAGGGGGTATGAATGGAATGAGTATGGGAGGATAACAATACAGTTGTGTCTGTTGGCATACTTTTGGAATGGCTGTCTTATATGTGAAAGGCAAAGCCACAAGTGAGTTGCGGGGTTTTTTTTAAGTGAGCACTGAAGCCTGTCCCTTCACTGTTCCTACCTAATACTGCGCTAGTATTCATACTGCATTTGCACCAGAGACACCCATTCAGTAAATCCAGTGCTTGCTGACATCATTTTCTAAAACTGTATTGGAAATTTTCCCTTCCTTACAAAACTGAGACTCATAGTCCCTATTGGCAGCAGTACTCTTTGCTAAAGGACAACCCAAGAGAACTGTTTTGAAAGGTGATGGAATTGTTCCACTGCACGGCAAAGACATTTTGCCCCATCACTGAATAGGCAGTGAGACATGTTCACAAACCCACTGAATTTCCCAGTGTTTTCGTGCATGTATTATTGGTCTTTTTTTCACAGTTTTTTGGAAGATGCTCTTTGCTCTCCTTTCCCTGGAGTTATTGCTGGGAAAAATCACTTGATAAAGTTGTTCTCAGTTACCCTGAGAGAGTACTATTCTGACATATATTTTGACAAATATGCTAAATGGGTGGCATATTTACAAAATATATGGTGTTTGTATGGATGGAAGGAAGCGCATATCTCTCCACACAAAGAATTTTGTGGCATTAGCCCAGCCAATTAAGCCACCTGCTAAGGGCTGGAAAGCAAAGGTTAGAAAAATATCCAAACAACCTTTTTAGGTGTGAAAATGTAAGCTTAACGCTAGTCTTTGGTGTGTGAGCATAACCCCAAAACAAATAGAGATGACAGGTAAGTGGGATTGTGGTTCTGACAGTTATGGCAGGAAACAGGTAAGAGAATGAATAAATTAATGCCATTTATTATTAGTGTAAATTACAAATTATTCATTGTTCATTTTAGATAAGTCTTTGTCGTTCTATTGCAAGGAAAATCTCAGAGATTTCGCAGACCTAAGTTTGGCTATATAAAATGAAATTTCCAGATTCAAGGCTTAGTATTTACAGTACCGCTGTAAACTGTTTCCAAAACTTATAAGACCTGAGGAAAGACTGAGTCTGTGATTTGCAGTCTTGCACAGGAGAGCAAAAGTGTCGGGCTTGAAGGATGCAGAACCGCAAGAAGAGAACTGCCATGAAACTGCTATAGCTGGTTGCCTGGTTTGTCTCTCATTTAAGAACCTGCTATAAGCAGCTGAGGGGCTGAGCAGCCACACCGGGGCTCTTAATAGTGGATAACCCAGTCAGGGAATGATCTAACTGGGAGACAGTGGTGAGTTAGTGGGTTTTGGCTGGTGGGCCTCTGAATAGAAAATTTCATCACAGATGTGTGTGCTGAGCTGCATGCATACCTGTTTTTGTGCATTACGGAGGAGAGGCTTGAGGAAACAGTCTTGTGCAAAGGAAGAACAACACTGGTTATTCATTATCAAAATAATACAAAGAAAATGAAAGTATTTGGTGTTTATACATTGGAAAAGAGAAAAAATGGCTACTACTTAGTAAAGGACCCTGTAACTGTCTCCTGTGCATCTCCTTCCATGCTTAATGGGAGTTGCCACATGCCCATCTGTGGTGGGGTGACCATGGCTGGCTGCCAGACGCCCACCCAGCCACTATCGCACTCACCCTCCTCAACAGGATGCGGATCAAGATAAGGACAGGGAGATCACTTACCAATTACTGTCATGGGCAAAACAGACTTTGCTCAGGGAAAATTAATTTAATTTATTGCCAGTTAGAGTAGAGTTGGATGGTGAGAAACAAAGACAAAAACTGGAAACACCTTCCCCCACCCCACACCTTTCTCCCAGGCTCACCTTCGCTCCTTCATTCCCAGCTCCTCTGTTTCCCCCCTTCATGGGATGGGGAATGGGAGCTGTGGTCAGTCCATAACAGCTCCTCTCTGCCTCTCCTTCCTCCTCACACTGCTCCAGAGCGGTCTCCTCCAGGGGCTGCAGGGGAATCCCTGCTCTGGCGCCTGGACCACCTCCTCCCTCTCCTCCTCCCTCTCCTCCTCCCCCTCCTCCTCCCCTCCCCTCGGTGCTTGCAGGGCTGTTTCTCACGCTTTTTCCCTCACCCCTCGCTGCCAGGCAGCGTTTTGCCCTTCCTTAGCCAGGCTTTCTCTGAGGCGCCACCACCGTGGCTGTGGGGCTCAGCCGTGCCCTGCGGCGGGTCGGTTGGAGCCGGCTGTGACCGGCACAGCGCAGCGCCAGCCTCTCCTCACAGCGGCCGCCCTGCAGGCCCTGCCAGCGCCTGGGCACCCGCACCCAGTACAGCATCTCAGCGGGCTTGGGGACGGGCAGCTAAATCCTTGCTGAGGGCTGCTGCACAGCCACGCGTCTGCATAAGATTTCTGTAATGAACTTTACAGCACGGATCCACTTCTTAAAACACGTGGCAGGTCTCTGTAGATACATACATATTTTGTTGTTGTCATTGTTTTGTTTTATTACTGCTTAGAAACACGGCATTGGTAACTCTTAAGATGAAATTATAAAGATTTTAGCAAGGATTGAGAAGTGCTAGTGGGGTGGGCTGTGATATCCCCGCGATGGGAGCGGGAGGCCCAGCCACAACCTGCTCAGTGCGCAGCAGTGCTCACCTCAGAGCTGGGCGAGCTGACAGGGTGCGGGGGAGCGTGGCTCTTCAGGGAATGCTAGGAGGGAGGTAAGTGGGAGACAGATCAGTGTTTCTACTTATTATTGCTATTTAATTGTAATTTTTGGGGGGTTTGCTCTTTGCTTTTGTTTTGTTTTTTTAACTTTCTATTGCTCTCAAATATCCCTGACCTATCTTCTTACCTCATACATGCAATTTCTAGAATGCTCCAAATGGAGTCTGTTTGTCCAGGGCAGTGACAGTCTGAGGGAGCTCTCAGCACCATCTGCGTTCAGCTTGTTCTTTAAAATGTATTTACTTGCAGTTTGCACCTAGAGGCAAAAAACGAAGTCTAGACAATTATATGGTAATCAACATCAAAAAAGGGAACTACATAAACCCGAAGAATCTTGTTAAAAAGAAGCTAAAAGGGGCAGCTAAGAGAATTAAATCTTTCCAGGCAGCCTGAGGACTACGTTAGAAAAATAAAAAAAAGAGTTTATAACCCCAGGGTCAATACGTATCACCTAGCAGAAACACTTGAGAAGGAGAAATTGATGAGGCTAAATGGAAGAGAAAGCAAAGTAATAAAAATGGAGAAGCCATAATTTGAAAAGCTGAAGTTGTTTTCCAAAGGAGAGAGAAGATCCTTAGATTTTGGCAGATTAAATATGAAAATGCAGAAAGCCAAACGACCAAAACAAGAAAAAAAAATGTTTGAGGAGCAACTAGCAAAGGGAATTGAAAGTAATAGTTAATCTTTCTTGAAACATATCAGGAAGTGTGCCAGTACATTTCTAGGATCAACTGAGGATCAAAGTATAAGGGGAAGCCAGATGAATTTGCTACATCCATATTTACTGTGGAAGAAACTGGTTATATTACAGACTGGTTCCCTTTTTTTCTGAGGTGCTCACCGGCAAGATTTTCTTAAGTGGATTGTGGAGGAGGTTATGGAAAAAAAGGGCAAAACGAGCAGTAACAAACCAGCAGGACCAGATGGTTTCACCCCAGCATTCGAAGGGAATTCAAGGATGAGATTGATGAATTACGAACAGTGACAGGAAACTTCATGCTTAAAACCACCTTGCTAACTCGGGACATCAGGGCTTCAGGAGAGATCCCAGAATGTGCAAGTCTGTAGAACTGACGTCTGGGCTTCACAAATAGTAAAAACTATTTGTTTACTAATAGTAAAAAGGACTAGAATTAGCAGACATCTGAATAAAAACAAACTTTCTGAGCGGAATCCCTTTTGCAGAGGGAAAATCATATCTTATATTGGAGTTCCTTGAAGGGCACGGAAAATATGCCTTGTGGTGGCCTATTTGATACAGAGGGGAAGTATTACAGATGTTTCCAAAATTGTAAATGGCAGAGAGAGATGTTAGGGACTTTTGGTTCATTCTCTCTTCAAATAGAAATGTTTAAGGGTAAATTAAGCTAGTAAGAACCAGTTTTGTCGCAAAGCAAGAAGGTCATTTTTCATACAATGACTGGTAAACTTTGGGAATTTGTTGTCAGTGGATATGGCAGATGGTAAAAATTTGTGGTAATTCAAGGGAAAACTGCATAAGTTCATGGAAAGGAAAATCCTTAAGGTTTCCAGAATACTTTTAAACTGTGCTTGGTGTCAGAAGTGCCTATGATAGTTGTAGGTCAGAGGAGTGCTTGGGGAGGCAACATCTGTGCTTGGCCTGTTCCCTAGGCATCTGCTTATCCCTGGTGCTGGAGATAAGGCACTGGGCTAGCTGAACTTTTACTCTGATCAAGTCAGCTGTTTCTATGCTGTTAAGCGTTGAACACAGACTGTTGCGGCTTGCTAGGACTAGATGCTAATGGAGCTGGATCCCATTGAGAGCTTGAGGATATCTCCTTTACAGTGCTAAAATTATTACCATGAAGGTACTAATGAATAATTTTCTGTGTGAGAGAAGTTTGTGTGATCTAAAGCACTCCCCTCTGTGTGGAGATAATGATACATTTGGGAGAAGAAAAGCAAACTCCTGTAAGTAAATAATGTTTGTCTCCTTTTCCCTTTATTGTATTACTGGTTCATAAGTTATTTTTAGATGTAAAAGAAATTGACACAGACCATGGTATAGGACTTAGCTCTGAAATATAAATAATCATAAGTTCCCAGGGTATTGTTATTAAGATGTCATTATATTATCTTGAAAGCATGAAGCATTTTATTATTTATTATGATCTAATACAGTGTGCTTCAACTTCAGCTTTCTTTGACACCGGTGAAAAAATATAACTGAGGTAGAAAAATTTTATGGTGTATTTCCATTCATTTGGTGCTCCTATAACTGTTGTAAATATCAACAAACATTTGGTTACTTGTTGAGAAGAACCCATGATTCAACTAAAGATCTTAGAAATGTCGTTGTTATGGCTAGTAATTAAAAGTATCTTATCCGGTGAAAAGAGGATATTGTGCTACATCTCCCAAACTTCATGGTGTTTTTATATGCATTGAAAGTCAAGAAATGCATACCTTGGTTAATGAGGGTTGGTACTGAAGACTTTGTATAATCCTTGCTTGTCATTCATGTTGCAGCACTGGTACTTTTATCAGCTCTCTGGGTGTTGTCACTGCACCTCAAATGCATGAAGGAATTTTAGTTTAATGAGGCTTCTCCTTGACTTTGCCTTACATCAACAGCAAATGATTTTAAAAAAGTAGTACTTGGACAAGCAAGTAACTGCGAATGAGATTTTCAACTGTTTACTTAATGGAAAAAGCGGAAGTGAATCAGCCACTCTTCATTTTCCTCTTTGATTCTTGTGCCAGCAAGCATTTGACCTTAGCTCCAAAAATGCAGCTGCTGTTTTTTACATGGGATTGCTCAGCATATTGTAGTAACAGAGACAGAGTTTCTTACGAGTCTTGGGACATAGCTTTTACTGAAAACAGTGCAAGTTAGGCATGTGAATATCCATCAGTGTGTCAGCGTAAAATACCTAAGCAGTCTAAAATCCTGACTTGTCAAAGGAAAAAAAAAAAAGCTCATAATAATCTTTGCTCATTAATACCTTGATATACCCTTCTGGCCTCAACTGGCAGTGGGGATATCGCCAACAGACATAATGCTGATGAAAGAAAAAAAGAAAAGAGAAATGAAAATGCAGCATGACAGTAGTTATCTCCTGTTTCCTCCTTCTTGCAGTCTCCACCATTATTTCTACCTGTAGAGTTGCATGTGGTACTTCAGCATAGCCTATGTAAGCCAAGCTAGTTTCAGAAAATATACATTTTTTAATCCTATAATACAAAAATGTAAAACATTTAAAGTAAGTGGTGGTGAATCTCTTTCTGCTATTTTTCTGTTATTTCTGATAAATCAGTATTTTCCCGAGCTTTTGTTGCTCTGGCCGGGGATGCAGTATGCTTGTAAACTTGTATGAAGAAACAGAATGTTATAAGTGATCTGAAGACATGCCGGTTGAAAAGACGTTATTTTCCTCTGTTTTATGAAATGCATAGTAACTAAGGTGTGCACATCCTATCATTATGCTTTGCTGCTGCTTTCCTATCCCCAGCAGTACTTCATTAACATTAGGAGCATAGTTCCTGGTTAATCCCAGTAATTTTCAGCAGCCATTCTGATGCATCCACTTGAGCACCATATTATCTTAATACTGCTGACATTTGCATGTCTTTGAAATACATTTTTTTCAGATATTGTCCATTTAATCCACTGCAGTTTCTATCATCCTTTGTTCTTACAGTCGTGCTTTACTTACAGCTGATAAAAAAGAATAATCTACTAATTTTTCAATAGCTCTTAAAGGTTAAGAAGGAATCAACAAGGTGTAAACAGCAGTGTAAGAAGCCCAAAGATTTAGCTGTTTGAACACAGACTACATAATTAGAAACCTATAGAACTAGAATTACAGTGAAACCAGGCCATTAAGATTTCTGTGTTTAATCAACGATTTTTCATGTGAATGAAATTCTTACATGCCATATATCATCTCAGCTGTACTCTGACAGAAAAGAAAAAGCCCCTAGGAACAGCAATAAAACATTTAAACAAGGTGTGACAATTATTCTTTATATTCACTTATCTGTATATAGTTTCTCCTCTTCTCCCCCCTGCTCCCCTGCCTTATCTGAGAGTGTAGGTCTTAGCTTATGAGGCTGAAAGGAAAGGGATTTGTCTTTCTAATTTGCACATCAATATATGGCACTGATCCCAGGCAGAACAGGGGAAGGGCGTATATTACCGACGTGCTCCAGTACTGATCCAGAGTACTTCTAGCTCCAGAATTTAAAACGAGCCTTCAAGGCATCGCTGTTTCTCTGCTTCATGTTTTACCCATTCCCCTGACTGAAATAATGTCCCTGTAGTTCTCAGTGGACCTCACTACTCTCCCTGGGTGAGATTACCTGGCTGTCAGTCTGAAGCTCGTGTTCTGCTGACTTTCCATTCTCTGGATGAGGTGGTGGCTTCATCAAGTCTGCCTTTCCCCTCTACCTGCAGCAGTAAGGCACATGCATCTGATGGAGAAGGTCTCTCCTCCTTCACTTTCTTGCACAATCTCCTAGAAGCAAGGTTGTCACTTGCCCTTAATTATCGGAGTGTCATTAGGGATATCTTATCCATTGCCTGTGAGAGCTGTTATATGACTCAGGTCATATATTGTACATCCACCTGAACAGCTCGTTGTTGTGCCGTCTGTCCATACCAGGCCTTCAATACAAGACTTCTGATACAAAAGCAGCATCTTTGCTACTTTATAGAAATTGGAAAACACCTTATCCAATCTGTGGTCAGGTCCAGGCCAACCTGTGGATATTCCTTGCAAAGTATTAACTAGTACTTTGTCCTTGAGCTAGTGTCAGTTAGCTGACGGTGGCAGTCATTTCTGCAAGGCCTCCATTCCCCTCAAAGTAAGGCAGGATTTATGACATAAGATTTTTTTAATGTATTTTTTTTCTTTCCTGCTGCTGTACTGGCTTACACCTCTCCTGCCTTTTTAGCCTCAGGAATCTTTTTGAAACAGATGTTATGCTTCTGTAGAGAACTTTTTTTTCCTGGTTAAAATTTAAAAGAAATATAAATTATTTATAAACTGGCAACACAAAATGAACAGTATAGCCATACATACCATTGTTTTCTACAGACAGAAGATTTTAAAGCACGCTTTTTATGAAAGCAGTTTGTAAGCTGTAGAGGTTATAGTGTTTTCTCTGAACTTAAGATGTTTTGAGCCTCAGACTTTAAAATACCTATAAAAAAGTGTGGTTAATAGCTGGCTACTATAAATGTTCTGAAATACTAGTTTTTTTATTTGAAGTACTAAAAATGCATTAAAATATCCAGGTCTCTTTCAGAATAAATCTGAAAGAAATTAAATCAGTGCCTATTCCCTGTCCTTCCAATGGTGTTTTTAAAAGAGGTTTACCGTTTTTGTTTATGCTATGCATCAGTATGCCTGTATTCTTCAGTTTCCTATCTGCTCCCAAGTGACAGTCTGGCCTTGAAAGTTTGGAAATACAGACGCCTCTTTCTCCCTTCTCCATTTTGTGTTTCCGCAACCGTAACTGATGGAAGTCAGAAATAAAGTAGTTTAGGAAATTTTGCCTTTTATGGGAGTAATTGCCTGCAGGGTGCAGGAATGTCTGAAGACTTGAGAAAGTAAGAAGGAGCAGAAATGTCCAATCTGTTGTTTGGAAAGTTGGTCAGATTCAGAGAAAGCAAAAAACAGGAGGGGAGGTGGAATGAGACACCAAAGTTTGAAAGTAGATGGAATATATGACAAATGTGGGAGAGATTTGGGCAAAATGGAAAACCAGAAGGTGAGGTTATAGAATGGGCACTGTACAGACCAGGTAGCTGAAGGCACTTACTGTTTTCTGCTATGGAAGTCCATTAAAAGTAGCATGTCTGCAGTGTTCAAAGGGTATCTCCTACTTTCTGACTGAGGAAGTAGAAGAGGCAGATGCCCAAGAAAAAGGGTGGAGAAAATCAAGAGCCCCTTAGAAAGCATGCAATGTTTTTAATCTTAAAATGTATCAAGAAGGTGGAGGGTATAAGCACAAGATTCTTTTCTTTTTCACTGTGAACACTTGTGTATGTGCGAGATGGAGCACACAGCTCCAGTACAAGAGAGACACAGATCTGCAACACCTTAATTTTTTTTTTTCCTTTTTTCTTTCTCTTTTTATTTTTTAAAACTGGCCTATAAAGTTTACTGGCAGTGTCCCATCAGTGTGTGAATAAAAGCTGCTGTAGGCTGGAAACTGGCAGCCTCCTCTTAAAACTGTGTACATATGGGGTAGATGCATCATACACACATCTCATGTAGAGTGCAACCACTTGTATGGTATTATCTGACTGTTCAGAAAGAATGCAATTTTGAATTTAAGAGCTCCACCCACAAGTATAGCCATATTAAAATATTGGCAGGGCCTAATAAGTGTAGGAAAATCGTGGTCAGTTTTAAATATCAAGGGGAAAAAAGGAATAAAAAAAAATCTGTTAGTGAAGACAATGAGATTTTAATTCCTTGAAGAAAATTAGCCACAACGGCTACCACTTAATCTGATGAAGTAGTTCCATTAGGGAAATTAGCAAATTAGTTGGATACCAATAATAATAACAACAATAAAATACTTAAAGACTGTAGGGAATTTTGCAAATCATCTAAAGAGCTCAAGAGTTCAGGTCTTAAAAAAAAAAGCAAAACTTGAAAATAATTTTGGATAAGAAACAGAAGTACACCTACAGAGAAAGTGTCAGGCTTGGAAGAGTACTGGACGTATACTTGGGGAAATATTCAGTACCACAATAAATTGGTTTAAAAGTAGAAGTGGAATGAAGAAATGAAGGATTTCTGAGGTCTTATGATGAAATTCAAACATGAGAGTATTGTTCATCAAAAGAATAAAAATAGAAGTATTTTTTAATTCTTTTCTATATGCAAGCAGTAAAACTAGAGTGTCTTAAAGGAATATTATTTGGATTTTTTTTTTTTTATTTTAAAGCACAAACTTGGAAACGAAGTCTGAAATCATTCAGAGATTTCATTGCACCAAAATAAGACTGGCAATCAGTAAGCAATTAAACATTCTTAAAACAGCTATAAAAACTGAAATACATTTTGCACTTCCATGAGAGTTAAAAATATTTTGCTACAGCTTATCCTGAAACACAGATGTCTGAACCTTCACTAGGTTGAAAAGATTGGATATTTAGAATAATTCATAGATTTGCCTTCCCTAGAACTTGCTATTAGAAAGTATGTTTTATATATTGGAATAATATAAAGTATTAAATTTTTGCATTGCTATAAAAATGGTAGCTGAAGCAGGCAACTGTCATATAAACTGAAGGACTTTTGTTCTTAGTGATATTGATCCTCAAAGTGGGTTTAAATAGAATTCCGAGTACAATACTTTAAGAGCAGAAAGTATTCTGCATGTGGTTTGTTGTTAAGTACTACCAAAAAGTATGTTGACTGGTAACTTAATATTCCTTTTTTAAGGATTTTTATATAGTCGCAGTGTTTACTCATTTCAGTACTCTCAAGTCATTATGGTAGTGCTGGATTAATTCTTCATTCAGACATAGACAGAATAATTCACTGATCAATGGACAAAATATCGTCGTTCATATGAATCAGAAAGGGCTTCACTCCAGAATGTATACTAGATTTGGATGGCTAGGATTTTAATGCATTTTCATATTTTAGTGTATGATCTGAGCTGTTGCAGAATGAAGGAAAAAAGCATATTATATGGTGCAATACCTTTTAGAACAGGCTCTTAATATGGCATATACAAAGGAAAATGTTTTGCAGAAATGATAATTGCTGAAAGACAGAAAAAAGTAGAAAACAGAAAAATCACATGATTACTTAAAAACACAGGTTGAATAATTTAAATGGTCAGCATGAGCTGTAAGCCTTCAGCGATAGCAGATGCCTCTCAATCCTGATCTATCTTTACACACTGGCACACAGCTAAGACCTTTTGTCAATAGTTCAGGAGTTTATAGTTAATTTCCATTTAAGAGTAATCAAGCTCTATAAGACAAAGTCTGAATTTGTTCACTCTGCAGGAGATCCATGTGATTTGTAGACCCTATGAACTTTGCAAAAAGGTTTCTAGTTCTTATGTAAATTGAAGATAATAGGGTTTGTCATGTTAATCAGGAAAAACTTCAATTTATAGGGTACAATTCAGCAAATAAATTGATATATGGATTTGAAGTTATTAATGTCAATTAGAAAAGCTGACTTTCTGAGCGTCTCTGCAAACCTTCTATTATTAGAACAAGATTTAGCTGTCTGTCCACAATGGAAAGGTAGATCAGGGTTTGCTGGTACCTGTGCTAATGGTGTTGGCCTAAGTAGGGGGCTGTAAGGGAAGTAGGAACTCTGTAGCCAGAACTGTCTTCTCTCTTGCTCATTGGGCAGTCAAGCCTAACCTCATACTGAGTAGCTTCTAATAGGAGAGGAGGGAAGCCAAGCGGGGGAGAAATGATCAATAAAATTAAGAAATACAAAATAGACCGTATTTCTCTTCCAGATGAAGAGGACAGTCTTGCTTAGAATTACTTTTATTTTTTCTATGAACACATAGAGGAACTTTTAACAGAAGTCTCCTTCAGGACGTATTTAAAAATGTAAGGCAAAACAGTTTGTCTGCAAAGACAGGTGACATTTGTAAGAGGTTAGCATGTTATTTTTATGGCATGCAATGGTAATTTCACTGCAAGATGAGTTTAATAACTCTAAGACAAAAAGGAGATTCCTTCTGATAGAGGAGAGCAGATAAGATGCTTAGGTAAAAGCCTTAAAAGAAATCAATAACATTAGGAGCAGCACTGCTGAAACTGGCAAAATAAAATATGTAACCTGAATGATTATAGTATTTTTTTAGAAATCTTTATAACAAGAACAGTTTTTAAGAAGATGGATTTTTAGGTAACTATTTTCCTGACTCTGAGTAGTTAGAGGTACTTGGGGCGATAAATGTTGTTAGTAACCAACAGTGCACAGTTTGATTTCATGTCTCACTGCATTTATTCTGAGTTGGCCGTTTGCATGCTCTGGTATTGGGGGCATAAGAAATCACTTAAATAAGTAACTGTGTTATCACGTACTACAGTGATGGGTTCCTATGTATTCCACTATTGAGAAAATCTGCTGACTTGACCTCAGTTTTGATGTATTGCACAATATCACGACGAAGCTTTTTCTGACATTGACCTATCGGCCACATTGCACATTTGTGAGCTCTCTGGTTTTGCATTTCCTTCAAAGCTGAAGGGCTGGCAGTGCTAGCACAACCAAAACAACCCTGACAAAACACTGCTTCTCCAACACACACACAGTGACTATTGGTAAAGAATTATAATTCTCTGGACTATTTTTTTCACTTCCAATGTGGATCATGGGAAGACAGTGGATCACCCACAGCAGTGAGCACACCAATTTGGTGTCCTCTTTTTTCCTCCCACGTTAAAATTACCTTAGGAAGGATGGTACTTCATGAACAAGCTTAGGGTACTCCCTTACATCTGCCTTCTTGTGGCAATGGATTTTGAGTTTATTTAAACCAAATTCTGGACTACATCCCTATGGCATCTCCTCACAAAGTTGTTTTTTGGGTTTTCTTGAGACAATCTTTTTGTCCATCTCTAACCTCCCTGCTGTTTACAATAGCAGAATACAAGGGGTGTTTCTGATGCAATTCACTGATAAGGTATCTTCTGATTTCACGTAAGTTCTCTTGTTGATCTCTCTCATGACTATGAGAAAGCTATTCTCCAAAATGTTATTCACAGCAGGTTTTTTGTACTTCTTTGGGAAGATTATAGAATCATAGAACCATAGAATGGTTTGGGTTGGAAGGGACCTTAAAGATCATCTAGAGTTCCAACCCCCCTGCCATGGGCAGAGACACCTTTCACTAGACCAGGTTGCTCAAAGACCCATCCAGCCTGGCCTTGAGCACTTCCAGGGATGGGGCATCCACAGCTTCTCTGGGCAACCTGTTCCAGTGCCTCACCACCCTCATAGTGAAGAACTTCCTCATATCCAAGTTTGTAGCCATTACCCCTTGTCCTATCACTGTGCTGCCTTGTAAAAAGTCCCTCTCCAGCTTTCTTGTAGGCCCCCTTCAGGTATGGAAGGCTGCTATAAGGTCTCCTTGGATTGTGAATAATTAACGAGATTGTTAATAATACTGGAATTAGGTAAGAAACTTCATATATACATACATATATATATATGGATTATGCACTTTTCAGGATATTTGTTTGATATTGCCTTGGCTTCTTGATAATAACTAACATAAAGGAAACAGTTAAGGGGGAGGGGGCCACAAGAAACGCACAAAAGGCAAAGGGAAAAACTACAGGTAAATAGTTGCAAAGAAGTTAATGTTGCAATGGGTTAGTGGTCAACTGGGAAAAAGCTATCCAGACAGAGACCAGCAGCGTTACACAGCTGTGTTAAGGGCTGAAAGCCTTAGGTCAAAGGGAGTCCTGGACTCTAAATATACTAAAGGATAAAGGGGAGTGGGTTATCAGCCTGATGAGAGGGAGATACAGAAGGAAAGATAATTATGGCAGAAAGAGAACATTCACGTTCTTACAGGCAAAGGTAGGTATTGACTGACCTAAAAGGAATCTTAAAAATGGTTGCAAGGAAAGATTAGAGTGTAGATAGGAGGAAATATGAATATGAAAAATTACTCGTTTACCTCTTAGCAATATATACTTTGTATCTTCGGGTAAAAGAATAAATACCTTTGCTTTGACAAGACTGTTCTTGAGTCACTTTAATCAGTTGTATCACAGGCTGCTGAGGGATAAGGACTTGCGGCTGCAAATTTAGTCTATAGTATCAACGTGGTAGCATCTGTAATTCAGTGAGCCAATCTGAAGGTGAGAGGACTGCCTGATCTATCCAAAGCACGCTACAGGCAGGGAGGCCTGTCACCCAGGTGCATTTGTGATGGACAAAAGAAAGGCTTTATCTGTATCCAGGACAGAAGATAAGGGATGAAGAGTTGGAGGCTTTTTGTTTGTTTTGGGTTGGGTTTTTTCTTCACTTTTCTATCTTTTTTTTTTTCTATTTTTTAGCATTCTCTTTTTTTTTCTGTAAATGGCAAATACTAACAGTGTTTGAGATTCCTGTCACCTCTTTAAGTTTATCATTTAAGCAACTTTTTCACAGACGTAATACACTGCAACTGTCGTCAACATTTCTTGTTGTTCCTGTTGTCTTTATAGCTGTGAATTCCTGACAAATTTTTATGATATAAAAAGTAGAAATCTATATTTTGTTGCCACCTCATTTTTAGCGTATGTTGGTAATCTAATTCTTAACCATTTTAAAACTCTTGGCATAGGGCATCAGAAATATTCTTAGGCTACATTATGTCTGTTGAGATGCTTAAAAGAGAAAAGTATAGACAAATATAATAGTCAATTCAGATGTTCAAAGCTTCCTTCTTAAAAAAAGAGAACTTCATAAAAGGTACTTACGATATTCTTGACTAATTCTTCTGGGGAGAAAAATAATCTGTGATGGTTTCTCAAGCTTTGCAGAACTACAAAATCACAGAGTTCTTATAAAATAAAAATCATCTATCCAAGCATTTTAGGAAAGGCTAGTGACTCTGGATATTCATGGCTTTGATAGATTAAATGCTCCCAAACCAGTTCATCCCAATATGACTCATCAGACTGAGACTTTATATAAATAAGACGTTCCCTCAGGATTTAAACTTTCAACTGAATGATTAACTGACAAAGCTAAAAATCCAGATTCTCAATACAGAGAAACTCTGTAAGTTTCAAATTAATGAAGCAATCATTCCCTTAGATGACTTTCAACATTGCACCAAGATTTCAACAAAAAATGCTCTGATAAATGCGGTGATACCTTTTACATTACTCATTTGAGCATTTCCAATAGATTACGTTTTTATGGACTTCAGAGAATACAAGTGTTCCCCTGTTTGGAGAAGTAAAAAGCAATGTTCAAGAGGGCCATACTCAAAATAATGAATTTACTTGTAATGTTAGTGTTCCACAAATCCTTCTTCCATCTTTCTTATTTTTATCCACATTGGCTACAAAATTTTGACAGGATGCTTAGATACCCAGATGGATGATAGTATCCTCAGTGAGACTCAGTATGTAAAAAGCCGGCACTGTTTTTCTGTTGTTGTTGTTCTGTTTTTTTTTTTTTTGAGTGTGATCTTAAGGAAATTAGAAGGTTATCCTGTGCTAGTATTATGAGGCAGTAAGTATCTGAGTGTTGTTTACTAAGGTCTCAGTGAAGAACACTTTGCAGGTGACCTTTCTGTACACAAAAATCAGAAAAGGACAACAAAAATGAATAGAGCCAAGAACTTTCAAGTGAGAATGGATTGCATTGCTTAAATTCACTTTGTTCAGAAAGAAGAGGTGATACAATAGATCTATGTATCATTTTTAAATGAAGGCTAAGTTAAGATAAATATAATGGTTAGATATAAAGATATCGCTAGAAAGAAGGATTAAAGGAAAGCACTGAAACATCACAGTCCTTTGGTTAAGGATGGAGAAGGGGATGGAAAATGAACGAATTTGTTTTAAAATACTACTGTGTAACTTTTAAAAGCCTAGATTATAAAAAATATTAATGTGGACTTAAATATTAACTGTTGACTTTAATGTTACATAAACACTTGTTGAAAAGGTAAGTCTGTGCCTAAGTGTTCTTTTCTAATCAAATCTGACTGTGGTTTTTAAAACATATTTTTTTTTCCAACACATTCCAGTTTGCCCTTAGCTTTCTCGTTGACTTATTTTGGAAGAAAAGGTTTCTTAGCCTCAGCATTAGAAAATAATTTTGCCTTTTTTGCAAATTCTTTGTTAAGTTACTTGCAAGAAAACTCCTGTTCCACAGTATAAAGCATAAATCATCCCGGAACATGATACCATTTTTTTGATATCCTCATTGCAATCCCATTTCAGTTTGGGAAAGAATACCAAATTCTGTTGCTTTTTATGTCAAGTTTTGAGGCTAACATGAAGACAGTTAACAAAATTATTTATTTATAAAAAAAAAAAAAACGTTTCCTTTTGCAAGTCAGTTACTGAAAGCTTCTGGGCCTTTCTATTAGGATTAAACATAAATTATACCAAAATCTAAGCCCATTTAGCAGTTCTTTAGAGACAGTATAGAGTTCACATTTCTTTTGGGGGGCTGGCAGAGAAGTCATTGGTCATAGTTAAGGATTTTTAGTATGCTTGTGATTGGTATCACTGAAAATTCTTTCAGTTTAATGCAATCCTGATAGTGCTACTGTGGGCAGCCGCATGCAAAGCCAAATCAGTAAAAGCAATACATGCTAGCCAAAGAAATAGCATGGGCTGTCACAGTTGAGCTGTGTCTTTGAAAGAATTTATTCAGTACAGCATGCTTAATTTGTTTGTTTTTGTTTTGAAAGGTTTTCACACTGGGAGCAAATTAGAATAGGTAAGCCAGAAACAGAGCTGTGTTTTGGGGAAGAAAACAGCATCTTGGTGCTTCAGCTCTGCTACCTCCCTCAACCCAATGAAGGGTCTCAGTGGTAGCACAGCTCATTTCCACTTAACTGCATCCACATGGGAGGGATTAAACCAGGAATATAGAAAAGCACCTCTCACCCAAGATGGGAAGAAGAAGGGAGGACAGACTTGTTCTTTGGGTGACTGCATTGGTACTAGCAGCTGCATGCTCCTGTTAGGACAGAGCAGATCGGTGAGCTTGTTTGTGCCATGAAATGTGTGAAGCTAGTAATGTGCAATTGCATTAGTGGCCACAGTGCTCATTCCGACTTTATAGCTATTGTGCTCCACGAAAGATGTTTTCAGGATTGTCTGAGAAAAACTGGTAAGTGTGATTCAACTTGAAGTAAGCACAAATGCAAGGCACAGGGGTACCCTATTTGTTCCAGGCCATACAGTAATAGATAGCGTTACGGCAACTCCTTAGTAGTGAAGAAAAGCTGAAATTCTGCAGTGTTGGAGATGTACGCAGTGGAGAAAAATGTGGAACATTAGGAGTGTACATATTTGCCGGCTGTTTTAGAATGTCAAACCTAAATATCCCCCAGTTGAGGCAGAACCCTTTCAAAATGTTGGGTAAGAGAAAGAACATCTGTCTAGATCTGCATCCATGAACATGTTTCAATAGGATAAACTATGGGGAATTTGCACTTCTCTGTGCCTTGTGTCACAGAAGGAAATCTTCCCCATCAGTGTTTCAGCTGCATTTGTGCTTTGGACAATGAAGGTACTAAAGCAATTATCAAGGAATAGCCAATATGCTCTAAATTTATGGTTCCTTTACCCTTTTATCTAGTAAATTTTTTTCCCCCTGCCAATAATCTCAGAAGGTATCAAATTCAAACAACAAAGAAGGAGGGAGAGAGAGAGGCCTACTAAGTACAAGGCTATCGTAACTTATAACAAGGTTATAATATGCAGAAGCATTACTTACCATATCCTGCAATATTCATTGCCACTGCTAGGAGATCAGTGTAAGACAGATAAAAGTAAATACGTTTTTGCACAGCAGGTAGGAAACTTCCAGAATTCATTGCCGCAGGATGCTGGGTTGACAGACAGCATAAGCAGATTCCAGAAGATAATTAGAGATATTCATAGGCAACAAATCTAAATACTAAGTAGCCACAAAAGAGAACAAGAGATGTGCCCTCCAACATCGCCAACAGAATCATCGTTGATGCTGGCAGAGTACAGGGGGAATGGACCACAGAAAATGGCCACACTCACATGCTTTCCTTAAACAGGCGCTCCCTATGTCACTGACCACAGCATCATGCTGGCCTGGGTGCATGAGCATGTCTCATGTTCTTAGCTCACGTCTGCCTAACTAAGGAATTGTTAAGACCAGAGTGTCTCAAAGCTTCCCAGCAGTGCAGGCAAAATTTAATTTTGTGGCTGTGACAGAATTGCTGCTTTAGGCACCATCCTCCCCAAGAGCGGTGAGGTGGATTGAGAGCTGTGCGCGGCCACCATGATGTGTTGGCTGTGGGCTGGCTGCCCACGAATCACTCTGCTGCTGCCACTAAGCCAGTACAGGATGGCTTAATATTAACTGTTAATTAGCAGCTTCCCCGACACCCGGAGTATGTAGATCTGCCTCTCTCTAAGCCGTGATTTTTCTGCCACCATCATTTTGCAACCATAGCTAGGCACTCTGTATACGACTAGAGTTGGGATATTACAATGTGACAAAGCTCCCTGAATAATTTATATCTAAGGCTCCATTTCACACTTACTTGTTATCCTATGGGTTTTCCCCTAGGATATGCCATCTAATTTCAATTTAAAACGTAAGTTCCATAAATTACCACTGCTCAGAAGTTGCTTTAACATGCCATTTATGAAGGTAATGGTGCACATTGTAGCAGAAGTGTTTCAAAGTTTCCACTCCTGGGATTACAGATTCACAGTAAACTGGTAAATGGGGAACAATGAGGAGTTTGCTAGAAAATTGAACAAATCCACCTTAACATATCAAAGCAAATTGCACCGTAATGTTGTGAACTCTGTAGGGCAATGTTTCTGCAACAGCATGGACACCTAGATTCCCTCCTTGCATTAAGCAGAAGGGAAGTGTGTATATTGTGTGTCATGTGTACTTAGATACCAGCTCCTCAAAGTGCACTTAGGAAGAGTATTAAGACATATTTATGGTAAGGCATAAATAAGGCCCATTATACTGACAGTTCTTAATCCTTAGTTTAAAATTATGTGAATTTTGTTTTATTCCCTGAGAATACGATTTTCTAAAAAAATCGTAACTTCAGAGAATAGCCAGTCTAGGTAACAAGTTCAACAATGATTTAATGACATGTCATCCAAATATTACTAAAATGTGTATAAATCTCTGTTACCTTTCAAGAGAAACAGAAGTTACAGTATTTTTACTTTAAAAAGTAGTATAAATTATATAGCAGTAAATGCATTTCAGAAAATTTCACTTTGTTTATATGTCTTGCCTTACTTAAAATCATGTCATTGCAGTCATTAGGACTATTTTTCTGTGCATGAGGCCACATTTTGGCAAAATGTCTCTCCTTAGGTATTTAGGCTTAATTCTTATTCTTAACATTTATTATATTTAATAGGCTTTAAACACCTGCTTAAATTAATGAAATTAAGTATTTCTTGCGTAAGACTAGCAACTAATTTGGCATCTGCTGATTTTATAACAACGTTTTATATTTTGTTTTATTACTTAGTCATACAACTGCATACTTCAATAGGAAAATATAATGTAGCATTCTCCTACCAAATAAATGTGCAAATCTAGAACTTCTGATGGAAATTACTTAAGTAGTGTACCCAAAAGAAAGGGATTGATATTTGAGTTATAATGTACAAAGCTGCCAGATACAAGTAATGTAGCACTGAATCCCCAGGCTGTATATATCTTGCTTTAGTGACTAGTATCTAAGGACCTGAGATTCTCTGTCAGTTTGTGAGATAGGATTCAGTAAGCTAGCTTTTCATTCCCCGTCATGGACCTATCTTTCTGGTGATTTCCCTCATGTCAATTTGAAAGTAGATCTTGTTACACGTAAGTAAAGACTGCATACCAGTAATAAATACATTCTGCTGTCTGTTAGGCAAATGGCATGAACTGTGGAGCTCCTTGAGAGTCTTCAGGAAAGCGTTAGGTATCACTTGCCAGTGGGAGGGTATATGTGAATCTGCAAGATGGTCCCTTTTCTACAGTGACCTTGACTGGCCTAGGGGGTGATTGCTGTCAGTGCTTTGCCTTTGGCCTGTTTGATGCGAGTTCATGAGGCACAAGAGGAAGGTTTCACAAAAGAAAGAAATCCAGGATTTTAAGTCAAGTCTTATATTGTTTATGATAACATGCGTAACAAGCAATTATTTGAGGGAAGGATGCAGAAAGGGGGGGAAAAGGGATGGGCTGTGATACAATGCAGGAACAGAAACAAATTTACATTGTGTGTAAGATGTGCTACTTTGAGACTGATATGCCTGGTTCAGGAAAAACATCCAGCGCATGCAAGTGCGCTTGTGAATGTGAATGGCCTAAATACTTTTAGAATCCATTTACAAACCACTTAAATCTACCTCAGCCTGCCTGCATGATTTCTGATGCTTGTCAGCCACACAGGACCATATTGCTCATCACACAAATGGAAAGCTGTTTTCACTTAGCTTTCCAAGCCTCTTGCCAGACTGTGGGCCTTGAAACCTCACAAGAACTATCTTTTAATTTAGGAAAGATCTTGGCCTGTTCCAGTACCATTCTGTTTCCTTTTTTGTTTCTCTTCTTTTCTCTGCTTGTTCTTTTACTTTATTTAGTCATTCCCATCTGGGATGATGAGGTTGTAACAGTGGCAGTTCATTATATCCAGTAATTCAAATGATCATTGAATATTCTTTGATGGCAGGTTACTATTCATAAGTTTCTGACACTACTGTTGCTGATGTATATGTTGCATATACATGCTTCATGTGTCTGATTAAATGCATTGCTTTGAATCCAACAGGCCAGAACCAGTACTGTGGACAAAGGACGGTGGAGAACTACCAGATCCAGAGAGAATGGTTGTTAATGGCAGGGTCCTAAGCATCAGTTTCCTAAACAAAACAGACAATGGCACATACCGATGTGAAGCAAAAAATCCTATTGGCCGAAACAGCACAGAATATGTCCTGATAGTACATGGTGAGTGTGTTCTCGTTAGTTTTTTGGTGCATGTTATACATATGTAGCATTTCAAGAAAATACAATCAGTTGCTTATGATCATTACCAAAGGAATAGCAAGAAAAAGCCAGAAGTATAATTGCACTTTTATTGGTGCTATCGTTTAGTTCTGGGGAGTGTGTTTACTTCCTTTTATTGGCATGCCTCTCTTCATGCAGTTTAAACAAAATATATTCACTTCTGTTGTGAGCTTTTTGCAAAGTAAGCACCTGTAAAAATGTTTTGCAGTATGTAGGTACGGTTTTATAAAAACTTGCCTCGGGCATGAGCTGTTCAGATAAAGCTGGTTACAAAAGGATATATGAAGAGAAATACGGAAATACCAGACAGGCGGATGCTTGAGGTTTTTTGTTTAGTTTTTTATAGACCACCAAAGACAGGACATCAGATACTTTTCTTCACACAATTTATAGCCCACTACTGAGGAAATTCAGCTTATACAACTTAGCTGATCATCATCTGGCCTATCGTTACAGTCAATCCTCAAAAATAAGTCATGTCCTAAATTCATGATACTTCTTCTAATAAAATAAAAAAATAGTAAGATTCACATTAAATTACAGTTGATTTGCTTTCCTTAATTAATTAGGCAACAATATGTGTCACATGAAAAGAATAGCTTGCTTTTACATTGATCATGAAATAGATTGATATAACTCAGGTACAGGAGAAACTGTAATGCAAAGTTAGCATTTGCTTTTAACACAGCTTTGCAATATGGATCTAGCAGTCTCAAAACATAATGTTCTCTTATCACAGATATGTATGTGATAATTCCTGGAAGATTGTAAGTTCTGTAATTTGAATTTTAACCTAAGTGAATATAGAGGCAGAAGCTCCAGTGTAGTTCATGATGGTACTTTTTTTCCCTCTAGTTTTTAAGAAAATGCAACTTCTTATAACTATGACAAAATAAAATGCAACAATCTAATACAAATGCGCACTATATAGATTTTATTTGCTCATGATGAATTCAGGTATAACAAATATATGTTTCTTTGGTGTTTATAAGGTCTCAAAAACATTTTTCACTAAAGGTTTAACCTGCCTTTAGGTATTTGGCAGAAAACTTCTAATAAGCGCTACTTTCAGCTTTCAGTAATGAGCTGTTTTTTGGCACTGTTGATGAAATGTCATTTATCAAAAGAACCCTTTAGATTACTTTTCATTTTTCTTAAAGTTCACTATTAGTTTATGTAGGATTAGTGGCACAAGTAAGGAGGAGGTCTTTGCATGAGGAACGCAGAGCCTGTACTGTTGCGTGAGTATTTCTGTATTAAAGACAAATAGAAAAACTAAACCCTCTAACCTCTACTTACATTGATTACTACAAGAAAAAGAAAACGTGTCTTTTACATCCTGGAGGTGGTGTTGTATTGGTTGTTGGCTGCAGGCACAAAGTGTGCTGCTTTTGATGAGGTAATGGCTTCTGTGCTTACCAAATGTTGAAACTTCTGTCGTTTGTGTTTTCTGCCCAATTTGTTTATGTGACTATTTCTGAAAATATGGCCTTTTATAATGGCAGATTTTTCCATCAGTGGTGACTTTGCAGTATACTCTATCAAAGAATATTTCACGATCTCCTATGTGTGTTTCACATAGTGGCATGCCCCCTGTTGATCTGATTATCTTGCAACAACTTCATGGCAGTCTGTAAAATCATTCATTATCAGGAAGGCATTTTGTTATGTTTGGCAGCACATTAGGCATGTTATCAGGTTTAGCTTGCACATTGCTGACCTTTTCTGTTCTGAGTACCAGAGTTTTCCTAATTGCATTTCTGCAATTCCAGTGTTAGAACTAGAGATGGTAAATGTCAGGTGCTTCCGAGGTTTCTGAAACAATGAGAGTAGTGTGACAGAATATGTGATGATGTTTAGTGCTTAACAACTTACTGCATTTCAGAGTTGTTAAGTTTATTTTAAGTACAGAAGAGACTGACACAATTATTTTATCAAGTGTAGCACAATCAGTTGTATAGATCAATTTAAGCAGTGTCTTACCCCTTCTTTAGCTCATTACATTCACGAATGTCTTTAGTGAAACATAATCCTCCTAAAATGATACAATACTTTCTCTCTCTCTTTCTTTCTCTCTCCTTCTCTGGGGGCTAGCAAACCTACTTTTTATCATTTTCTGAGGTCCATTCTTCCATTTAATAGAGGATGTATTTTTTTTCTGTATCTTCTTAAATATATCTGGGCGCATCCTTTGATTTCTCATCCCTTCCCCTGTGCCTAATGCATTGATGTAATTTTTTTGTCCTACTCCTTTGTTAGAGCTGATTTATCATATAAGTATGCCTTCTTACCTTGAATGTTAGGTTTTTAATACAAGTACATGCCAGATTTAACATCAGGGGAGGTACGTTCACAAAGATGTGGGAGAGAAGAGGGAAGGAATCTGCATGAGGAGAGAATCTCTTCACAAGAGATTCTTTTAAATTGCAGGTCAAGGAAGTAAGGTCTAGGAACAGTGACCTACCAGATCTGTAAGGAGTACGGCATAAGTGCCCTACATGCTAGTAGCCACCGCCTTAATGGAGCCTCTGGAAGTCCAGCTCCACAGTTATTAAGCAACTAATAGTTTTTCTAAGAAACTTTCAAGCCCAGAGGAGTTGCAGTGATGGAGAGAAAGAATGATAATCATATGCCCAAGTTTAGAGAGATGCTATGGCTGATTCAGTTTTTCCAGGCGAGCTTGTGTGAGAAGGCAGACGACATCAATGGAAGATATCGTCTGCAGAGGCAGGGAAGTGTAACCTGATTCACAGCTTTGCTTTTCTTATCCATACTATGATTTCCTCCACATTTTTTCCTTTTTTTCACTTCTACTTCAACAGATTTTCTGTCTTTCTGTTTATTAAGGTTGTAAAAGTTTCGTCTGGCTTCTATTCCTTTTTTCCTCTATGAAATCCCCCTCTCAGTGGGACTCAATCTATTAATTCTCTCAATTTCTGAAGTTATCTTCCTAACTCAGAGGAGATTTAGACAGCTTTAGCATAGAGAGAAGCTTGCCTAAAAATGGAAGGTATAGTTTATCATAATCAGAGATTAAGGGTAAGCAAAGCATTTATACATATTAATTATACAAACCAAGCAAAGAGCATCTCATGCCTTTAACTGGACCAACCTAGACACAAAATTATACAGAAAAGTAGTATTTTTTTCCACTGTAAATGATGATGAGGTAATACTGTTTTGATGTTAAGTGATAGCAGTGGAAATAAATATTCCTATAAGCAGATGAATGTCAATCTGTCTAATATAATTAGTATCTGATAACATAAAAAGTCTTTTTAGATTTGTAGTATAATTAAAGAAATCAGACTTCAGAGGAATTGAATATATTTGAATCAGGTAAAAGGCATGGGCTATTAAATAGGCTCATGCTGCTTTGCTGAATCAATATGGCTGCTACTTTCATTTTTCTTAACTTTTATTAATAATAATAAATGTCAAGAAAACACTTCATGAAGCAGGAAGGTGGGCACAAAGTCAGAGTTTATAGGCAGCAGTACAAAGGCAAGACATGTAGTCTGCTCAAACATTTGTCTCGTGCAGTAACAAAGGCACAAGCTTTAATGCCTGTAGCTGTTGTCATTTCTGTATTCTAATTGTCGAGCTTAGTGCTTTAGAAGTGCACATTCTGGCTAGATATATTACACCCTTTCTTTGGTAATGGGCCCCAGGCAATTTTCACTCTCTTCCAATTTATTAAGAATTTGTGTTTACCTTTGTCCAAATACTAGTCATTAATCATCAGTAAGCAGAGCTAGCTGTCAAACTCATGATGCTCAACCCAAAAACATAGATTCTACTTGCAAAGCTTAGGTAATAACTTCATTGATTTAGCTGGAGTTGAGAAAGAAGGTGGTCCATCATAATCAAACTGAAGACACAGCTGTTATGTATGTAGCAGTAGTTCATAACCTCTGGATGTTATTGCTGAAGACTTAGTTCAACACCACATCGAGTGGGTAATAGAAGTCCACATGGTTGGGAAATCTTCTTAATGGAAACAGCAACATTTCATAATTTGCAGACTTATTTGACATAAAGTACCTTGGTGAAAAACCCTGATTTGCCAATCTAAAGACATGCATTCAATTAATTGAAATATTCAGAGCTATAATGTGTCGTGTATCAATTATCTATCAAAGCAATACGGAAATTTAACATGAATCAGCAGCTGTGGATGGTCAAGGCAGTTCTTACTGCCACAATTATACATACAGTAGAAAGCGATTGAGCCAGTAACTCAGTATCTCTGGAGAGTAAAAAGTGGCATAATGTATTCCCTTGACTTCAGCCTCTCAATTATTTTGTATTTTTTTCTCGGGCAAGCTATTTTTTGCAAATAAAGGCAACTGAAAGACTGAGTTACACACTCATTAATATTTCGAAATGTACTTTTGAACAGAAGATCTCCTACAATGTGTAAGACCAAGGGTCCCGCTGCACCTTTCCTTTGGACTATAATGTATTTATCTTCCACCTCCTTGTCCAGTCCCATTTCAAAACATTTATCATCTTAGCTTTCACAATAACCTGTGGCAACAAGTTTCTGAATTGAATTATGTGCTTTGAGGGAAAAGTATTCTCTTTTGTTTGTTTAAGCCTGCTGCTTGATCTCTTCACTTCCCAACTTTCCAATCTATTTGGCCTCTTTTGCTGTTTGTGCTGTAAGTATGCAGTTAAAATCACTTTTATTTTCATGCTGCTTCCCTTCAATAGATTCTGAAGTATTTCCACCTCGCTCTCAATTTCTCTCTAATTATGATCTTCGACTCTGCATTTCCTGGATTCGTGTCCCTTGTACCCACTCTCCTTTTATGGTCTCTTTTCTACCTTTTTCTTCATTTTTGGTCTAGTAGTAAATCTCTGTGATTGACTATTCTCCATATCTGGAACAGCAGTATGCCAAATTTGCATCAGACACCTTAGTTTATTAACTCCTGCCTCTAAATACATTTATAGAGGTTCACCTTCTGTGGCCACCCATAATTCCAGCACCGTGCACTTTTACTTCTGTACAAGTTTCTTTTTAAATTAGTAGAAACTCTGTGGAATCCAAAACACATCTGAACTGAAACAAACTCCATTACCTCTGTCTGTTCTAGATTCCTTTATCTTTGCCTGTTCATTTGCCCACTATCATATTTTTATTATGTTGCATTTCTGTTGTGATGTTCTCATAGGGGCCCCTCTCCTTCCTTTATTTCTGTAACTCGTGCACATCTCTCACTCTATGAAAGTAAAAACTGAGTAGAACAGTAATTTGAAATAAAGCTGAGGAGGTGAGATTTTTTTCTGTTTTCTTTGAAAACTGAGCTTCTTGGGTAGGCAATAGATCTCCTGGTTTGTAAATATTTTCACTACAGGCCTCTGATAAATCTTGTGCACTGTTTTTGGACACCTTATCCTCATAAACATATATCAAAAATAAAAAATAAAAAAATTCACTGAAGGGGCAGGGGAGAGGTGGGAAAGAAAGGAAGCAGCATCCATGTGGAGCAGCACACTCATCAGTAATCTAGTTGCCCTCTATTTTGGTGTTAAGACCCTAGATGTTGAGGTAGCTGGACAATTTCTAAAGTTTCCTCCTTTATAGTTCCTGAGCTGAAACGTCTCATTTACAGACACATCTCAGAGAAAAGCCTTTCTTTGCCTATGGGAAAATCCTACCCTTTGAGTGAACAAAGCTTAGGCTTTGCAAAAAGAGCATTGAGCAGACCTGTGGTGTAATGAAACAATAATAGCATGTACAGCTACAATAGAGAGTGTTTTTAGTAAAAAAATAACCTTGCCCTTACAGCAATCGAGGCATATCAAGAATATGAGGCTCAGAAGACTGCTTAGGACTTCATTTAAAATTCTGAGCATATGAATACCTATGCTTTTTAGTTTTGAGGTTTTTTTTTTAATATCTGTCATTGAATTAAAAGAAATAGGGTGTTTTGAGTCCTTAAAACAGAGGTGAAAATTCTCCCCTATTCCCATCTTATAAAAAGTAAAAATAACATTAAAAAAGTACAGAGAACAACTCATGGACAGAGGAGCCTGAGCTTTCAGCTGAAAAATAAATAAATAAAAGAATGCTCTTGAAGACTTTCTCCTTCTCAGAAGCCTTCCTTACCCCCAAACCGTATCTTTTTTTCTTTTTCTCTCTTCTCCTTCCCCACTATGCATGCATGCATACACACACACCCCACACACACACGCATGCACACACAAACAAAACCAACCAATCAACCAACCAGAGGTCTAGTAACTTATCCAGGAAGAGATCTTTTGTAACTTATCCAGGAAGAGATTTTTTTTTTTCATATCTTTTGAAATCCACAGCATCTGGATGGTTTTCCTGTAAAAGCTGAGGTGTGGAGGAGTGAGGTTTCACTTTGACGGGCCTAAGAAAGTAACTCATTATAACCCTATGTTAAAGGTAGCATTATAAACACACAGAGAATTTCATTCACGTGTTATTCTGCAAAGCATAGCCCTTCAAATTGTGTTGAAATATTCTGATTTTGCGTATACATTAACATTCTAAAGTGACATTAATGTATTAAGTCATTATCATAATACTAAAGTTAACTTCTCCAGAGGACTCTCAGTTATGCTAAAAGAGGTGGCCCAGACCTTAAAGCACAATGCAGATGAATGCTGCACAATCAGATGAATTAAGAAATGATTGTGTAGTATAGCTTTTATTATTGGAATAAAGAAGAATAATGTTTAGTTGACATTTTCAGGTATAAGAAGTCTGTCAAGAAACTCATGGTGAAATTGTTGGCTTAATTTTATGGATGAATTGTCCAGCTATTATCCCTGAACACTCGAAAGGCAGCTACTTTGAAATTGCTTTTTGTTGATAAATACTTGAATAGTGAGGTCTATATAGTTGAGCTGTGTGAACTGATATTTCTTCATTTATGGTGACTTTAGAAAAATAAGATACAAATTTTTTTTTTCAGGTAAGCTCAAAATTATTTTGGAAAGTCAAGAAAATAACATTCCAAACCACAGTAACGCTTTTGGGGAATCTGTTTGACACTTCTACATTTTTACATTAAAATATTCTTTTTGATGAAATAAAACTTTTAAAATAAAGTGATTTTGTTAGATAACATTGGAAGCTTTTAATTTTTCTTTTCCATACTGGAGTACTCATTGAAATTACTGAATTCAGAGTATTTCAGTTGAATTAAATCTGGATTTGTCCTGGTTTTACTTTTTTTTTATTTTTCCTCCTGGTGGATGCAGCAAATCTCTCTCCAGGTCCAATCTTTAACAACATACTCTAACAGGTATATCTCATTCCTATTTGAATAGAAGGTGTACTTATTCTAAAAGCCTGTAGTTTTGGCTAACATCTTTAATAACAGACAACACTTGAAAATATTTAATTTTCTATGTACATACATAATTGACTAATGTGATAGTTCTTGATTTGGATTCCCTATGTGATTTCTGAAAAGGAGAAGATTGCATGTTAGTTTTGAATTATAATGAGTTTTTTTCTCCATACACAATAATTGCATAAAGTTAATATTTTGGATGCTTGTATGTGGGTAGAGCATCTACAATGAAGTACTTCTTGAACTAGATGTACTAGATATATTGCTGTTGCTCTTTTGAAAAGAATCATTTTAACTGATTTTAAGTGATTTGTATTTCCAAAATAGTGCTGTTGAGTTTATTATCACTGATTTGCTGTAGTAGCACAGCTTGCTCTCTAATTTTTCTGGACTTCAAGCTTTGCTATTGCTTATGCCTCTAACATTCTTGAACTTTACTTCAATTGAGCTTTTTTGTTTGAGGGGTCAGAATGTAAAATTACCACGTCTATGAACATCATACACAGTCTTCATGAAGAAAATATAACTGTTAACAGAATAATTTCACTTGAGATTGATGACAAAGTTATAGTCTAACAGTTGCTAATGATCGTCTGTTTCCATCTAGATCATTTATTATTCACAAAACTCAAACCATAAAGAAATTATTAAAGTGACTTAGTAATTTTCTAAATTGAAATCTTTCCTGCACCATTAGGTGCTACATGGAATGCAGATAAGGGTGTCCTGTCTCTATCTTTCTCATATGGTGCTTCTATAACTTACCTTTCTTTTGAGAATAGGTTGCTGTTTTTCACTCAATTCAAGAAAGGAAAATGATACACTATGTAGTGATATTGCTTAAAATGTCAACTGGTGGTGGTAGCCTGCTGATAGATCAGTACCATGTTTTGTTCCAACTGAGATTATAAACCTTGGGAAGGTAGCACAAATCATTGGTTCTGAGCAAATGGAGATAGATATAAATGCTTTGGGGAGATTTGCAAACAGCGTCCTGAGTCTGAGAGGGGTAGGGAAAGCTTCTGTAAAAATTATGCATCTTAGAGAGCTTTCAGAAATTGCGTATCTAAGGTCTCTGATCACATGTGAAGATGAGCACAGAGGCTCAGAGAGAAGCAGACACTTAAAAATTTGCTCATCTCAAACCATTAATATTTCTAACATCCATAATTTGATGTTAATAATTATTAGTTCTGATTATTCTATTTTTGCTATTTGTAATTTTAATGATTAATGACTTCTGAACTTTTTCTGGAGTTTATCTTAGCCTGCATTTCTATATTGTATAAAGGAAAATATATTCAATAAAATATTTCTTACAGTATTCTATTAGTATTTTACTTACAGTGAGTAAGGTTTTCCTCCCCTTTGTTTTCAGGATTCTTCCAACTAAAAAACAGATCAAACAGACAAAAATTTGCAATTTCCCTGAACTAAATTTTAAAATCTTCATACCATCTTTCTTTGCAGCAAAGGTTCAGTCTAAATTTGTGGTGGGACCCAAAGCATCTTTAGTCGCTCCTCCAAAAGGGAAACCTTTAAGCTGCCATCACAAACTATTTTTTCTAGCTCTTACTGCTTGAATTCTTGACCCAATATAACAAAATTCTCTTTGCTGTGTAATTAAAGTCACATTTTTTATTGCTAAATCATATCATAGCCTTTCTGCATTGGATCTTCCTCTGCCTTGCTATGAATTACTGTGAATTGCTTTGACTTTATCTCAAGGATTCAGAACTGTTTTGACAGCTTTCAAGAAAGCTCATTGCATCAGTCTTTCTGTATGACTCCCATGGAAAGGGGAAGAGACAGCAGAAACTAGCCAGGAGGACAATAAGGGTATATCTCAAAATCATTCTCAAGTTGCAGGGAGAAAAAAAAAAAAAACAACACAAACCCCATTGCTAGCAAGTATGAATATGGATCTACCAAAGTTGATAAAGTTGGTTGGAACAGCCAATGCCATGTGGGGATCTCCCACAACACCCTGACTTCTTTCACAAGGCTGTGGTTCCCTCACTAGCACTAAGAAAGCTGTAATCCCTTTTGAAGAAACTTACCCAGAAGGTGCCTGTGACCAGGTCTCCAGATATCTGCTATGACCAGTGGAGTTCTTATTATGGTGTAAGGTGATGCATCATTTGTGAGAAGAGCGATCCAAACAATTTTCAGTCAGGATTACTTTTCTTTTGTTAGACGGCCTGAAGACAGAAGAATTAAAGGTTTTATTTCTCTTTTCTTTATCTACTTTATACTCTGACATGCGTTTCCTTTACTTTTACTTTGCTGGTATCCACACAACTTGTTTACTCCCCAGGTACACCCTTGAAGAAAAAAAATTGCTTTTGCTTGGTAACCTCGTGCCTGAGGAGGGTATATCTTTCAGCTGAAACTGCCCGTATTAATCCTCATGGCAAGTGAAGAAAAAAATGAACCAAAGGAGAGGAGGAAGGACAGAAAAAAAAGTTTGGCAGGGTAAAACTGTAGGAGTGGGTAAAGTGTTTTATTCTTTAGATATTGCTGTGGGTCACTGCACTAGTGGATTTGTTTTTCCCTCTGTGGCTCCTGTGTTTTATATTTTCTGCAGGTTTCCTAATCCTTGATTGGTAGGAGGCAGGGAGGAGTTGAAGGAGGCTGACATGTTGAAGTGATAGTTTGCTGCTTGTTTGAGGAGAGCTCTGGATGGCTTTCATCATTCACAAGCAGGAACTGAAATCTCTTTGCACTGCTTTGTATCTCATTTTGTTTAAAATAAATTAGCAGATAATGACCAAGCATTCTTTATAACAAATGCTGCAATATTCCCTTGGTGACCTGTCCTATTTGGTGGCTTAGTAGTTAAGGTACCAAATGTCTGCCTGCCTGGAGGGAAGCTGGATAATTTTAATAGAAATAAGTCTTGACTATATTGCATGTGTCCCACCATTCATAGCAGTGCGTTACACAAAGCCAAAGAGTCATGGAGGGAATTCAACTACATGTATAGAACTCTTTTGAGCAAAAAAAAAACCCAGCGCATAAAAGATTGACAGCTAGAAAGACAGGGCCTTGTTTTCTTGTGTAATGCATTATGGTGATAAGAATGTGAGAATTAAGTGTACTAGTCAAAGACAGTGCAAAGAAGTGCAATAAACTATGTTTTAGGTTGCAAAGATGCCGTTAACTTGCCCAAGGTGATTTTCAATGGGATATAGCTATCCCACTGTGATAAAACATTTCAGATTAGTGTTGGACCCCTTTGATTTTATTTTGAAATAAGGCAATTTAAAATAAACAACATTCTCTGTTATCTCTTTTTACAAACCTTAAAATTATTGCAGTGAGTTTTGAGTTGTTTAAGCAATTTCAGTGATTTGTCCTGAATTTCTCAGAGAAATGAAAGTAGCAACCATAATAACATAGAGATCAGCAATCTGTTTACCTCCATTTAGTTTCAACACTTGTCTCCTTAATAAGGAAATTTTAGAAAATTCTCCTTGGCTTGCTTCTTGCAGTTCTGGCTGAGCTTTTTGAAATTTTTTTGCACAGAAAGAGTCAAGTGTCATTCTGAGAAATCTGTCATCTTTGTTCAAGGCTGCTGGTGTCTGAATTTGTATTGTACATTAGCTTTTCCATATAGGTTTTCAAGGGCCAGCTGTCGGTACTTTATTTCATTTAATTTTGAATACTCCTATTTTATGGCTTAGAGAAACAAGGAAATACGGCTTGTCTGTTTACTTAAAAAGAATAAAAATGAACATCACAGCCTTAATGTGATTTGTAAGCAGTGGCAATGGGCCTAGAACACCATATTAATAATGACAGAATGCTGCACTTCTGGGGCAAATCGTGCTGGCTTTATTCATACAAGATGTTTTGTGGCTTTTGTGGTAACATTTTGTCTTGAATGCAGTGAAATTGGCACTTCAGGTATACAACTGCTTTTTTAAATACAATTTTAAAAAGTTTTGTTTTCTTTTGTGTTTTTGATTGTTTTGGGGTTTTTTTTAGTAGAGGATTAAAATGAGACTCGGGAGATCTGTTCTGAACTCCCCAGTCAGGCTCAGAAGTCTGTAAAATATAAGACATGCCACTTAATTCTTCTGTGTTTATTTCCCCAGCTGTGAAATGGGAATAATACTACCTCCTCTTCCCTAACATTTTGTCTGTACAGTCTAAATAATGATATTACAAATCCTCAAGGCAAAGATCCATTCTTCACTGCATATTTATTTGTTAATGTAGAGTTGTGAACAAAATCAAGACATGTATAGATGCCTTTTTGTAAGTCAAACGACTTCGTTTGAGGTTGCAGTCTCAAAACAATGCTCTAAAACTTTACTTTTTTATTTAAAATGTTGAATTACAAAATTCTTTTTCTTAGCCTATTGCATGCTCTGCGAATTTTACTTTATTTCTTTCAGGCAAGTTGCATAAGCTTCAGTGATTTGCTCAGTGCAGTATTAGTAATTATTTTAATTAGAAAGATGGGCTTTTATACAAGATAGAATGACTCCTTTAAAATAATAGGCTTTATTAATATTACTACTATTAAATGGGAAAGGACTTTTTTTTAACTACTAGCAAAACTTGTGGTAACTTTGGGAAAAAATAGGTCTTGAAGTATACTTTTGGAGTAATCTGAAGAACATGTTGTATTCATAAAACTCCAGAACATGGAAGATTAATCTTTCTGTTGAATACGTGTTTTGATTTGTCCTTAGAAGTATATCTTGCACTAATAACCATTAATAAAGTAGAACTTAGAGCACTTGAAAACAGAATCTTCAGTATTAAAGAATTTGCCTACTTGAGAATTTAGATTTTCCTTGTACTAAGATAATCTTCAATATCTAATCATCAGGTCAAGTTATTATCAAATTTTTCCTTTTATGTTCGCTGTGTATTGCCTGGTTTTAGCACAATTGGAAATTAAGAAATAATGCATTATAACCTATTTGTTTTCTACAGTACGAAACAGTTCATATAATCTGCCCCACCAAAACTGAACAGCAGTAGGTAAATGTACTGTGAGATACTACATTATGTCACCTTTTATTCTTCTTCTTCTTCACTGAGAGCAAGAATGGTGAGCTTTTTAAATGACTAGACTGGTGACAAACAATGATTCTGATGGACAATAAAATGGGAGCGTGTTCCAGCATCTCAGGGCCTTCATTGTAAGCTTCTCTTTCTGTTTCAAGGGAGCTGCAGCTAGAGTGCTTTTGCTGATCTCAAATTCAGTGGAGTGGGGTGGGGAGCAAAATGATCCCTAAAGTAAGCACTGAGGGCTTCAAAGGTCAAACCCTACATTTTGAAAGTTATCAGCCACTAGTGCAATACTTAAATGTTGACGTTAGATGCTTTCCTGTGAAATGCTTGATTCAGGTTTCCTGTGGTCTTTTATGTGCAACTCCACCAACTGTGTGTGCAACAGACTAGTCTCCAGGTGACAAAGCCATATTTGTGGCAACATTTGTGCTGTGGAGAAAGGTCATGCTTTTCTAGCCAGAAAAAAAAAAGAAAAATGCCTTTTTGTGTGTGTTTATTGCTACTCTCTGAATTTTAGCATGTACTCATGAGCATTACAAAACGCATAGACCCAGTGCCCACTAAATCCCAAATTCTCTTCTGTGCAAGGGGAGAGATTCAAGAGGAAGGGTGGGGGCTGCCTCCGTTCAGCATGCTCTGCTTGTTAGAGTCCCCACGGAAGGTGGTAGAGGTGGAGTTTATCTAAATATTCCTTCCTGGCTGCCTGACCCAGGGCCCCACAGCACTGCGTGAGAGCTGGCCTGAGCCTGGGCACCCGAGGTAGGCAGGGAAGTCACAGGGCCGGTCCCTATTCTCAGCCCTGAGAACTTGTCCTCCCCTACCATGTCCTTCCTACTGCATTAAGGCACTTCCTTCCCATGGCTTCTTTCTTGTCACCTGCTTGAGAGCCACCGCTCCTTGTTTTCTGACAGCTCGCAGACCTGTCCTGAGCCATGACCTGGCTTTACTGGTGGAAAATCAGCCTTTCACACACCCGTAGTCTTTGTGAGTCCTGCTGTTGCTCTGGTGCACAAAATAAATGAGATAAAATAAATAGAGGAGTTGTTTCAAGACAATTAAGGGCAGTTAACTTTTTCTTCAGATTTCAATGTCAAATGAGGTGGGATAATCAGAAATAACTTGCTACTACACCTTGTTTTTTTCATATTCATCACATTTTTTATTGTGTCATAAGCAATTCTGGTCAGAGCATGTGTTGTAAAATGTGCCATGGTGTGATATCAGGTCCTCATTTTAAAGGATGAACTTTTAAGTAAATTGGGATGACACCATGCTGCCAGTACTAAGTACTAATATTGAAATGGGCTTTGTTCTTTTGAGTTCTATTCTTAACTTCCTAAGGATAGAATTTGGGCCAGGGATGTGTAGATACGAATTTTTTGCTTGGCTCTTTGAAAACAGAAGGAGACATTGTCTTTTTTGCTGTAATTTTGTAATACTTCGTCCTCCTTCATTTGCTAGTGAAACCTATTGCTTTTGAAATTGGAAAAAAAACCCAAACACCAAACTATTAAACTTTCTATAAGAAGAGAGAACTGTTGGTCTTCCCAGTTCCTAACTTAGGAAAAAAGAGCAATGAGATAAAAATCCTAGTATCTCTTAAGACTTGATTTTTTTTTCCTCTGTCCTAACTGTGCAACCAAACTGTGTATAATCAAACTTTAATGAGCTGTCCCACATCTTCTAACATTTAATATCATCTACAGGCCCATGAAATGTCTTAGAACCATGGGACTATGTGAATTTGTTTTCTTTCTAAGCTGCCTAGCCATTTTAGCCCAGCTGTATCTCTTGCATTATGAACTCATCTACCGGAAGTCTCTAATGGTTTTAAGTAGGGATCTAGACCTACATGAAGCTTTTCTAAAAGGGTTTGGATATTTTTTAATGACATCTGATTTGCTAGCAAAAATGTCAAGCACATAATTGCCATTTCAGAGTTTCATAAATCTGAATCAATTAGTAGAAAGAACCCCTTGACCTCATGTCCGTGAGCCTTCATGATCATTCAGTCTAAGTGCTAAGGAGCTATTGGCACATGATATTCAAGCTGAATGATGCTTTTGTTCAATCCAGTTTTCTTGGAGCAAGGCTAAATGCAGCTCCCTTTGAATTTAAAACCTCGCTAAATTATTTAGTACTACATACCACAGACTGATTAAATTTTGCACAGAGTAGTGAGATTGTTTCCCAGGTAGGTCATCACTCAGTTCAGTTTACCACTTAAAATTTCTTTCATTCTCAGTCAAAATACAGCAAGGGCTATCCATCATTATCACTTTGTCCTTTAATTTTTCTGTCAGCCTTTGTCAAGCTTGAAACAAAAGCCTTTACATTTTTATCAACTGCAGCTATTGTTGTCTGAACTGTGCTCAGTCATTTCAGAATATCGGTTGTGTTTTTACCAAACAAGTCAAATATTTTCAATAGGTCAGATCTATCTTTCACATAAGCCCGCTAAACCAAACAGAACCATTTCTCATTTCTTTGGAAATGGAGAGTAAAAATGCTTAGGGCCAAATAGTCAGTGAGAGTAAATTGTCCAGGCTCCCTGCACTTAAATGGATGAATGTCTTCTGCCTTAGTAAGAAGAATGCGGCGTCAATTCAAGAAAGAAGGAGAGGCGAACAGAAAATTTTGATCAGGCAGGGCTTGACAGTATTTTCAGCTAACCTTGTACAACACTATTCTGCCACTCATAAACAGACTACATCTGTGCTTCTGCTAAAGAGCAGCCTCCAGACCAAGCCAAGTGTTGCATGCTCCTCCTTTTTTCACTGCCCGCTCGCAATCAGCCATCAGATTACCTGCTGTCTGCCTTCACCTTGCCAGTGCTCATGTAGCTTGATGGCATGCGAACAGACAGTAGTGGCCGTGAAGAATGCCTTTCTAAAACCTTCCACATATTTTTCTCTGCATCCACTGAACTGTGACGTTACGTCAGGTCCTCACTGAAAAGGGAGTTCTTGACTGAGCATTTGCGGCTCAGCTCAAACCCCTCTGTGCTGCTAGAGCAAGGTTAGGAGCCCGTCTCTTTCACTGAAAATCCAATGCAGGTCTTACTTGTATAACCTGTGGGAACATACATGAAAAAGAGTTGGGACTGGAGTCAGTAACTCCCCTTGGCATGAAGTCTAACTCCTTTTCTATTTCCAACAACTTTTATGGAAACAATGAGTTGTCTGTGAATTGTTGGTATTTCAGAGGTAGCAAGGCGATGAAATGAATACCAACTTAAATACATTAATGAATTTCTGACTAAATATCTGTCTGTCAACAAACATTCGTTTTAGGAATGAGGTTTCAAAACTAATGGTGACAATTATTGCTTGACTTCTAGATCTCTGAGCATGGCTTTTCTATCTTCTTTGCTTCCCCACCTGCAAAATATAGCTATTTCCTGCTTCACAGGAGGCTAGGGATTAATACCTTAGTATTATTGAAACAGCGATCTGGTGCATTGATTTGGGTTTGGCTACTTGAATTAAAAAGTTCCAGTCTGCAAGGTGTCTTGGTCATAATGATCCTCAGTATTTAGTGGCATGAGAGTCGTAAACAAAAATTTGTTTTCAGCTGAATGTTGTGTACAACTAGATTCAGAAATTGCAAGGCCAGAAAATGGAATTAAGTTTCACTCCAACACAGGTTTCTTGGGCAGAAATCTGCAAATCCATTCTGTTAAGATCCTTCTTGACAGAGAGCTCAAGAGGACAAATCTACGGAGTCCCTTTGATAGCATGTTTCTGAGCAGTTGCCAACAGGGAGCTCTGGATAACTTAACGTGCGCCTCTCCAGCAGTATAAGATAGGTGTGCCCTGCAGTAAAAACAATGACCAAAAAGTCTGACAGGACTAGAAACAGGTTAAATTGTAATTCCCTTTTCTGGCATGCAAATGAAACAGCACACCCTCTTTAAAACATAGCTATTCATATGCCTTAAACAGAAGGCTGTGCTGTTGAGTATCAGTTTATAGTTGTAGTCTCTCTGATTTGGGGAAATACCAAACCCGCTTACCTCCTACACCTACAATACATGATGAGAGAATGAGGGGCACTGCACATTACTTCTCTTTTTTCTGAAGTGCATGTTCTGATATTCTGCATTCTCTTATGCAAAAGCATTTTCAAGGCATAGACAACTAAAGTTTTCGCAAGAATCCATAAATCTTTTTGGAAAAACTGATAAGGAGCCTTTCTGTCAGACTCAGTAGGACTGGAGGGCCCCGTACATGTAAGTCTTTTGAATGTGGGGCTCGGGTGGTTTTCAGAATGCTAATCTATGCCTGGATCTGGGCTGTCCAAAGTGAGGTTTAAGGATGGGATATGGTCTAAGTGTTCCAAAATGTGTTGTCTGGAGAGCTGTGAGCTATTCTGTTATTTTACACATACATTCCTGTTGCACACTCTCATGTCACTAAAGAAGCGATTCTACTAGGCAGAGCCTTGAACCTAAACAGGTATGAACCAGGCATTTCTAGAGCTCAGAGCAGACTTAGATTTCATTGCTTGGGCAATGAGGTGCTCTTCAGGCTGCTGATTCCTGGTTACTATCTTGTACTGTAGGCTTTGAGAGCAAGTAATTGTAATGCTGTGAGCAAAGCAGACCAACTGCAGTCATTTGTATGGTGAATTTCACCTTACTCTGATAAGAAAGAAACAAACAAAGCCAATGCTATTGCTTGTATTTATGTTCCTTTTGAGAACATATGTTTTTCTTTGAGGCTTCTGACAAGCTGCATTTTGATGTTTGGCATCAGAGTTTGTGACTTTGATCAGGAAACTAATTTCTGCACAAGTTTTCATTATTCTTGATCTGATCAGAAAAGACGAATCTATCACACCTGTATTAAAACACTGATATATCCTAGTTCTTGTTAACTAGTCTGTTTCCTAGGTAGCCTTGCTTTTAAAATAAGAAATCTTGTTGGAAACACTTCAATCAGAAGAGAAACCAGAAAGCAATGAACTTCTAAATTCACCAGTGACTCATTTAAGCTATTATGTGGTAAAATAGGTAGACAGTGTGTTCGTAGAATGGAAAGCACTGTCATAAAACCATAACTGTATTTGCCGGTTGCAGTTAACTTGCCATTGCATAGTCTTAAGTAAATGGCATATTTAAGAAAGGTAATTAATGGAACCGTAAGTCACACTAATTAGGTTTTATGTACAAGAGTGATTTGTAAAGCTTTCCTAATAAACAAGGCTTTGCTCTCTTTATGAAGTAGGTGTTTTTTTTCTGTTTGATTTCATTTTTAGCAGATACTTATCAGGGAAGGAGTTACCCTTTATGAGAAGCAATTGCATAGATCAGTACATGTGACACATATCTTTTTACCATGTTAATTTATTTCTAATGCTTGTTATACTCATTCCGGTTAATTATTGTGGTACTCACACTCCAGGTAATGTTACCATTTTTCCTGGTGATTAATGTGGCTCCACTGTGGGGGTTTTTAAAAGCCTGTTTTAATTTTTCTGGCCTGGGAATATTTTGTACCGAGAAACAGATTAAATATCAGTATACAATAGATGAAAGAGGGATCTCATGCTGTTTTCTGATGGCTTCGAAAGTGGAAAATCCCACAGGTGTAGATTCCAGAGAGAATAGTGCTGGTGTTTATCAAAACCAGAGGTATACAAAAAATTGTAGGTGACTCATAGATGTTAACTGACAAGGAGACTTTTAAAGTGGCAAAATAATCTGTTATCCAGTATGAAAATAAGGTAAGCATGCTAATTTTAAGTCTTAGGAGAGTAATTATGCAATGCTGAACTCAAGGGCCCTGTGTCTGAAATGTGTTCTGTAGGGCCCAATACTGTAAAGCTCTGAGCTACTTCCATTGATTTCAGTCAGAATTGATGATACTCAGAGACCAATTGCATTTCTTTCCACCGCAAGGGAAGACAGATCGTGGGTCAGATTTTTACTCTTTTATTGCATTGAATAGCACCCTTCAGAAACATTTTCACTGAAATCAGTGTGGAATGGGTTAGTCACCATCAACTGCTGAGAAACTAGTTCTTTCCTTTTAAACCTGTGGTATAAATAATCTGAAAAATGTCAGATGCTTTTTATGTCCTCGTGGAAGTGCTTTTCTCTAGTTGCCTTCAGGGCTTTTGTTTGTGCTTTAAAACCTGCAGTCACCTTATAAACAAAATGATACTGGTCTTTATTGGTTTTGGCAGTGTAATCAAAGTATTTTCTATCTGTACATCTGGTTATGTTCTGTTCTGTACCGGAGCATTTTGCAACAGACATTGTTGGTTCCTCTGCCACGAAGCAGCGGCACACCTAAGCCTGGCATACCTGCACTTACTTGATCAAAAGCTGAAGGGTTTTGTAGGATGCTGTCATCAGGGCTATGCATTTTTTCTGACTTGTACAGACAGTTTTTTAATAGTAATATTATTAACATTTCTGATTTTTAGTTGTAAGCTGTTTTAGAGAAATACTGATGTGTGTATTAACCATAAATTTTAAGCATTAAGGATGACTGAAAGATAACTGTGCCTGCTAATTAGGGTAAAGATTTTGAAATATACTCTGCTCTGGATCTTAGCAGACAACTGTGTCTTAAACAAATGTGTGGGAAGAAGAAAAGCAATCCGGAAAAAGCAGCTCTTATAGTTAGTAGCATTTCCTCCCCTTTTTCCTTCCATTGAGTCTGTCTGAAAGTGGGTGTTTTAACATACAGCCATTTCTCGTTAACATGTGTGTGTTTATTTTAGCATGATGGTGTTGTTTTTTTTCATCTCCCACTCTGACACAGCATGTTTCATCCGTATATGGTTTCTACTATATGAGACATTTAAAATGGCTCAGTGAAGAAATAGATTCTTGTCACTTAAACAGTCACTCTCCAGATCTGTGGAAACTTGGTCATTTTAACAGTGTTTTAAATTCTGTATGCTCGAAGATTGACTATAAAAACTGAGAGTGATAAAATGTCAAGAATTTAAAGGTACTCTGTTGTACCTGTAATAATTTATGTTGATCATGTTTTAATTTAGCCATTTTTGACATATTTGTATTTACAAATTAAACCACTATTATGGTTCTCCTTTGTTTGCATGATATGATTTTATTTTATATTTTTTTTCCACTCACCAGATGTTTTCAACACTTTGCTTCCCACTACTGTCATCCCCTCCCTTACCACTGCAACAGTCACAACCACTGTAGCCTTAACAACCAGCACAACCACATCGGCAACAGCCATCAGCACCAGAGGTACAGTATGCTTCTTTGTTATGGCCTGAAAAACACATTATAAATAGGAAATTATAGGTTTGATTTTTAAGGACAGAAATTGCTAAAGAGAGGGTTCAAACACTTCAGTTCAATATATATATATATTTAATAGAATAATCCACAGGATGGTACATGGTTAAGAAAGATTTCATATGACCTTGGATATTTTCATTGCTCTAGCAGTGTGCATGTGAACTTTGACAGGATGCTTAAGTTATTTGTATACATTTGCATTTAATTTTTTTAAGGTTAGTAAATTAACTTTAATGTAAAACGCAAGCAAGCTATTTTTAAATAAACGTGACCTTTTAAGACTGGTTATTTTGGGTGCTAATGTTTAAAACAAGATAGGTGTCTCGGCACTGGAATTACTGTTGATGCAATCTTGCTTGATAACAAAGAGGCGTCGCATTACATCACCCTTGTTAGTCTTTTACAGTTTAAGGTATTCCTAATTTAGGGGTGTCTTTATCTTACCAGAACTAGAGTAAATGAGCTGAATTTCTCTCTCCCCTCCCCGCCTCCCATCCTGTTGGGTTTTTGTCTGTTATAGCTTTTAAAATGTTTCTAGTAATGCTTTGCTTTGTTATGAGCAAAATACAAAGCCTAATTTTACCATTGTATTCAGTGACTGATCAGATAGCTGTTCAATAGCGAAGATGTGTGTGTAAGGTTTCACAGATTATCATCTTCTGGGTAGCTAGTAATCTCTCATGGTGAGTGAAATGGCAGAAGGTTCCTATTTGGTCTGTTGAAGGCTTTCATTGTGCAAGGAGAGAGGAAATAATATTCACTTACCACACTGCAAGTATTCACATGATGAGGTATAATTGTCCCAGGAAAGTTAAGACAGAGTTATGAAATCTTTTCTTTCTGGAAGCATTGTTACGAGCCAGTTGTAGTGACCTGTCTAACTTGCAAGAATAAGCTGAGCTAAATGCAAGTCCATTGTATAAAGATTGTGATAGTATCAGATCTCTCAACTTCTTCCTCCATAGGGCATTGGTATTTTAATATTGTGGCCTTTGTGTAATAAACTGACATCAAACCTGAAATCACATTTTTAAGCTTTAATATTACTTACAGTGTGAAAAAAAATATTGGTTTAGTGAAAAAGAGAGAGAGTCCTTTTCCTCAAGAAAAAAAGGATAGACCATGGAAAACAGCCCAGTGCTCACTGGTCTGAGAAGCTGCAAGACGAACATTTCCTGAAAAGGAACAGAATGACAGGAATGATCATGTCTTTATAAAAGAGTGTTTTGAGTCAGGCAGAAGAAGCTTCCCAGCTTTCTGAGGGCTCAGATGCTGGAAGGACAAAGTGCTTGGTGTGCCATGTGGGTGTTTGCTGTCCTTAATGGATTGTTTTCTTCTTCTTATGTGGTCATAACTAAATTATGTCACTGTTGTGATTGTATATTTAGTGTACTGATGTTATTGAGGCATTGTGTTATCTCCTAACTGTGATTTAGGACCGCATTTTCCTTTACTCTGAAGTGTTCATTTACACCATTTGTGTGCCCAGCATCAAGAGAAAGATCTGGAAAAGGAGAACCCTCTTCTAAGCTACAGCTCTAACACATATGAGAATGCATGCAATTTGATGCTACAGTAACAAAGAGGTACTGCTTTAAGAGAAAGTAGAAGAAGGAAATCTGGGTGAAGGTGATCAGTCACCAAAACACAAGCACTCACTTTTCCCAGAAAAAGAAGTGAATGCAGCAAAATGGCTGAGAACGTGAGACCACTTCAACCTCAAGGAACTGGTAGATATGGTCTCTTGGGCAGATAATCTAAGAGACAAAGGAATGTGGGAAGACTGTTTCTTGAAAATCTTGTATTGAAAGGAAAATGACAGTCTATCCCAATGCAGAAGAAAAATAGGACACATGTAATAGACTAATGAAGTTGTCTGTCTAACAATCTAAGAAATCAAAACCCATAAAAATGTGAAAACAAGGGAAGATTACTATAAGCATATGTCATAGAGTATATCAGTGTGGAAGAAACAGGAAACCAGGCATAAAATCAGGAACAACCAGATGCAAAAGTAATTGCAACTAGCAAGGTGTGAGAAATTTAACAAAACAAAAGGGTTTAGAAATACATTAGATGAAAGACAAAAATAAAGAAATGTAGTGATCTTTTTCATGAATGATTAGGACAAGGCTGAAGTAATTGGTGTTTTATCAGCAATGAATGACAACTGGAGTGCTGTTTCTAACAGGGGTGTCACACTGAAAGATGGCCACAAGTAGAGCCAGATCAAAGAACACGGACAGAAAGTTTAAAGATATGCTTTGTGAAGAAGCTGAAGGCACCAGTTTGTTTAGTTTTGCTTTCAAAAAAGAAAAGTCAGTATCAGTCTGATGAAGAGTTATTTTCCAAGTTCAATGGGGAAAACGAATCCACTGAATTAGTGGCAAAGGTATTTAGCGGGGAAACTTTCTAAATGCACAGGAGACAGTGATGCAGTGTAGCTGTGGAAGTTCAATGACTTCCTTCATCCATGCTTTCTTTAAAAATGCTTGATTCCCATTACAGAGGGAAATGGACAAGATGCTCTCCTTAGGTCTCTTCCTCTCCTGTCTTTCTTGGACCTATAAACAAATAACGTTCACAAATTTACAGTGAATATTGTAAAGGCAAAGTTCTGCCATCCTGAAATACTAGACTGAACTTTATCTAGAATGTCAGAGCACCTACACACCAGAGGTACAAATGGCATAAAAGCCATTTTGGAGAGGATCAGATTTTCGGTAGTATCTGTTTCTGGCTGACCAAAAAGTACCATATAAACATATTTTCCTTTGACACTTCTGCTTCTTATTCCAATAAGATTTTTGACATGAAGGAGTATATAAGGACATAAAGTTGAGAAGCTATTCATATATTTTCAACCTTCAAAACATTTTTTTTGTTGTGTTTTGGCTTCCAGGTATGTTGGAAGTAGCATTTCTCTTTATCATACTTTATCGGATCTTGTTTCATCATGCCTTAAAGAAACAGAAGTTTGCCCCAGTTCAGAGGGTAGTACATACTAATTAATAATATCTTTGAACTGGATTTCCAATAGCTGACATGATAGTCTTGCTGGATGGATTTCACTAATTCTGTTCTAAAATTATGACTTGATACTTATGAATCACCTCTGGTAAATTTTAAAGGACATTCCTCTATTCTGCATCCTTGAGGATATGTTACTCCACATCCAGTCACAGGAGGTGTCTTTACAGGAATACGATACAGGATATAAAGAGCCCAGAGAGTCTGTAAGTGTAAGGAATTTTACATTATGATGATTGTAACTCATCATTACCAAAAGCCTGAATTAATGGGGAAAAAAATTTCTCCAAACCATCATCAGTTAATTCTGGAACTGTGTGACCTATCTCTGTCTTAATTTGCATGGCATTTAGTAAACAACATGAAAAAAAGCTAGTGATCCAGTTGGATGACAGCATGATAATTCATAAATATCCTGTTTAGTCAAACTTTTCACTTTCTCAGACAAACGTATGCTTGCTTTTATGCTCAGTCCTTCAGGAATTAATTATTCTTTCACTGGTACATTACCTACTAACTCAAAAAATCTAAACACAATTTGATGCCAGCGAAGAGTATTGCCCTTTATATATTTGTCAAGGGTATCTTAAAGCCTAATAACCATGATGGGGAATGTATGACAAAATGAGAAAAAAATGTATGAGAAGAAACAATTCTAGAGGACGACGGAAAGAATAATTATACACTGTATGAGTTAGTTTCCTTTCTATCAGATTTATGTAATGTTATTTGTGAAAGCTGTGCGTGGATCCATGCTAGTGTTCCCTTTTGTGACTGGGAAGAGGCACAAGAGGATTGTGGATTTGCACCCAGTAGCGAAACAAGGGATGCCTCCCTTGCAGAAATTGTTTGTTAGCATAAAGTTAATTTAGATGGTTCTGTACCAATCCTTCAAAGTTCTGTAGGTGGAGAGGGAGTGTGATTAACAGTCTAGGAGAAGCCACCTCAAGTCAGAACAGCTCTGTGCTTCTGGATTCACAGAGATGAAAAGCTTGTGCACAGAAATGTGCACCCTCCCACAGGCTGGCATTATGTTAATCACACACTCTAAAAGCCCCTGCATTTTTTTCTAATTTAAACCCTTTTCCTATCAAGAAAAAAAAAGTCAAAGAGGTTATAAAACTTGGTAATTTTGACTTATTCTTATTACTGAAGATTGAAATCTCACCACCCCACCCCCCCAAATAGGTACAAAATTAACATTGCGAGAACATCCCAAACTCAGAAGATAGATCCATTCAGTTCGATTGCACATATCAGGGTGATTCAGTCTCAGCTGACTCACTTGTATAATGACTGTGCCAGAATGTTCAAAGCTTTATATAGCAACGCCTAAAAACATCTCCAAAAGTCATTGCGTATAGCAGAGATATGATGCAGCTCCCAGACAGCTGCACTATGAAGTTCAAGAGTTTATTTAACAGTCAGGGTGACCACAAAGCCAATGAATGTACACATTTATATATGAATGAAATCCCTGCTTTATTATAGTCCACTTTGCTTTTATTGGTTTTGGCTCTGGTATAAAAGAAAGATTTCTTAAAGGAGATCTGTGGAGCTAAATTTAGAAGAAGAGTTTACAGTGGATTAAGGAAGGGTTTGAGGATGTGATCATTTTGAAAACTATTGTGAATTTAATTTAAGTGTGAATATTTCTATTTAATAGCATAAATTTCAACCATCTTAGCTAAAAGATTACATTACTTTCTTTTTCTCCCATTTTTACCTTGGAGTCTATATGAGGAGAAAAAAAAAAGAAAAAGACTAGAATACCTATTTCATTATAGGCAGTTTAAATGCAGAAACTACTTGGGCAGTACTTGTAGTCCTCAGGTTTTTTTTTATCAAAAAAATATTAAGCATTACCAGTTCTTCCCTTGTGAATTAATTTTTCTTTCACATAATCTGATTAATATAACTTGGCACTTTGAGATATTGACAGAGAAAGAAACAACAAAGCAAGGAAAAGGTATAGAATATGTGAAGGACAAGGGAGATAAGGGTAGACATATCTTAAATATAGTTGTGTATGCTTACTTGCATTCAACTCTGATAATAAAAAAAATGATCGTTGTCTAATGTTAAAAGCAGTTTTGTATGACAGCATGCTAAAAGCTAGTTGTTTTATATACTACTTTATAGCTGTAGCACTAACATAAAATCTAATTTGTGTCTGGTTTTACTCCAACCAGGTAAGAAAATTACAGCTTTCCGGATTTTATTTCTCCTTTCTCACTTCCCTTCTCTTACAATAATCTCCTACTGGCTTATCCAACTTCTAGATTTCCCAGGAGGCCAAACAATTTGAGGTTCAAACCAACAGTTCTTTAGATTATCTTTTTCTCCCCAGACATTCAAGTAAGCCTTTAGCACCCATCTTGCAAGAACTGCCATCTCTTGATTTTATAATGACTCCTTTCATTACCTTTATTTTTCATTCTGCTTGTTTCCCAGCTGTTTAGAAGGTGTGCCAATAAATCATCGTAAACCTAAGTTAGACCATGATGAAATCCCAAACCTATTTTACAAGCCTCTTTCCCTAAGTCTTGAAACCTCTCGGGCTGTCTCTCGTCAGAGCTATCTGTTACCCAGGTGAAACATCCACAAGCTACAGCTGCGTAGTAGCTGGGAAACCTTCCCCAGCCAGCATCTGCAACCATCTGATAGAGAGGCCAGGGATGGAAAGTGCCCTTCCATTCCTTGGCACTTGTATGGGCTAAATAGAGGAGACCAGGAAGAGAAATGGTGCCTGTTTTCCCAAAGTCCACTACTAGCTAGCAGGTGCAGAGGGGAGATGCAGTAATGTAACGCTGCCTGCCTCCTTTTCTGTGTGTTCTCTGTTACCAAGGGCTCCGATATTGGAAGAAGAACTCCACAGCTGTGTTTGTGTACAGCCTCAGCTCATCAGCAGGCATGTGGCTCCTTGGGCCAAATCCTAGGCTTCTGAGCAACCGGGAGGAGAAAGGCAAAGAAGGGATCCAATGTACCCGGAGAGCAGAGAGCAAGATGGGAAGATTTGAGATTTGTTGTTTTACGATCAAACAGTTGAATTTTTTATATCGAAATACACCTGTTGTGGTGAGATTCAAACGTGATCTTTATGGAAATATGAGGAAATTAGATCCCAGAGTTTAAAAAAAAAAATTATTAGGCTGTCCTATCTTCTCCTGTGGTACTTGCAGGATGCACAAGAACTATGCCATACACAGTTCTTGGGGGGGGGAAGCTCTATAGTGTTGATGCTTAAGTCTATTTTGCCAGCTTTTTCTCAAGAAATTATTCTTCTAATGTGTACCTGCCCAGTCCTTATGTGTCTGTGCCTTCTCTGGCTCCTCATGTGTTGAACAGGACTTAGAGTTTCTAAAGTTCTACAAGTATATTTTCCAAGAGGCTTAGTAGCCCACAGTGCCCATTTTAGGGGAAACAAAGTATTTGTTCCTTTCCCTAAGCAACATTTAATTAAAGTTTCATCCCACTAGTCAGGCTTGGTGGTACAATTAATGCTGCGAATTCTCAAAGCTCACAAAATTAAGATCAACAGAGGAGATTGTAGCATCTGTTCTAACTCAAAGAACTCTTTGTTTTTTAGGTCTGATAGATACACAGCCAGGAAAAGCCTTCTTATAATATCATGGAAGTGGCTTTTGAGCATGTTAGTGCAGTGGATCATGTACACAGATTTGATAGATGCAAAAAAATTAAAATTAGGAGTCCTCAGGTGTTCCTCTTATGCTTTAACCACATGGTATAAGGTATCTCCCTGTAGCAGCCAACAACAACAACAACAAAAACCCAAAACCAAACAAAAAACCAAACTCAAGCAGTGTCTTACTTTGCTGGCTAGATTCCTATACATTTCAAAGTATGCCCACAGAGAATCAGAATGATGACAAACAGTACATGCTCACATGCATGGTGATCATAGACCAAAACCATGCTAGCTCCAAGCAAGAGGCTGTACAAACATAGTATGAAAATAATCTATATTTTCTGAAATTAAGGCTAGGAATTTTGGATATCGTTGCATCCACAGAAGATATCTTCCTGTGGCTCAGAGGAAATAGGACAACAGGGCAGTAAGTAGCATCAAATTGCGGTTATGAAAGGAAGTACTTTTTCATGCAGTGTGAAACTAAATGTGAAACTGCATTATCACTACGTGCTAAAAGAATGGTAATAGCCTGATGTTTATGTTGTGAGCAGGCCAAAATCAAAACCAAGTGTTTCTGTGTGGAATTCCCAGTTCTCAAATACTTTTAAAAGATGCTTTATGGTTGTAATATCAATCAAAGAGTAATCCTTGAGTCAACATGCACAGCACTAAAGCAGTCTAACCACAAACAAAAATTCTGGCAACATGACCCACATCATGCTAGTTACCTTGATTGCCATGAAATGTGCTTGGGCTTTTCAGTTTTTATCTTTTACAAGCTAAAGCAAAGAAATAGGCAATTTAGAAAATTGCAGTTTTCTCTGCTTAAAAGCTATTATGATGTAAGATGAAGACTGTCGTCATTATTATATGTTATTTGATCATATTATTCATGAAATGAGGCTGTTGCATTCTGGAACAAATAAAGATAGATTTCATACTCTGAATAGTTTGCCATGTAAATGAACATCATAAACGAGACATAGATTACAACATAGGCATGCTGAATACATGAAAGGAAAGGAACTATCATAATATCATATATTAGGAACCTGCTCTTTGTCTCTGGAACAAATATTTCTAGTGCTAACAAATCCATCCAGCTGTCAGCTTGCAGTAATGAAGTATGCAACTTAAAAAGTACACAATGATTTCCAGCCTTGATGGATTATCACTTAACCCAAAATGCAACGCTGTACAGATAAGTATCACAATTGGTTGATGGTCTGATAAAGATTCCATTATATAGCTGAGCTCCGGAGAGGCTTCAGCAATGCGTCAGGAATTCAAACATTCCTAACCTGAGCTCTGATCACACTGGGGTTTTTTCTACTGCATATGAATTATGCAGTCCAACAGTCTCTATTGTAAGCTAGCAGTATGAGAGATTTTCCAAATTAAGAGTCCCTTCTGCTGGAAGCGTGCTCACTGCCTGCAAAGAAAGTCCTTTGCTCTGAATTCATCCCGAGAGTTTCCCTCAGGTGCCACAGACTGTAGGGTCTTAGCGCTCCTTCTGCCCAGCCTCTACATGTAACTAGAAAGGAAACAGCAGCCTTTCAAAAAAGTACATGGGAAGGACTGAAGTCATCAGTATCATCACCTCTATGTAAAGCGTAACATCAAAGACAATATGTACTGAAGACTGTAACTGTGCTGACCATTTTCAGCTGACCTCTAGTTAAGTGGTGACCTCAGTCATAACATTTCTTACATTTTACTAATGTGTAGTCATTTTCAGTACTCAGATGTAAACAAGACATGAAACTTATATTATTCATACCAATTTCACACTCCACTCATGCTTAATAATCTTGTGACTTTCAAAATAATTAAAAAAAATTGTTTAGATATTCGTACCTGCTGCTTTAAAAGCCAGAATTCCACTGATTTCCAGAGACTTTTAGGATCAAGTATTTACAGCTCTACAAGCAGTTTGGCTTGCAATTTGGTTAAATGAGTTTATCACATCTAGCTGACAGGTAGTTTTGAGGTTTGGATGAATCTGGATTTTTGCAGTCCGAAGAGAGACAGAGTATTTTTAGTGTACTGTCAGTGTTGCCTGCAGTGCCCCATAAGCTTGAGAATGACCTGCAGATTTCTGAAGAATTTCCTCTACATAGTGAAGAATTTCTTCTACAGGAGAACAGACTGTAATATCCTTTCTTCTATGTAATACCTTACATATATATAAGCTCATTAATTTTCAGTGGGACTATATGTAATTTAGTATGTTATTCATAGATTAAAATCTGTGATCTGCTAAGTCCAGAGGGACCTACTGGGCCAGTTAGCCTAAATTCTTGTACAGATTCCACTCTCGTGGATTTATAATGAGGAACAGAAACCTTTATTTTATTAAAGAGCATCCACCAGAACATATATAGACTTAATTTAGGACCTGAAGAAATGGAGAATCCCCAATTTCCCTTGGTGTTTCTCTTCAGCAGTTAACTATCCTCATTGTTACAAATTTGAGCCTTGCTTCTCAGCTAAATTTCTTTGAGGTTAACAACCGTACATTAGTTCTTGTTAAACCCTTCTCCAGTAAAAAGGCTTCTCATTCCATGTGTATTTTCTTCTTAAAAGTGAATATTTATTACAAAGACGACTCTGTAAATATGCTTCAAAATCTGTTGGGCTACATTTGAAAGAATTGAGCCTATGCTCTTTAGGATCATTTTAAGACTTTTGGTTGATTTGTTTTGTTTTAAAGGCATTGTCAAGCGTATCTTCAATGATGAGTTTTAAGGGAAATACAATACATTTCTTTCAACGATGAGAAAGATTAGACAAATAATTTCTGTTGAATATGTTTCATTGTTGGTGTATTTATATCAAAGCACAAGGCTAATGGAGTTTCATTTTATTTAGTGAGATATTTATGGTATTTAAAGATAGTACCAGTGAAAACCAAAATTTGTTTTCTGATGTTGTGTAAGGCAGATTTTGGCAAGTTCTGTGCTGTCAGGATACTGATGAAGTGCTTCACTGTTAAAAGCAGAAGCATACAACTAAGTATCATTACAGTTAACAACAAGGACAACTAAAGCAACTGTTCCAATGTCATGTGGGATGTCAAAAAAAGACTGAAATGGTGCCGACAAGGTCTAAAAATGAGCAAAAGAAGAAAAAGAGAGGAAAATGCTTATAGTTTCAAATTTATTGCTAATACCTTTAATAAAAAATGCACGTCTTTCTCACTAACCAGTGAACTAAAGTCATCAACTGTGCCTTTGAAGCTGAAAAGATTACTCTCTCTGCCCTTGGTTTCTCTGACACTCCACTTGAAACACAGTTGATAACTTCCAGTGTGAGCCTCACAAAATATAGAATTGATACCAATTATATTAAGGTTTTTTTGGATGAAAAATGACCTTGGTAAAATGTGAAGCTACAGCATGCCCCAGAACAATAAAATAAAAGCAAAATCTACAAAGACTGACTTTGGAGATGATTTAATCTGACCTATTAATTTTTGCGTGTGAGTTTATTCAGATAGTGAATGCAAAAAAGGGTATTCTTAAGGTAATATTTTAGCATTTTTCAGAGCATTGAAATCAATTGCCTAGCCACCCCTTTTTTTACTGCATTAGCAATTCTGTGTGTCTGTTCTGTGTTGACTTTGGAGACCGTACCATGGAGAAAAATGGGTGCTGTGGTGCTTGGAGAGACTGGCTTGTGTGCGCACTTCATGGGAGTACCTCCCTCAGGAGCCAGCAGAAGCATCAGTATGGCTTAGTACTTGGCCTGGGTCTCCTCTCAGACCTATCTGGGGCCCCTGTATGGGATGTTGTACTTTATGTGGGTTATTTTCAATGTGCAGTGTACACAATGGTGAACGGGCTGAGCAACAGCACCACACAGGTGTGTTTCTAGAGCAGAATGCTGAGCGTATGCCTTGCACGTTTCAGGACACCATGCCAAAATCGTGAAGGTGCAGGGCCTGCTGTGGCGGTGGTGCGTCTCAGATGCGCTGTGCTTCTGATAGTAGGGTTAAAATGTGTTAGTTGTTACAACTAAGAGAGGGAGAGAGACTAGAAATGCAAAGAGAGCATTGCCGTGGTTCTATTACTTTAAGACTCTAAACCAAAAATCTTTAAAGGCTGATATTTTGCTGCAGTGTGGCCGTCCCATTGGGTGCAGAAAAGTACAGTCAACAAGGCTGAAGTGAAAAAGGGTGAAAAAAATTGAATACTGATGTTTTAAAAGACTAGCTTAGAACACATCTTAGAGGAAAGAAGCAGAAGAGAAGCCTGGTTTGAAGTGTACGGTCTCGTAAATGGCTGTACCTAATCACAGCTGAGTTCATTTTTTTCGTTGTGAAAATTGAGAAAGAGAGAGAATTACAAACTCATCTACTCTGAGAAATACAGGGTGGAAAACCTTATTCAATAACACTTGACTCACTGTTTGGCTGACTATAAAAGACTGAACGGGAAAGCACAAATGGAAGTGACTGAAAAAATGAAATTCAGAACCAACACAAGGAAGTACTTTTCACTCAAAGAGAAATACAATTTTTCAATAGCCTACTGAGCCACGTTTGGAATTGGAGGCACTGGGGTCATTAAAGAAGAAGGGAGATACTATTCTGGAGGAACTGTGTTAACCAAGATGACTTGTAATGGGCTGAATGGCCTTTTCCCAAATTTATGTTCTTTTTGAAAAACTTTGATTACAAGTCATCCTGCTGTGATTTAGATAGCATGAATTTGAAAAGAATGTATCAAATCCTTTCAATCAAGATGCTTGGGTTTCTTTCCAGCCTGAATTCTTGCAAGCCTGTAATAGAAAACCATCAGTCAAGGGAAAGAAGTATCAGGAATAGCAATTTACGTTAATATAAAATTTCCTTTTCCAGCATAAAGGGTAACAGACAAGGATCCTGGGCAGCAAAGGCTAGAATATAAATCTTTATGGGAATATGTTATAGGTAGTAAAAAAAAAGAAAAGGAAAAATCCCCAAGACTGACAATTTAAGGAAGCCATTCTGTTTATTTTATATACTTCTTTTCTCATGGCTAACAAGTCTCCACTGTATACACAACAGGTCATGAACTGCATTCAGCACCCTACAGAGAAGAGACGACTTTCATTTTAATGAATTCAAAGTGCCCTATCAGTCTTTAGCATTGACTTTGGACCAGGTCCCTGGGCATACTTGACAGAAGCTAGCTTTTATGACTATATTAATTCATCAGAGAAAGGGAACATCCTATGTAAAGCCTTTCCTTTTTCTTTTTTTTTTTTTTTTTGTGTAGTTTTCAATACAGAATGAGAGGAACATTTTTAATATTTAGGTTTCAGTTTGATTCAATTACTGTCTCCAGTGCAGGAATTCACTCTGTTCCTGGGCTGAATTGCATTCTTGGGCTCACTTTGAGATTCTTCGGCACAATTACTACCATTAATCCTGAACTTGTTTATCTCCTACAATGCAGTTTTGTTAGTGTGAGTGCTGGGTTGCTATTGTACCTGGACATCCATACGTCAGATTGTCTTTTTTTTTTTTGTTGATAAGTTGTGTGTTTTACAAAACAATAGCAGCACTGGGTTATTTAAGTTTTTAAAGTTGCTTAATTTCAAAGCCCTATCCCTCCAGTTCATCTCTGAAGCATCTGTTCCCAATATTTCTGGAGTTAGTAATGCTAAGAAGAAATTAGTCTATTATTACAGTCGGGTTGGCTCTCCTCCACGACAAGACCCTGTGCCAAGTAATTCGTGAGTGGTTTTATAGATTCCTAGTCCCTATGGGACTTTTTTGTTATTGTTATCATAAGTCCCTGTATTATAACATGACTGTGGGGAAGTCTGCTAATTGTTTTTGTGTGATTGAAATGTCCACTTTTTTAATTCCTGGTGCTTTTGAGTAGTATCCACTAATTCTTACCAAATCATTTCTCTGGAAAAATTTGTTGCAAATTGCTACTATGACACTCAGAGATTTTAGTTTCAATTTCCCATGCAGAATGTGCTTCTCTGTATTTATTATGAAATATGAGTGAACTGCAGGATCTTTACATAATTCTAAATCCTTGTCAATCAAATAAACAGTCAGGGAATAATTCATACACAAGAGAAATTCACAGTGTGTGGTTGCCTTCAGCACCATAATAAAATAGATGGGTTATATGCGGTGCAAAATATCTTGCTCTTGGTATATTTGCAGTGTTATGAAGAAATTAAGAACATCAGGAAGGTTCAAGGGCAGGAAACATTTTCTGTTTTTGTAGGCAGTGCTTGCATGCACTTGGGTATTAATAACAGAATAAATAATGTTCATAATAAGAATAACACATGGGTCAGTCTAAAACACATTTTCTAATGTGTCTGTTTTATAAAAAAAGTGATGAACTGTTAAGCTCTGTGTTCTGAAGACAGAATGCAATGAGCAGATTCTAGGGCTTTGGATGTTAATGCTGCTCAAATACTTCCAGGTTTCTTTTTACTTTTTTCACTGTTGAAAATATATGTGAGTTTTCTTATGTTACAGTCTACTAACCCTATTTGTATTGTCCCAGTTTGTAGTCTGCCTGAACAACTTTCAAAATCCTAACATACTAAACCATTTTGTGAAGCATTCTCTGAATCTATGCTGGATGCATGGCAGCATTTGAGCTTAGTTCTGTATTCAAGCACAAACCTAAATCACATTTTGAATCTCAATGTAAATGAAAATTGAACGTGCTCAACAGCTAGCATGTGCTTTAAACAGAGATCATATACAACACAATATTCATGCCCTTGGGGATCATCTGATTAGGGTTTTGTAGTTGGACATAAACCCTTCTCTCTCTTTCGACTTGATAGCTACAGAATGGTGCTGCTAATTCTTCGTGCTTTCACAAACTTTAGTGGAAAACCCGAAGTAAACTTTTAATGAGTGTTTAAAATCACAGGTGTCTAAAATTGAAGGAGTCTGTCATTGGCCAAACAGATGGTTGAGGAAGGCAGTAGGAGAAGCAAAGCTGGAGAAATGAGAGAAAATGAGTGGCTTCATAGTCATGAAAATCTTCTGTGCATAGTACCCTCTCCAAGTTCCCTATCAGTTATTTACAGTTGTCCATTTCAGCCTTATATTTTTCTGTCACACTTTTTGTTATTATCAGACGCTTTTTATTTATATAACTTTTATTATTGATTACCTGATTATAAAATGAAATAATTTACTTGGAGAAGCATTTTAGATATGCCCATATTTAAATTACTCCATTCAGAGTCTTAGAATTGGCATTAATTCATCAAATTGAGGAGTGACTAAGGATTCTGGATTTGTCTAGTTTGGAGAAAAGGAGGCTGAGGGATGGCCTTCTTGCTCTCTGCAGCTTCCTGAGGAGGGGACGTGGAGAGGGAGGTGCTGATTTCTCTGATCCAGTGCCAGGAGGCGTGGGAATGGTTCAAAGCTGCGCCAGGGGAGGTTCGGAATTGACATTAGGAAACATTTCTTTACCAAGAGGGTGCTCAAACACTGGAACAGGCTTCCCAGAGAGGTGGTCGATGCCTCATCCCTGTCAGTGTTTAAGAGGCATTTGGACAATGCCCTTAATAACATGCTTTAACTATTTGTCAGCCCTGAAGTACTCAGGCAGTTGGACTAGATGATCGCTGTAGATCCCTTCCGCCTCAACTATTCTGTTCTGTTCTGTTCTATTCTATTCATCCTTAAGATTTATATCATAGTAGCCACAGCAGATACCTGATGTTGCACTAGAACTCACAAACCTCCAGTTGAGATAGGTTCCTGAAAAGATCTAAGTTTTACATTTAATATCACACATGAAAATCTAGGTCATCTTTCCTTCCAAATAAATTATAGTCAAAGGATTAAAGTTATGAAAGAATATAATATAATTTAAGAAAAAGACACACAAACGTTTATAAGTGTTACAGTCATAGGTTTTCCCATCTGTTGCTGGATTCCTTTAATATATGGCTATTTAATGCTTCAAAAAACTGTTTTAATTCTCTTTGTAAGGGTTAGAAGATGATAATTTATACTGTGTTCAAAAGACTGATGTTGGAAAAGTGCAGTTATTTTAGCCATATTGCAATATTATCAGTATGCTGAAAGGAAGTCTTCTGGAAAGGGAAGAAATTAAAAAGGCAGTCAAATGTTCTCAGAGTTAGTTTTGGTCAGTTGAGAGTTCCAAAGATCAGCTTTATTAGTCCTGAACATCAACTAAAACCTAATTTCTAACTTCAGATCTTGGTCAAAAGTAACTGTGGATGATTTATTTATTAGTGAATGTAGTAAATGTGTTGGAATGTTCCAAGATTATTATCATGAGAATGGACGCTTTTTCTTTTCTGTCAAAAAAAGCCTGTTCTTTATTTAATTTTTAATTAATTGACCCTTGTCAATAAATTCATTCTTTCCATCAACATCTTATATTTTAAGATCTCAGTTTTATTCTCTGACATTTCATTAGCATTAATTACTGTCTTTCTATTGCCTGTATCTTAGTGAAAGAAAACTACAGATAAAAACATAGAAACGGAAGTATGCAGCACTGAACAAAGTGGTTTTTTAAGATTGTGGCAATAAGTGCCATAAAATACATGACGACCACTAACCATTGCAGGAATGTGAACTAATTCTGACTGTGTTCCATAGCTATTCTTTCAGCAATCAAAGCCAAAATCTTGTATCAGCAGCAGAGCTGTGCTGCATTGGAAGCACTACTTACATACATAGTAGGGCAAAAGCATTAGAAAGAATGGGGCCTGCCATCTAGCACTGTGTTTATGCAGTCTAAACTTTATAGATGGTGTCTTTTTGTCAGGCCTGTAATGAAATCTTAAGAACTTCCCATCAATTTGACATGACATTAAACATACATTATAATTACATGTTAATTGTCTTAGTTTGTGACTACATTATCACGCAGTATGTTGTTAACATTAGCACTTTGATAGGTGCCTTCCTATGATCTGCGATTTCTCGTCTTCTGGACAAATGTCATTGATCAGGCTGTAGATACCAGCCCGATCCTGCAAAAGCTTACCTGCGCACTTTATGCATTATGAGCAATCCCATGAAAATCAGGGAAGCTACATCTGTTTTTTAAGTCAAATGCATATTTGCCTTTGGGAGAATAGGACCATGGTTAACATTAGGGATAAACCCCATTCTTTGAGCTTCATTTAAGAAAGCTTATTTGGTAGGTTGTGTAACAGGCACCACAACATAATCATGCCCAAATATTCCATTAATTTGAATTTTTTTTCACTTATTTGTTGCATACTGAGACAAGTAGAACAAAAATGAGGTTTTTGGTTTGTTCTTTTTTCTTGGCACTCAGTCTGTGTTATTATAGATAAATAATTTTCATTATAAGTTTAAAGCATTTATATTGTTATGCACTTATCAAGCATTTACTCTGTTTGCTTATTTTATGTAACACTTCACAACTTTGATAAGGTGTGAATATTAAGATAAGACCCAATTTCTGTCTGAAGTGTCCACAGAACCTGCTTCAAAGAAAGAAAAAGTAATGGGACTTAAAATTTTTACTTGTTTTCAAAATATATATCTGAACATCTGCAGTACCGTAGTAGATTTTGCTAAATATTACTGCTACTAGACAGCAATAGTACAACTGTATTTTTATGACAGAAATTTAAAATAAATTAAAACTACGTACTCATATGCTGAACAGTCCCCATTCCCATTTCACAGATCTTTTATGTAGTGAGAGTATTTAACAAAAATTACATCTTCAAAGGTAATTCATATAACCTTTGAAATCACTTTTATGATAAAATTATGAAAGATTTGTAATTTTCAGTGTTGGAGTATTTATAGAAGTCTACCAGAGATTATGCGTATTTTTCCTTCACATACTAAGGGGATAATCCCCCCCTACCCCTCCTGCCCAGTAGTGCTATTTTCACAAGCCACTCGTAAAATAACTTGAGATATTTCAAGGCTGTGAATAGTACAAAAGTCTTTCATTTGTTATCTGAAGTGGTATTAATTATTTGACTACCAAGAAACAAGCCATAGGGCCCTACTCTGTCATTGACACAGTCATTTGACCCCATGGTGCTCTTGCTCTTTGCTGGGGAGAGAAGGGACAACTGCCAAGCAGAGGGAGGAGGAGGAAGAGCTGGATTACACTGTGCAGGGAGAGGCCACTGAACAAAAAGACTTGACCCTTATGGGCATGTGACATTTAACTAACTTAAAAATTTTGTAGAATCACAGTGCACAGTTGCAGAAGCAATCTAATGAAAATATTAAAAGTAATAAGTGGAAGTGATGCGTTGGTTCTAGAAAACCAATTCAGCTGTACACACTTGAACAGTGAATGTGAGGTCTGAATGAGCTGCTGATAATACTTTGCAAAGAGAGGTTGGATCATTGCAGCTAGTTCTTTGAAAACAAGTCAGGATTCAGTGACGATACAGAAAACAGGTAAAATGGTGGCACCAACAGGAGAGGAGTAGAAACCCAGATAGAAATCATTACCATGTCATTGCATAAATCTATGGTGCACCTTAAATAGCGCACCTTATGGTGTGCCGTACATGCTTAATACTGCACCTCTGCATCAAAAATACTGCATGAAGTTCTGGTTATCCAATAGCAAAAAGATATAATAGAAATGAGAAAAAAAATGTGAGAACGATGGCTGGTGTTTGGAAATGGTGTCTGTGCTGTAAGAGAGATTAAACAGACTAGCGCTCTTCAGCTTGGAAAAGAGATAGCTGGGAAGAGAGGTGGTAGCAGTTAAATTAAATTAGAAATTACATGAAAGAAGTGAATGATGTGAATACAGTCACCAATGTAGAAAGTTTCTAGACCCTAGAGTCAGAAAATGGGTGAGTGAACAAGGGGAACTGTATGTATTCCATTTTTCATCTGGCTGTAAATGGAATTAGACTAGCTGGTGCTGTTTTCCAATCTAATACAGCCATTCCTATGTTCTAAGATTTTTATGCACAGGAAAAGAATTGCAAATCTCATATTGATCATCATTTAAATAAATTGAAGCATATCAACCTCAAATCATAGCTTTAATTATTATTAAAAATAATGAAGTTATTAAATTAAAATGGGTTTTTATAACTGTTAGGTTCTTGATGAAGATAACTGTAGGCTACAAGGCTTATTTTTGTTGTAATGTTGAGAAAAGTAAATTTGAATATATTAATTTAATAACCACAGATAAAAATACTAAAAATCACAAGATGACTAAATCACAACCGTAATATCCCTCTACCTTATTCCAATTTAGTTAAATTAAATCTTCTAACAATATAATTTACTATTAAAACCTTATTGATGTACAAACAATGTAAATATACTGCTATCCATATCAGAGTTCTCTTACCACAGCAAACACAGGTAAAAATCATTTGATACAAATCTTATGAATCAGGCTAAGTCAGTGATCATTACACGTATCACCAACATTTTCAAGAACTACTGTGTCCCAGTTTTTCTCATGAACTGGCCATTCAGAAATTTTTGTTGACTTATGATAGTTTTAGAAGAGGCTTCCTGTAATTCTTCGGCAAAATGAGGTGTAGCAGGGAGAAACAAAGCCTGCTGGAGAAACGTCTTCATGCAACATGAGAACATTTCTGTCATCCTGCCCACTGTGGCTCCAGTTGTACCTGGAAAATATATCTGTGATTCGAGTACATAGATTGTTCGGAACTGAACCAAAACCATTGCTCTCTTATTGTCTGGTAAAAAGAAAAAGCAGGTACATTTTCAATTGGAGTCTGTCTTGCTATAAACTAGTAAAGCTAGGTTGTTTAAGTAGTCTATAATGTTTTGAAAGATTATTTTTACAAAGTTACATTTATCTACCTGTGTAGAATTTAAAGACTAGGACAGGGCTGAGTGTGAAGGCTTGTGAAAAACAGCAAATACTGGGACTTTTTGTCACTGAAAATAATGTTTTTAAAGTTGCCACTGTGTATTTTAATTAGCCCTCAACGCTGAAAACATAAAAGTAAATGGGCAACCTATTATGCATGTACTCATAACAGTGAAGTACTTTGAGCTTTCCTGAAGGATGCTTTTGAACAAAGTGTGTTTTCTTTTACTGTTACAGAATTTACAAGTTTTTCCCCTAAATTTAAGATTTTATTGGTAAGTAAGCCCAATAAAAGTCTAATGGTCATGAAGGAGGCAGAGATGCTCGAAAATACAGCTTAATTCCCCCATTATTGCCATAAATAATAGTGATGTAATACATCTTAACAAACTGAATTCCAAATTAAGACTCTTTACTGCCAAGTCCCACAGTTTCAATGAAATTATAAAATCATAAAAATCAAGTTACGAGTTTTCCTCCTTCCCGATAATGCAAATACACATTACAGATGAAAAAGGCATTTACTCATCCTACTATATAATTTACTTTATCAGAAAATAAAGATACCATAACTCAGAGAATGCCCATCAGATGTGACTCTTACTGCTATAAGGGAAAAAAAAAATGTTTCTCTATGGCCAGCTACTGTGTGAGTTCAGTGGTAAAATGACTATCAAACTAATTGCAATCACACTACTATAAACCTACAAGTCTCAAATACCAAATATATGTAAAGAAATATTGTATGGGTGGCTTAGGGCTGTAATAGCAGTAATGATTCCACAATTAACCAAAGTAGTAGGGGAAACCTAAAGACCATATGTTATAATAATGGTAGGAATAAGGAACATAAAGCATATAGAAGGGTAATACAAATTCAGATTTTATAACCAGAGATAAAAATACTAAAAATTGCAAGATGATTAAATCACAACTGTGATAACCTTCTACCTCAATCCAGTGTATTTAAACTAAATCTTCTAGCAGTATAATTTGCTGTTAAAACCTTACTGATGCACAAACCACGTAAATATGCTGCTATCCATATCAGAATTCATTTACCACAGCAAACAGGGGTGAAACGTTTGGTACAATTCTTACAAAATCAGAGTAAGTTGGTGATCATTACACAAATCTAAATTTGAGTGTAGTACCAACAAGAGCAGGTTTATATGAGCATGAAGTACATTGTGAATAATTTACACATATGCATTGTCTTTCCCACCAAAAATCCCCACATTTCTATATTCAGAAGTTACAAAATCCATGAATGAAGCCATAAAAATAGGGATCTTATGTAGTGTATTAAAGAAAATAATTAATATGGTGGGGTTTTGTGTTAGTTTTGGTTTTGTTTTTTTTTCCCTTTGGGAAAAAGCGCTATGTAATTAGACTTTTCATTGGACTTTTTTCTTCTGGTCATATGCATAAAATTCAGGCTGCTTTTCATGTTCAGGAGCACTCCTAGAAAGATCAGGCAGCAAAGGTAATGCTGTTCAGACCTGAGGTGCATCAACAGAGCTCTTATAGCTTATTGTCTTGAAAGAGTAGGCACTGGAAACTGGCACCCAGCTGAAGCTGTGTTCTGGTTCTTTCCACAGAGAGCAAGCAGAGGCATGCTGCTCTCTAGGTCCCAAGCTGTATCCCCACTGTAGACTGGCAATGAAGCTGCTGCAGTCCTTGTCTCACTTACTAGCATGCCTTTTTCAATTTCCACTTTTACTGAAATGCTGGGTGTGAAAATCTAGCTGCTAAGAGGATACATATCCTGGTCAGTCCACCCTACTCCCTCTGATACATAGGCAAGAGAAAGGACAGTTAATTCACATCCAGTCATAGATCAGAAACAGTGATTTTTAGCCCTGAAAATTTAGAAGTGTCTGGATTTTACTCTCCTTTGTCAATACTCACCCGTTTATGAGTGAGAGAAGAATCACTGGAAACAACTAGAGAGGCATCAACAGGTAGAAATTAATGATCTGTGTAGGCATTTTCATACAAATGATCTGGTCTTACATACCCTGAGCAGGCTCCTTGCTACTACACATCAGTGAAGGCTGTTGAATAACAGTAGCTGACAGTGCTCAAGCCCTGTGAGTCTAACCTAGTAACTCCACGTATGAAATATTGTGTATGTTACTTTGAATACATGAGGGAATATTCAGATTTGGATAGTTTCAGGGAGTTAGGGTGGGTGGGTGAAGCAGGTATAGACTTGATTCCTAGCCCATCCGTTAAGTATGTCCTAATTATATCTTTTGCTAAAGGAAAAAAAAAGTGATACCACAGCTTAATACAGTGCTACAATTGGAGCAATACATAAGATGCTTGATATATGTTAAAGAACATATAGCGAGCATATAACAGCACTTCTGCTCCACTAGATGATGCAGAAAAGACTCTGCCCCTGTGTGTATATTCAGGCAATTGAACTGAGCATACACTCTCAAGGCATACTTCTGTTTGCAATAGGGATGTTAAAGTTTCATTTCAGCAGAGTCTCTTGCCTGCTTCAGGCAAAAATTGGAATCCTGGCTTGGTCCCAGCAACTTGAAAAGAATCTGATGCCTATACAAATATGCATAATGGCAGTCTTCATCATTAGGAATTATGTTATTTTTCTGTTTCTCCAGTAATGTTTCATAATGAATCAAAATGAGCTAGATGGTTTGCTAGTAGTTTGAATACTAATTAAATGGAGACCTTCAGCAGTTTGTGACCACTTCTAATGCTTCTAATTTCTGTTTGTTTATATTTCTGTTTATCAGTGAGGCTTGTGTTGTAGAAAACCCCAGCATAACAGAGGAATCTTAATTTCTCGCTCTTTCTTTCCTTCTTTAACAAGTCAAGCTTCCAAATCTACAGTAAACTCTTCCTGCTCAGACATCAGTGCAACTCAGACTATGCCAACAGGGTTTTCATCTCCCTGAAGCAGGGATTCAGAATATTAAGTAGTTCGGAGTAGAATTTACAGGGATTTTACCTGTCTAGTTGCCCCATGATTTTCTCACTTCTTCAGTTTTGCTTCAATGAACAGAAGATGAGTCTTTGAAAACAAAAGAAATTTAGCAACAGCAAAGCAACCAACTAATTGGGGAAAGAAAAGGAAAAAAAAGGGGAGGAACATCCTAAAGTATGTATTGTTTGCCCATCTGGTTTTTGCTAATCATACAGCAGTGAATAGAGCATTGGCTAGTATTCTGGCTTGAAGTCTGTTTTTGCTAGTTGGAAGTTTCCCGCTGACTTAATAGGGACTGTGTTTCACCATTGTAGCTATTCCCATCCTTACTCTTCTCGAAGAGGATGTCATTTCATGTTTCTGCATCCATTTCTTGATAACATTAAATACTTAGGAACACACGCAAAATACGAAGCAGAACCCATGAGCTCAGTTGTGCCACTGCTATTTTAAGTATTACGACTGATGGACAGGGCAAAGTTCAGAGCTGGTTCCCTTCTAGGAGGAGGCAGCTCTCAGAAGGTGGGGAAGGGACCCAGCAGTTCCGTGCACCAGTGGGCTGCGTTTTGCACACCTGTTTGTCTGTTTTTCAATGCTGTAAGAATAGAAATGGGCAATAGTGCAATCCAGAGAAAAATGTGTCTTATTTCCTATCACTATTTAAAGAATCCCTTATAATTTCTTTTAAACGGTGTGTAAAGAGACAGCATTGGAGGAAGAAAGCACAAGATCAGTTTATAACACTAATTCTGATTTCCATGAATGACAGAGAGAAATATATATGTAAAATTAAACTGGTACTTCTACTCCTGCTGCTAATAATAACAGCAATAACTAAGAGAAGGGCATGCTCATTTTAATTCATTATTCTTTTAAGGAACCTCTGAAAATCTGCCTTTCCTTTCCCCATCCCTACCACATAGAGTGAACAAACGTATCCAGTACTTTTTCTTGGCCCTGGTTGGTTTAATCCACAGGCACAGTAACTCTTTCTGCTGAATTTTAGAGCATTCTGTCGTGTAGGAAGTACTACAAATCAGAGAGCATGGCTGCATCTCTATGATTCAAAATTGTTTATGAACAAAAGTGAATGAAATGGGAAAAATGGAAGGAAAGAGGTTTGTGTTCATAGGGCAGATTCTTTTCTCCCTTTCCCAGTCTTTCCAGTCTCGTCTGTTTCTTTAAAATCTCTTAAAATATTTTGTTTATGTTCTTGTATCAAAGATATTAATAAGCACATAATGCTGTAAAGAAAAGCATGGCTTTGCTTTTTCCAAAATTTCCACAACCAGCATAACATCTCTTTTGTTGTAATTGATTTTCAAGTTTGTTTAAAATGTTTCATAAGGCATAACCTATTGAAATGAGTCATCTAGTTTTCAGGGTGTTCTGGGAATAAAAGCTTCCTGTACAATTTAGGTGTAAAAACACTATTAAAATGGTAGCACTAGAATAACTCTCCCTAAACATGTTGAAAGTGCAATTTGATTTTTTTATTTGAAAGAACAGTTCAACTCACCATCAATTACAGTCAGAGCTCATTATGTTTGTGCTGTTATAATTATCAGTCCTTTTATGTCTTAGGTCTTTCTTGTAGCTCTGTGGAAGAATATTTTGGTTTTGATGCACAGCTGCTTGTTTCACACAGGTTCTACCTCAAAAAGTAAGATCTGATATCAAAATGCTGTTGTCAGCTATGAAAAGCAATCACAGCCCCCATTTTTTATGTTTTTCAGAAGGTACATATGAGACATTTCAAAGCGTTGTACTGGAGTGTTTCACAGCACTCATTTTGTTCTCTTTAAGCAACGCCCTGAACTGGTACTTTCGATGTGTCATGGATCCCATACACATTGTTGCTTCTTTGAAGGACAATACTCTGAAGTTCTTGCACTGTATGGTATTTTACTCCTCAAGTCATCTTATCCATATTGCTGTTGGCCTATAAAGAGGTGGAATAATTTGAAGGCAGATTCTGAGAACTGGGAGTTAAAAGGAGAGACTTTCTCAAGCGCTTCCCTCAGTATTCATTTTTGTGTGTGAGTCTATGGGCTAACCAGTTTTAGTTTTTTAATGTTTTCCTTCACATGTCAGCATTTTAAACGAGGATTTCTGTAATAGCTAATGATAAAGCTTGTCTGGTCTCTGAAAGATCACCAGCCCATAAAAAAGCATTATGCCAAAATCTACGATTTAAAATGATAAATATTATCCTGCCTCAAATTCTACAGCTTGGGCTTGGCTGCTGGGGATGTACCAGCACAAGGGTTGTTCTTTCCCACCAGGCTTCACATACTTCCTCGAGTTTGTTCTCTGCCCTGAGATAATGTGACAGACTTCCATTACAGATTATAAATCTGGTTCAGGAAGTCTTCTTGATGATACTGTGTTTAAATACATGCCAGGCCACGACATAAATATGTGCGTGAGATAAATTCATGCACATATACAAATGAGATAAGTTCAGTGCTTTTCAGAATGGTTTCTGTATTCTTTGTATTAAGAAGAAACACATCTTTGACCATATTGCACACAATGAAGGTCCCAGAAGTCATCTGTATTGGCTAAGAAACATCTCTGTCAGCCAACAACCATTAGTAGTAGTTTTAAGTTGTTTAAAATATTTAAAAGCTTGAAATGTGTATTAAGTCAGCTGTGAGAAAGTCTGCATCCTTAGATATGGAAGTAAAGCAAGCATGAAGTATACACAATGTTAAACTGTTCGTGGTTAAGCCTCTGATGAAGGGCTCAGTCATGATAGTATTTATTTAAAGGGTTGGCTGGTGTAGCTCTTCATGGACATAATGGAAAACCAAAGCATTTGTTTTGTTTGGGCAAGTTTTGCTTCCAGCATGTTTCAGGAAAAGGCAGGTCAACTTCTTTTCTCTGCATCTGTTCTGTGAAATGACAGACATCTCTTCTGGCAAAAAAATCTTGCCGTAATTTGTCTGACTATCACCAGACAGGTGAATAAAGCTTGAAAAGCAGATGTTTCAAAGAACAAATCTAAGTGACACTAGACAATGTGATAAACATTTAACTGTGCTTCTTAACTTATACAGATTTTCTTTTAATAACTAGAAAATAAATTCTGTCAAAAAAGCAGTGCTTAGAAGAAAACTTTGCAAGAAGATTTCACATACACTATTTTCTTCTATGTTCCCATAAAAATGTTAAAATTAGTCAAGGAACTATAAATTCCTGTCATAAGATGCTAAAATGGTATTGTTTAAACTGAACAGTCGTGAATGTAAATCAGTAATGTAGCCTATCAACTAAATGTAAATGTGCTTAAAAACATTATGTTCTAATCAACTGCTGCGTCAGAAGTACACACCTCTGAAGAGACGCAAGATGTAGAGAGACAGGGAGAGATTTTAACCGAGTGTCTGTATTCTATTAAACATAGTCAGGAATCAAACTAATCATTACAGAAAGCAGCAGAACTTGCTAATGACACCATGTCCTTCATATATGTTGTATTCAAATATAGTGCTCCAGTTCATTCATAGGTGAAGTGTTGTTGAGGAACTATCCGAAATAGTTTGTATCTCGTTAGGAATGCTGGAACATTTTCATCATGCCCAAGGCCAAATCATGCCATTGCTGGTCAGCATACACTTGCTCATGCATGAAAGGGAGATGAGACAAGAGATGTGTCACTGCATCCATCTTCTAAGTTGGACGAATTTGTCTTTCTAGAGACACCTAGTCAACAGAGAATGCGGCCAAAGAAGAGGCAATCTGATACTCAGTGCGTGATGTTAGGCAGTCAGCTATAGAAGAGGAGGTCAATGCTGAATTAGGCATTTCAAGCTGTTCTTTGGGTACAATAACTCATGTGTTCACTCTACCTATGCTCTAAGCCAGTTCCATTCAAAAGCGGTGTTTTCTTAAAGCAAGGTGACAAAACCTTACCTCTCAAATAACATGACTATTGGCTTCTGGGGACTTCATTTCTGTCTCATAGTGCAAAGGTGGTCATGGCTGTGGCATGTAATTTTGTTGTGGTGATGTCCTTATGATTTTCAGGGGGTTTCACCCTCTTTTATGCATGCCAGACTTGTGTTTATTTTAATGTTCCCTGTTAATCTCCACACGCCTAGTGAGTCGTAACGATTCTGCTCCTCTTCATGTTGCATCTTGAATAAAATGGTCTGTGGTTAGTACAATTTGATTTTAATTCAGTGTTTTGAAGTGTGTGTTTCACATTCTTGAGGTAAAACAAATCAATTGGACCCTCAGGCAACTTAGGACTAGAGACACCTACTTTGTGAATTTAAAACAACTTTATGGGGCAGGCAGGTACACAGACGATCAGCTCAGCCAGAACAGTGCTGCCTCCAGGCATGCACAGTACAGCATATTAGTTATCCAAGGATGTGTTCGTCAGGGACGCATTTGTCTCGCTGTCCTTTAAATGGCTTAATCTATGCTTTTGTGAACATTCTTCATGACTTTGTTGCTCAAATTTGACCCAATATGTATTAAAGATATTTAAATGTGCATTAGGTTCTCATCCCGAGCACACAGTAACATTGAATAGAAAAAAATACAAGAGGAAAAAAATACATGATAAAAACAATACATGGAACCTACTTTTGGGACAAGGAAAACTTCTTAATTTCCAAAGCAATAGTAGGAAGTAACAACAATGCAGTAGCGAGGCAATAACAGGATATATGCAGATGCTTTTGTCACTGGGGAAGTCATTTTAAATGACAGTTTTGCTGAAGCTCTATGAGCATCTTTCATGAAAAAGTAACAGAGAAGAAGGATGGTGCTAGAGCTGTGGAAGGGAGGATACCCAGAAAACTCTGTGGAAGCATGCTCCTAAATATAGTTGGGATACTGTATCATTAGCAGATTTTCTGAGAAATTTTCCTCTCCTTGAAGTCAGATTTTCAAAGAGGAAGGGTTTGGGGGAAGCAGGAGGACAAGAGAGATGTCTGATGCACTCCAGAATGTTTTCCCACAGAATTTGGGAGCAGAGGGAAATTTCAGACCAGAATTTTTGCAGCAGGATTTTATCTCCCCAGGTTTGTGGAGAAGATTTGGACCATATATTTAGTTGTCAGATTGTTAGATGAGGGCTTCCATGTGGTTGTCCCATCAGAGCCCCTGCTGTGTTTGGGGCCTACAGTGTAGTTTGAAAGATGCATGCTCACTGTTATTACATGGAGATAAGCTGCAGTATACCTTTATCTACGAAATGTTTTGTGCATTGAATATCAAGTCTGACAGGCAGAGAAACAATTTCTGTGGTTGTTGGTTCTTCCTCCCTGCTATTACAGAGAAACAACACTATCCAGAGTTTTACTTGCATGACAATTTCTCTAGTGAGTAAAGAGATACAAGAGATTTCAAATGAGTTGACCTTGCTATAAATAAACCTAGCTATACCCGAGAAAAACAGAATTACACTAGTTTTGTCAAGCTGGCCATAAAACTGAAATCCTCAGACTGAAAATACTGCAATTGCCACAGAATGCTGAAATGTCAGCTCATTTCTTTGCAAATCTAACCTCTTAGTAATTGTAAACATAATTTGATGGAAAGTCCATTGGAACAATTTGCTAATCTTTGACATTCTTATTACGTATAATGCTTTGTAAAACATTATCTGAAATAATCTAGTATGAATCTTTTTTTTATTAGAATGGCTGCTGTGACCCTGTTTTTGAGATAAAGAAAAAAAGTATTTTAAGAAAAAATAAATTATTAGATGAAGACAAGGCCCTTTATATGACATAGAGTTTTCCTCTGCCAACATAAAGCTGCTTTCTGTGGTATAATTTCTAAGGTTTTATGTGAACTCCTGCTCCCTAATTCAAGTGTGTCCATTACTAGAAGGTAGGAGAAAAGTAACTGGAGAGCCTGTTGAATTTTTGACAGTATGGATATAACAGTCATGGCAACAATATAAGACAACACAGAAAGAACAGTACATCTTAAAGCAATAGTAAGATCTTAGGATCTATCTGCAGGATGCTGGTTTATTATTAACTCCGTTCATTTTAAGATGCAGAAATCTGGAAAACCTCTTTATTTTTTTTTTCATGTATTCTTCATTTTGGTGGCTTATGACCCATTTCCTAGAATTGTAGAATAATATAAATTGTAAGGGACCTCTGGAGATCATCTGGTCCAAGCCCAGATTAGAGCAGGGCCACTGTACATCAGGTTGCTCAGGGTCTCATTCAGCTGAGTTTTACATGTGTCCAAGGATGGAGAACCCACAGCATCTCCACGTAACCTGTTCCAGTGTTTGACCATCCTTGTGGTGAAAAAGAATTTCTTAATATTTAGTTTGAATTTCCAGTGTTCCAGCTTATGTCCATTGCCTCTCATCTCTGCATACCTCTAATAAGAGTCTGGCTCAATCATCTCTTCTCCTTCCCATGTAGTAGCTGAAGATAGCAATAATGTTGCTTCTTTTAGCTCTCTCTTCCCAAGACTGAAAAAAAAGTAATTCTCTCAATCTCCTCATACATTATGTGCTCCAGCCCCCAGCCACCTTGGTGACCCTTACTGTCTATGAGTGTGGGCAGCCACTAACTAGCTGACCTCTGCAGGGTATAAATTGCTGCTCTCTTTTATTTTTGTGTATCATTCACCAGGCTTGTTATGCTTAACATATGTGAAATATATTATATTATGGCTTATATTTGCAGAGCCACGGTAAGTTTTGGAACAATACTAGTTTATAGTACCATGAAGATTTAACCACTTATAACCTATGGCAGCAATGGAAGGCACAAATGTCCCTTGAAATATCGAACATGTTCATGTGCTTGAACAGTTACTAAAGTTATTAAGAGAAATTACTGTACCTGTATACACATTATTTTAAAACAGTAACATTTTATGGCTCTTTTATTGTGATTGTTGAGATTGCTTTTGTTGCTCAGTTGTCACAAAAATGATAGGATTACCTTGTAATACTGTTCACTGAAACCTTGACAGCTAGATGCAGGTTTGCTTGCTTCATGTAATTTTAAAGTTCCAAACTGTATTGTTGCACTTGATTAACATACAGATAAAGGAACCGACCTTTAAATGCTCCCATGAGATTTTAGGAAGTTAGTGTAACTAAATATAAAAAAGTTTTAATCATAATTTTTTAAGTTTAATTGTAATGCATAAATTATTAGCACTTAGGATAAAGTAGACATTACTGGGATGAAAAAGAAGACTGAAGCCAGAAGACTACAGCTGTTCATTTTTTAAACATTAATTCTCTGCTACTTTCTTATATCATCTGACCTACATCTTCATTGATTCTATTATTAAAATGGAACAACTTTTCCTGTTGAATTCAAGGTTATTTATGAACCCAAGGGTTCACGTTGACCTGTTTAACAATGTTTAACAACATCCCTAATATTGCTTTGTTTGTTTCCATAATCTGGAAGTAGATTCATCCTATTTCTGCCTTATTCCCATATTTCTGTTTATTTTTATTCTGTTTATTTTTAAATCATCAATTACCTGGTGTGAATTACTTTCAGTAATGTAGCTGTGTAAGGCTATCTTGTTCAGTCTCATCTCTCGGAAATAAAGGCATCCAGCTATTAATTTCTTCATTATGCAAAAACATAATAATAGATGCTCAGTTCCCTTTTATCCAGAGATCAAAAAATATATCCAGCAAAAGCTTCATAAAAATTAAACCCACAAAAGTCCATTTCAAATGTCTTTAAATATTATTATATTGAATATTGTTTGGAAGGACAGGTGAAGTACCTGCCTTACCTCTGCTGCTGTGATCTCTCAAAATCATTCATTGTCCTATGAGTCATTCTATGAGTCAAGATCATTCATTGTTCATAAGTCTCAACTTATTTTAGGGGAACTGAGGCACAGATAAAGAAAACACTTTGCCAAAGCGCACATCCAGGTATTTATTGCATGGCAAGGATTTAAACCTGATTTTTTGTGCTTATCCCTGGAAAAACTAACCTTCCTCTCAAGGGGTGTCACCAGCATGGTGTCCTGGAGGGACACTTCACCAACCTCTAGGCATTACGCAGTGCTGTGAGCAAACGAAGTCATCACTAGGCAGAGCAAGTGTACATTTTTATGATTTTGCTGGACTGCAAGGTGTAAAAAAACCCTTTCCACCTTAAGTAGTGAAATAGATTTTGCAGGAACAGGCCACGTGCTGTCTCCTTGGCCCAGGTGACAAGAGCAGCGCTTTGATGAGAGGCTGCTACCAGCGAGGGGGACTCTCTGATTATGCGCTGCCCAGTGCCGCAGGCTCGCTGCTGCTTCTGGCGCCAGACCCAGACATGCTGGTGTCAGAGAGAAGCTGGCGCAATGGGCTCTGAATTCATGAATCTCACCTCCACAGGAGGAGGAGCTGCTTGCTAAAGCTTTCCAGAGGGCAGGGAAGGCTAAAAACACTGCTTTGCACAGCTAAAGGAATCCTAGCTCCTCTTTAGTTTATCTGTGTCTTCTGTGGTAGCCAGTGTCTTGTAAACTGAAGCTGGGATCTAACGTTCCAGTTTCAACTCAACAAAAGCACTTAATCCTGTTTTAAGTCCCATTTGTTGCATACTTACTTGTTTTACTGAATTATGGGCTTTAATACCAGAAAATTTGAAATACCCACATTTGACTTCATATGCTCAATCTTTCAGAAAGAATCTGTTTTTCAGCTGAATGTAGTATCTACTAGCTTCATATTGGGAATTATGTTGTTATAGATGTTAGTGACATAGTCATAACTAAAATTTTGCTGACTAACAAAACCTTCTACATTGAACAGAATGTCATAATGATTGGAATCACGATTTTGGAGTGTATCTTTACTTTTAATGAGTTTAAGCACACAGAATACTTCAGAGAGAAACGTCATGTCCGTTACATGGCTATAATGTAAAGGAAACAGACTTATTAGGAAGGAAGGGAAGAAGGAAAGAGAGAAAGAAAAGTTGCTCAGTGGTGGCATTTGGAAGAGTCGCGTTAGTTCCAGCTTTGTTCAGAATGTTGTTTTTTTGCTTTCACATTTTGTGTTCATGCTTTCCTAAAGAGAGGACTAAATTTTTAGAGGCCTTTTAAGAGGACATGTCATTTAATGAACTACTTCAATTAAGTAAGAGTGGATGCCAAGTGATGTAGGCTAATGAGACAATTTATGGTGAAGGGATTATATGGAAAATCTCATGCAGTTAAAACAGAATAAGAACTGAATAGGGAAAGGAAAGGAAAGTTACTTGTTGGAGTGATCAAATAGGAGATGAGCAGGGTATTTCTAGAGAAAAAAAAATGCCATGAGATGTTTCCTGGCTCATGAGTGCTTCCAAGAGCTTTTTCCAGACCAATGGCTAGAAGGAAGCCAGTTTTAACCACTGCAGTACAAAGATGCTGTCCTTTTAAGAGCTGTAGAGCAATAAGGGCTTTCTGCTGGGCTTTACAACAAGAATTTAAAGGGCCAAAGCTCTCCTTGCTGGGCAGCACCTTGATTTACACAGGGTGTCCTGGTACACTTTCTGGGCAGAATGAATGTTCAACAAGAAGGATAAATGTGATACTGTAGACCAGAAATATCCATAGTTTGGCTAGCGGAGAAGATTCATCTTTTAAAAAAAAAAAAAAAGCACTGGTATTTTCAATTTTGAATTAATTTTGTTGTTCTTCTGTAAGTTGTAAACCTCAAGGAGCTGTAAATCATAAGAAAGAACTAACCACCTTCTAATCACAATTAGTTGCTCTGTGAATATCCCACACACATTTTCCGCCAGCCTTTCTTTCTTACCAGAAGTTTTTTAAAAGGCCTTCAGTAATGTAGTAAATTTTGACTCTCCACACATTGCAACCACCAGTGCAAGGAGAGGTGTAAAGTAAATGGAGAAATGGCAGCATCATTTTCTGTTTTTCCCTTGAAATTTCTATTGTTTCTTTTTCAGGTAGCTGGTTGGGATTTTTCTTTAATGAAAGGCCCTGAATCTCTGAATTTCTGTTCAGAGAGAGGCTGCATTTTTTTAGCAGATAGAGTATAATTTGAAACTATTGACATATTTTGCAGGACTTTTCTGATTTTGAAAGTTCTCCTCAAGAACTGTTCCAGCACACCACTTACGCTTATTTCCCCAGCATTAGACTTTTTCCAGGTTTCCAGCATCAGGAACAGTCTCAGGCTACTATTAAATTGGGTTTGCCATCTTCAAATAGCGTGAGCACAATAGGCATTTAGTAAAATAAACATGGCCCCATTATTTCTTAATGCCTTGCTTAACAACTTTAAGATTAGACCAGTCTCCCATACTCCCAGTAGGCAGCACTTAAGCAGTGAGTAATATTTCTGTCTGCTGTAGTCAAGTAATCCCAAATGTAAGTAATTTACAGGATGGCATTAGGGACTGTTACAAGAGACATATTGTAATATGTCACTGAAAATCAGCCTGCCTCTGCACGTTTGATCAACAGCCAGATGGAGGCTTTTATCACATTTATTTAATCTGAAATATACATAGTAATTACAGTGGACCTCTGATTTTTTCAGTCCTCATTGCCATCTCAAGAGAAGGTAGGAAATGAATCTGTCAGTTGCAAACTGGTGTGGATGTGACCCCCTTGGTAGAATCTGGATGTACTGCAGCTAGCAGTGTTGACAGTGGAAATCATGAGTGCTGCTGGAAATGAATGTATGCTGCTAAGTTAAAAAAAATAGGCCCATAAACCAAAAACTGTGTAGCTTTAGTTTTTATGAATACAAAAAGCCTTTAGGAAAACAAAGATCAGCCTTAGTCTTAGCAAATCCATTACCAATCAATGGCATTAAGAACAGCCTCTTACTAATAGCTAGATGGTATTTAACTTTAAGGCATCTGAAAACAACAAAGTCTTGATGTTCCCAGAGGAGAATTTGGTTAAGATATTGAATTCCATCGAGCATGTCATTATTAAATGGGGGAAATATTGTTGTTTCCATTAGCACAGAGTTGGCATAAAGAATGGGTAGCATTCAATTAAACCACAGGCAAAAATTCAAACAAATTGAAGGTAGCTTTATTGCTTGGACAGAAATTTCACTAATGGATATTGCCATTGTCCCAAAGAATTTACATAAGATTTTATGCCCTAATTAAAACAGCTATAAAAGATGCCTCACATATCAACAGGGGTGCTCACCTTCCTATCAATAATTTACTCTTCTTTTCTGTTACTCTGTGCATTACAACAGACTGTCTCTGCTAATGTCTCTCACATTTCTGTTTCTGAGATGAGCTGGGTCAGTCAACAGCCTCTTTTGGATCAGTTACCCTAACCGCAAGTATGCCTAGCTAATCTTCTGGAGATATATTGACAGATAAAATATGCTATTAACTGCCAAAGAGGAAATTCTGTTACAATTACTCATACTGAGTAGTCCCACGACAGATTAAATTGCTATTCAGTATGAATAAGGTGTCAAATTCTGGCTGTAAGTGGCTGGTTTACTGGGGTGTTTTGATGTCATTATAGGCTTATAATTATTCTAATCTGATTTCGTAAGAAAAAATTAGTATGACAAGCATAAAGAATTCATTTGAACAACAGGTTTTCTTCCACCACAGAGTAAGTTTTAATTAGAGCTGTTCTTCAATTAAAGCTGCCCTTCTTGGTTTTAAAACTCTCGTGAACATATTCAGTACAATGTACCTTGTGCAACTGTGAATCTGTTCATGCCCCTCTGATCCTTATACAACCACGCATGTTCTTGACTGACTTTATGTCTGTGGCTCTACTTTATTGGTGAGAAAGCCTTCTCCTCCCTAACTTCTGCCATCGGGAACAGCTTTGTCTCTATCTCTACACTTCACTGAGCCTCTCCTTTTGTTTCGTACCATTTCTCAGCTGAATGCATGTCTCTCTTGCACTGCTTACTTGAGGTAGTATTTATTATTTGAGCTCTGCAGTGGTACTGATTAGCTCTGAGAAGCAATCTGTGAGGGAGCTTGTACAACATAGCATAAAAACAAAGTGGCAAAAAAAAGTCACAGTGGAAACATTTATACTACCTTCTAGTAGGCTTAAGCTATTGGGACTTCCTTAAGGTTAGCAGAATAACTTTTATGAATACTTTGAGAGATTACTCTCTTAGCAATCTCATCGTAGTTCATGGTGTGTAATTGTGATTCTGTTGCATTCTCGTGGTATGTGAAAGATAAGACTGCCAGAGACCACCTGTGTGGCTGGCCCCAACCCCTGCGATGGCAGGCAGCAACAGATGCCTACATTCAGAAAACTCTGCTGAGCCCATGCTCCATGCTCCCTTCCCACACAATCGTGTTCATATTCTCTCTAGCAAACCGAAGTCTGTAGGAAGTGACCAAAAGCCACAACTATAAGGTACTACAAAGAAGGAGGCAGAAGAGTACATTGGCATCTCCAGTCTCTGTGTTAATTAGAGAAAGGTTCATTATTTGTATAGATAATTAACTTCTGATGACAGGAAAAGGAGTTGTGCGCACACACACACCTACTCCAGCTGGTGCCCGTCCTTTTTTTGATGAAGAAAAACAAGAAAAGCAGGGATCCTCCTATATTTATTGATGGAAAGTCATCAGAGGAAAGGTGACACTTACAAAATGTGCTTTTTCTCACAAAGTAGGAAGTAATGCATCTTGATTTTCTAGGTAGGGATAGGTTATTCTTTTTTTTTTTTAATATCTAATAGACTGAAGTTTCCAAACTTCAATCTGCTTTCTTTTGTTTTCTGCAATGGCGGCACTGAGCATTCTGGAACTGCACAAGAAGGTGAAAATTAAAATGCTGGAAGCAGAGTTAAGGCATCACCTGCCTGTTGCTGCAGCCCACAGTCAACTCATTTGGGGAGAGAAACTTAAAAGAAACTCTACAGGGAAATTCTACAGTCATTTGTGCCAGTTGTCTCTTTCCCTACAGCCTCCTGTTTCAGTAGCCAGAAGTTATAGCTGGACAGGCTGCAAGTATTTCTTCAAACCCTGAATTGACGTAATTGTCCTCTACAGAAGATAGGATGAAGGCAAGAATTTGCAGATTTTTGTTCTTTTTTCCTAGGACAAAGTCTGAAGCAATTAGTGAGTTTATAGATGGGCAAAAATATAATCTTGTCAATAAGAAAAGTCTTTTATGTGCTCTAATCAGAGGACCTGTTCCCTTCAGGAAACTGGAGCTTTTAAAGAAGCATTAAGGGGAAAGAAAAAACAAAACAAAACAAAAAACAAAACCAACCAAACTGTGTCATTGATACAAGGCACAACATCTGGAACGAGGCTCTAAGGACCCTGAAAAATATTGTTAAACTTTTTGTCTTAACATTGTAGGTACACAGCTCTCTTATTAGCATTGCAAAAAATACATTTACAGAATAAATAGGTATGGGTCATGCTTTTATTTACCTTTGACAAGGGCTGCCTATTTACAAATACACATCAGAAGACATTTGGGTTTTTTTCTCCACTGAAAGAAGTCTTAGATTCATGAGAACAACATGAACTCTTCAAAAGGAGCTGTGGGTTCAGCAGCTGAAACATTAGTGTGGGACTTTTATCCTTCTGGGATGTGGGCTCTTCTTAATAGGAATGTATATAAAATTCAGTACTGTGAAAAAAAACACTTAGAGGCAAAATGGGCCAAATGTGCTACTGCAGTAACACAGGAAGAAAGGGCTATCAATTCCTTTGAAGGTTTACAAGTAAACTGTTTTTCTGCCTGTCTTCTCTATGGTTGATGATGTTCTACTATTAAAATAGCAGTTTATATATGCTGTATATTAGTACACTGGTTTGTTCTTCTTTGCTTCAGGCATTGAAGGAAAAAGAAGCTTGTCACATATTTTAAGTTCAGAATTGGTTAATAACAAAACACATTTTCAACAAATTTCACAACCAGCCCCTTTGGGCAGCTACTCTTTGCAATTTAAATGAAGGTGCAGAAACTTTCTTTTCCCCCTTAATACTTTCACAAGTTTCACGTACATGTATTTTAGTGGTTAGCAGTATATTACAAAATGAGATTAAAAGTACCTGTTTCAGCACTCCAGGCCAGGCAAGGGAAATTGAACTCTGGGGTGCCCAAATTAAGATGCTAAAATGGGTAAATTCTACTTACCAGCATTTATCACAGACAGCACTACTGCCACTTTTCCTAAAGCAAATACCTTGTCAGCTATCACTTCAGTCCTACCTCCTATCCATATTGTGAGTAAATTCCTATTTTAGTCTTTTTTCCTACTGATGTTAGACAAATCACTGAGGTTTTTTGGATTTAGTTTTGTTTTTTTTCTAATTTTTAATTTTTTTCCAAAGCTTACATTTGTGGGACAGTTAAAAATGATGTGGGCCCTACGGCTAAATCTGGCAAATGAAATTAGCCTAAATACATTTTAAAAAAAAGTTTGTTCCATAAGCTGCAGAAAGAAATCTTCTCTGGTTTGCGATGAGATTGTGCCTCATGGTTGACTGCCTTTTTACTTGAATTATACAAATACTGCAGTGTGAGCTGACCCGTTATGAGACAAGAAGGAAGAGAAGCAGGAAGAGTAGGAATGGGGGGAAGAGGAAAAAGGTGAGGTGGGAAGGGCTCAGATGTTATAAATGCCACCTAACCATGTGAAAAGCTTCAAACAGGATCTGTGCCACATTGGACACCAAAGTACTCGCAATGGAGAGAAACCTCTAATGAAAAATTGATTCTTGGGCACAGATTTTGACTGAAGCTTTTGTCTCTGTTAGGGTTTTTCTAAAGGCCTCCTTCCTATAGGTTCTCTGATATCTAATAAGGTTTGAGCTCCTGCAGCAACTTGTCCTCTCAGGTTAGTTATAGGAAAACAATAATCTTGAGATCTTTACTGTCTCTTAAAACTCATTGTAATGGATCCATGGTTCTTAAGTAATTTGGACAGAGTGAAAGAGCGTGATCACACAAGCTATGTCTCTTCTTAGAAAATTAAACTGAAATGCAGAGAAATTTCAATGGGTAATATTTCTAATTTAACTTACATTCACTGGTGGACTTCACAAAACCCAAGATGACTCGCTAGCTACTTGCTAGTTTTTGCAGTTTGCTCTCCTCTGGCTAAGGCACTTAAAAGTAGTGCAGGTTTAGATGTCTCATGATTCCTTGCTAGATTTTCTCCAGAAACGGTCACTGGCTCCCATCACTCATTTTCACCCTGCCCTCAGCTGCAACAAGTCAGCAGCCCTTCAAATATGACAGACAGAGCAATTTATTTGATTTTTGTGCTTTTTGGGTTTCCCCACCTTAAAAAGCGCATTGCTTTACTGATCTGATTTTGAGCCAGGCCCTTCAAATAATTGCATTTGCAAAAGTATGAAGTATTGGCAAGTTGTATTGGGGGTGATAACAAGTCCTTTAATATGGGGAAAGAAGCAGGAGTCACTTGAAGAGATTTTTCTGCCATATAAATTGTAACATGGAGCCATGCCCCAGGATCCCTTGCTGGAGCAGTTCTACTTTGCCTCAGCAATTGATTATTCATGAAATCAGTAAAAGTGACTGTAGGCTGGTGGTTTCAGTACTTCTCTGAGAAATGGGACATCCCTGTTCTTTTCCTAGCCTTAAGGAACAGTAATTTATGAATAATACATCTGCATAATATACCTTCATTTTTTGAATGCTATTTAAGCTCCACAGCAAATTAGGACCTTTATTTCCAATTTTTCTTTTAGTAGAAATGGTCAAAACAAATTATTATTTAGGATACCTCAAACCTGGCTACATCTCATGCTCAGAGTGATTTTTGAAAAATTCAGCACCTGAGCCAAAAATACACGTTAATAAAGTTCTGCAATAAAGATGGCTACTTGAGCACATATTCCCCAAAATATGCCATTTCAGCATTCACAAATGTGCTTGTTCTCCCTTTGCTCAGGAAAGGGTTATCTGACCCATTCTTGCAGCCTGCTCAGTCAAGTCAACTATGCATAAATAAGAAGAAAACTTATGCAGGAAGAAAATGAAATTAGGTTAATAATTAGCATATACTTTATGCAAAAGTATGAAAAACTGTTCCAAAATTTCTCTGCTTAACTAACAAGTGAATTCATATAAAAATATTCTACACTGAAACTTTGTCAGCAGGTCATAAAAAGCACATATCTACCTACTTAATAGGTGTGAGATTTATCTGATGTGTTTAATTTCTTAATGAATGATATATTTTTTTCCTCTTAGTCATTTTAAGTGTATTATTTCTGTAGGTTTGTGAACAAACAGTAATGGGCAAATCCCAGAAGTTGAAAATAAGTGCAACTTCACGGCATCAGCAATAAGTAGTTTGAAGAGGCTTCCTAAATTTAAGACAAAAACAAATAAAAGGGAATTATGAGCTTTCGTGTCATTATCTTGCTATAAGATTTCCTTAGTCTCATCAAAGGATGAAATAAACAGAAAAAGAACTGATCTTTGAAGAAGATCTAGACTGATTACAAATTCTTAATTTCACTGTTTCAGGCCATGACTACTTTAGCTGCCTGTGCTCATGCAGTAAAAAAAAACCAGTCTATATTTAAAACAGGAACAGAGTAATCTAATTTTTTTTTTATGGACACAGATGGATTATAAGTATTTATTGCACAGTTGCATACTTAAGATTTCATTTGCTGGAGTTACATGTGTGGCAGGGTAGGATTTACCTGGTAAAGCCCCGGAAGCTCATAATGGGAATCTAAAAATAATCTGAATACTGTTCTGTTTTTTGGAAGGCAAACTGCGGAATGGTCAGTGCCCAAATACACACTTAGCACCTTCAGGAGCTTTAATGGGAGCTGCTAATACAAATGCCCAGAATGCTTGAATAATTATACATGTTCACTGTATAAATACCTAAAATACAAAATGGTATAGCTTCCAAACCCCTGTATTTCTATCTTTCAGATACTGTTCAGGCACATTTTGACATAGTAATTATTTATACAATGATAGATAGCCCCAGATCTATAACTCGCTCATGGGGCTTAGGTCATTTCATGAAAGGCAAAAGTATAGTGCATTACTCTGTATGCATAATGTAAAGTATATTTATATTTAATGCTAACATTATTTTTCTAGGTGAAGAATATTTCTATGAGGTGCACTTCCTGTTCAGAATATTGCTTATGTTGTAAAGATTTTCATTTTGAGAGGAAAGAATGCTTGTTTCTCAAGAAAATATTGGCCACTTTTGAGGATCTTTCTTTCTTTCTTTCTTTCTTTCTTTCTTTCTTTCTTTCTTTCTTTCTTTCTTTCTTTCTTTCTTTCTTTCTTTCTTTCTTTCTTTCTTTCTTTCTTTCTTTCTTTCTTTCTTTCTTTCTTTCTTTCTTTCTTTCTTTCCTTCTTTCCTTCTTTCCTTCTTTCCTTCTTTCCTTCTTTCCTTCTTTCTTTCTTTCTTTCTTTCTTTCTTTCCTTCTTTCCTTCTTTCCTTCTTTCCTTCTTTCCTTCTTTCCTTCTTTCTTTCTTTCTTTCCTTCTTTCCTTCTTTCTTTCTTTCTTTCTTTCTTTCTTTCTTTCTTTCTTTCTTTCTTTCTTTCCTTCTTTCCTTCTTTCTTTCTTTCTTTCTTTCTTTCTTTCTTTCTTTCTTTCTTCTTTCTTTCTTTCCCTTCCATCTCTTCCTTCCTCTCCTTTCTTTCCTCTTTTCTTTCTAACAAATACATTGTTCAGTGGTAATATAATGGTCATAGGCCATGTACAAGCTTTTTTGTGGACAAACTTGTCTAGCAATACTTATCAATATAATCTGGCTTTGATACCAGGGTTAAGAGATTATAGCAGAAATACAATACTACCTTTGCATTCCAAAGAATACCTAAATTAATTTTAAAGTTAAAAATTTCAACCTGTAGCAGCAGTAGAATCTCATTAATCCACACTAATAGGTGGGAACCTTATATTTATGCTGGCTTTAGGTCACTTCGTGTAGTCACATCAGGTTTGTCAGAGGAGGAGTGAGTAGCTATATATAGGAAATCACCTGAGGATGAAAACAGAGAGGCATATTTGTATCAGTGTATTGTGAGAATTTTTATTTGTAATGTTTATTAAAGCTCACAGAGGAGATACATTGTAAATCTGGGTAGTGAGCTAAGGCTGTACACTGCAATCAGCTTTTCAAAAACTGCCTCTAGATAAAGTGCTGTACTAACCCTTCTCTGGATTATACTCTGCATCGGGAAGTATGTTATGCCTTAAAATACGTCCTTTCATTCTTTAATTTTACTGCTAGTATGCTAGCAGCAGTTAGCTTTTAATGGGAAAACATGTTCATGCTGCTCCTAGTCCAGTGTTGGGGAATAGCACCTCTTGCAAGTTACATGCAGCACTTGGGGTCATTGCTACTCCTTAGTGCTCAAGTGGGTGCTGCCTTTTTGCTGCAGGGAGGAGGTTTACAGCAATGTTGCTACAGGCACCACAGAAGGAGGAATTTGCTAGATGGCTCCAGCAGGCTGACAATCCTGCAGCAAGCTGTCACCTTCCATTTTCTCAAGCAAGCAGTCACCTCCTCCTTACCACCCTCAGAAAACAGAGCCTCTGCAAGGTGTGGGAAAGGATGGCAGCACACTTCAAGCTCTTGCTTTGGGGAGGCGAGACTTCAGCTGTCTTGTTTTCCCTGCAAGGCTGCTGGCACACAGAACTTGGGGTCATTTTTAATCACCAAAATAGAAATTATGTCCCCTTGGACTGAGTCTACATACTCAGCGTATTGCCACCAACAGTAGCACCGTGCCAGGAGGTTCATGGAGACAGAAGAGGGGGCAGGCGCATCTGACTTTATAAGGTGTTTCTAGCTTTTTTGAGGCCAATACCTTCTATTTGCCATCATGTCCACAGAAGTGCTGTGGCCAGCTTCCCCCAAAGTCCTCTTAGCAGCCAGAAAAGAAAGATGTGGGAGCTTAGAAAGCCAGCAATAAGTGACAAAGCCATGCCTGACGGTTCACTGATTGTTAAGAGCAGAACTGTATCTGTAACAGTGGCCATACCACTCTGTGCTCCAGCAAACCTGAAAGTGTAGTATGCCTGACAGTTTACAAAAGGAGGGGAAAACATGATTCTTTTATTTCATCTGTATAACGTTATATTTATGTACACTTGTGTGTATGTAGATATATCTATACATCGTACTGTTGTACAATGATCCTGGTCAACAGAATGTAATTATGGTATCATGGAATCACACCTCCTTGGCATTATCAGGGGCCCCTCTATCATCTTTACAGACTTACCCTATTTTCTGTGTAAATATTTTTCCTGCCTTTCCCTTTCGCAAAGCAAAGGAATTGTTTGCAAACTACTTGTAGAATATAAACAGCTCCTACAAGGGAAATGCCCTTGAAGCAGTGAGAGTAGACTGATTGCAACATACAGTACATGCTAATAGCATCTTCAGAAAATTACTATTACATTGTAGCAGAGGCATTTTCATTAAAATAGAAATCTTACCGTGATCCTTAGATTGAATTTTTACCTTCTTTTGCATATTTCAGGTGAGTCAACAGTCACGGGTTGCTGGTTCATTGTTCAAAAGCTCCAAAGAATTACTCACCCCGAAGTAGTGCCATTCCCCATGATTGCCTCTTTGCAACTTTTGTGAAGCACCAGGGAACAGAACAGGCAAATGACCAGCACAGAAACCTTGAATCTGGCAGTATTCCTAGTGCTCTGCACAGAGTTAGTAAAATGAATCTGCCAATACATTGTTATATCTACTACAGCTTGCTCATGTTGGGTATTAATCAAGTATTCATAGTAAATTCACAAACTGGTGTTTGAGACTGAATGATGATCTTTCAGGTTGCCTGATACCTTTATCTGACCAAATTCATGCAGACTCAGCCATGTGCAGAGGAAATTGGCACGGCTGTACTTTATCTGCGTTTTTATTTCTGGTGCAATAGGATAGGAACGAGAGGAAGAGAATATATAAGGGTTCCCCACTGAGAATCAGTTCTATAAATTATGTATTATGCAGACACTATTCTGCTGATGCTATCTGATCCCCAATTCTCAGTTCCTTGTTTTTCCTTCTATAAATAGCTATGGCCAGGTTTTCAGTTGTAAAATGACGAGGACAAAACCAGAAACCTTTCCCACTTAATAACCTCTGCCAAAGAAGAATAAGGTAATATTTTTCATAACTGTGATGTCCTCAGGGCTTTAACAGTCTGGGAATACAAGCAGCACTATGTTGTTGATAAGATACTGATAGTAAAAGTGAGAATAACCATGCTGAATATTAAAGAGGGAAATGCCCTATTTTCAGGATGATCGGTATAAAACTTGGTATTGTGAATTTTCCTGTCAATTTTTTTCTGTGTAGGACCACTTTTGCTTTTTGTTTCTCCCTCTAGATCCAAACGCTTTGGCTGGACAGACCGGACCTGACCATGCTCTTATAGGAGGAATAGTGGCTGTAGTTGTCTTTGTAACACTATGTTCTATAATTCTCCTTGGTCGATACCTGGCAAGACATAAAGGTAGGACAGATTTAATGGAAGTTAGTCGCTTTTGGAAGCATTTTTTTCTTGATTTGGACAAGAAAGCTCACACACAGTCCAGTCACAAGTGAAGTCCCTGTGAATTTTACCCAGTTTTCCTGTGGACTGGCTAAGGCAAAGGACATTTAGTTACATGCCCAAGATCATCTCATAAGTCAGTGATTTAGAGAGACTAAGAGGTAAGATTGTCCCTTGGTTTTGGCCCCTAGCTCTAGACACTTGATTACATGATCTCATACTTTTAACGAGTGTATCGGTTCAGCAGAATATATATGTAGAGAGAGACAGTGAACAAGATTTTTCATTTTAATAAACTCTGCTAATATTTTAAGTATGTATTTAAAAGATAGTATTAGAAGCTGGTGGTGAGTTTTCAGATCAGTGACTGTTTTACCAATGATCCTGCTGGAATACGGAGTTAATTTCTTGGCCAAGCTTTACTTTACTCAGAGATTTCACCTTAAGAATTCTACTCCCTTCATTTTCAATCCCCCCCGCCATTAGAGATAACAGGGATGGAGTGACACTGACTTCTGACTAAGCTTCTCTATGATCCTATTTTGACCTAGTTAATTCCAAAATAATTTCTTGAGATTTAACCTCCAAATGGCTTGTAGACCTATTGTTAAAACTTGGTTGATTCCCTGCCCACCCCCCTCCAAAAAAAAAAGAAAAGTGAAGAGAGGATTAGTGTTGGTATTAACTCATTAAATCTCATTTTAGATAGGATAATCATATGGCTAGCAGACATAAGCTGATAAAAGCATCTTTTTAATTTGATTGGACTGTGTGTGGGAAAACAAGATTTTTTTAATGAGCCAGTGAAAGTGTGTCTCTTTTGTTTTACTTTCCTGAATGAGCAGTTATACGTCTTATGCCAACATAAATAATACTTTTCACAAAGGGAAAGTTGACTATTGTACACAATTCTTTTTATTCATATCCTGAGCATAAAAATATCTGTGATAGTATAATGTGAGCGGGTTCAGTTAATAAAACTACCTCAAATTTGTAAATCTTGGAAATGACTATTATACACTTCTGTAAAATTGAAGTATAGATACTGTCAAGAAAAAGTAGAAATACAAAAATAATAGGTGGCCATTTTTTAAAAAAAATAAGTGTTTATGAATATCTAACTCTTCAAAGTTGGTTTGGTTTTCATGAGTAGCTGTTCCATGAAGTAACCAAGATTTTATCACTTATTCTATAATTGCAAAATATATTGCATATTGCTGCAGTTAGATAAAGTGGGGTTTTATTAAAAGATTTCCTTAATTTATTGTGGATATACTTAAATTTGTGTATGTGCATTATCAGTATTAACACTATAAATATTTCTTAGGCAAGTTAGAAAGTTGAGCATACCTGTGTGATGTATACTAAAATTGTGTAAAAATATTTGTCCGTTCATGAAGCAATTGTTAGAAATGTACTTACTATAATGCAGCGTAAAGCTAAAAAAACCCTAATCTTTCCTTTTTTTTTTTTTTCTTTTCTGTTGTACTGATTCCTATAGGAACATATTTAACAAATGAAGCAAAAGGAGCTGAAGATGCACCTGATGCCGACACAGCCATTATCAATGCAGAAGGCAGCCAAGTCAATGCAGAGGAGAAAAAAGAGTATTTCATTTAGATGCAGAGCTAGAATCTTGGAGTTTTACTTATCAGGCTGACTGCTGGAGAAAACTGGCTATCATTTTTCAGAATTCATTTCTGCCATCTTCTGCTATCTTTATTAACTCGCATACTTGCTATAAGTAGCCAGTTTATGCCAACAATCAGCTGTTGACATCATCATTCTATAATTACAGTATCATGCGTAAACCAGGACATTTCTTATTGCCTAAAATTCATATCCACTGCTCTCTTAACATACAGTGCTTGAATATACAGCCTTAACAATGTTAATCATCATCTTAATCCAAGTTTTCTACATTTTTAAATGTTATGCAGCTTTCTTCTTTTTCAGTTTTCTTTTATCATGTCCCTACTAGTGTGTCATAGAACGATATTCATAACAAATACTATTAGGTAAGGACCTAATTTACTTACATAAAATGTTAAGTCTAAGATTAGAGGTTTACAAAGAATGTTTTATACATGTCTATCTATAATTCAAAAAGCAACTTGTTTTTGAAACATATGCCCTAGGAAACACAAACTGGAATGTTTTTAGTGTAGTTTCTTGTATGCTTGGATTTGGTGGAAAAAAACTATCAGTCCACTGAATTTTTTGTTTTGTTTTCCTTTGTTTTGTTATGTTTTAAATGGTACCTTGACAACAGTGCCATGTTTCAGTGATAAAAACATGCTGAATAGCTAGCTATACAGATTCTGCAAAGTTAGATAGTAGTGCTTCATTTGAAACAAATTTGTCCTGCCCTTTTACTGCTTTTTGGGATCGCAAAGATTAGAGAACTTTCTGAGTAATTTCTGGTTTTATAATTTATTTGCTTCACATGAACTCACCTGCCTACTCAAATTCAAAGTGTTCATGGGGCACAACTGCAAGGCATTTTAGTATCTGTATATAGTGCATATAATAAATTCAATTAAACATTATTTGATACATATTTAACTTTTTTGGCAGTAGCTAAGTCAGTCACAAGTAAGCATTTTCTAATGTCCATTATATCCCTTTAGATATGACTCAAATCAATATTCTGAGTAGATAACATGTGTTAGTATTTTTTTGTCTGTATGTCCTAGCACTGTTCAGCAGCAAACTTTTCTAGTTCTTGTTAATTTTTTCTTTGTTATACAATGGAAGCACAATGTTATATGGAAAGGTAGTTTTAAGCTAACAACCAGTGCACAGCCTCAGGTTTTAAATTACAACCACATTTGATTACTATCCTTAAAAAATACTATTGAGTTGCTAAAATTCTCAATTTTTAATTTGGCAGTTCCAGAGCTGCTTCTCTATGTTGGTTTGCCAAAAAAAAAGAAAAAAGAAAAAAAAAGAAAAAAATAGAAGTGTTAAAACAAAAGATATATGTTTTGTGTATACAGTAAATGGACTAATTCTTTATATTAAATTCCTGTCTATGCATTTTGTGAGGTACAAACTTATGTCACCGTGAATGATAGAGAATTCCTGCCATGCTTTTAGCTCCACAGTGAAAGTCTCTGTTTGGATTATTTCTGAAATTTTTTGTGTAATTGACAGCTGAAAAATCACATGCTCTTAAATATGACAACAAAACACTGTAAGCCCATTGGCTTATTTCCTCTTCCAATGAAATAAAAAGGTTGCCGTAACAGCTCTTGGAAATGATTCTACACTGGAGAACGCAAGTTAGTCTAGCTGGAGCTCGTCTTGCTCCTAAGTTTTGCACCTTTGACAAAAGAGTATTTCTCTCTGGTTGCTGTACTCGTGAAGCCTAAAAGCATGATGGTCTGCTGTAAAGGACTTTCTCCTGGGATTTTATTTTTGTGTGGGGAAGGGAGAGTTTGGAATACGACATCATGTAGTATGGTAAAATGGAAGATAAAGGTGCTGTGTCAGATTATTTATCAGAAGAGTATAAACCTTTTAAGGACAATATTAGAGTATTTTAACTGTTTTTGTTGAAACATTTATCCTGCTAATTTCTAAGAAAAAAGGGTGACGTCAATCAAAGCAGCACTTTTTTTCAAAATATACAGACATAAATAATATGATGTGGTTGAGTGTTAACATAATAAATCATATACAGTATGACATTTTAAAGAAATAAGTCTGCATTGATGTGATTGCATGCTTGTTTTTACAGTTCACTCCATACTCATCTGTGGAAAAATGCAATAATATGTTACTATAATATGGTAGTTTGAGAGAACCAGGTAGATGCTACTAGGCACATTGAAAACTAGTATAGGTTTACAAGATATTCATGTCTTTCAAAACATACACGTGTAAAAGGCTGGCAAAGGAAGTAATTCAGTTTAATACCAAAAATATGGGTTCTTGTTACAACAGTAAGTTACATTAGTTACAGTACAGTATCACATACGACAAGGTTTTATTTCAGGACCTGGGGCCCAGTTCAACTAAGCATCTAAGCACATGCTCAGCTTCAGGCATTGGAGAAGTTCCATTGGACTGTAAGGCACTATTCATATGCTTAAAAATAAGTGCTTCCCTGGATGAGGGCCTTATTTGCTCAAGTGGAATTCCCCGCCAGTGTGGTGTTTATGCCTTTTTTCATTCTTCCTAACTCCAGCTTGCTTGAATAGTAGGGTTGTTACTTGAACCATTACCCAAGCAAGGTCAGGTAGGACCTTCAAAAGCACGAGTGCCCTTGGGGTAACCATTTCAAACCGTTTTCTCCAGTGGCATAGAAACAGCATTTAAACTTTGCAAAAAGAGATATAAATTGTAAACTTCTCACATCTGCTCATTTTTAATGCAGTTGATCTTCCATTATCTTGCACCTGGTGATGTCCCTTGCATCTGTGCAAAGCAGGTGTGAAAAAGCCCACACCAAGCATTCTGCCTGGATAGCACTTTGCAGGCCTGTTTGGGCTTCACAGGTTTAAATTACTACACTAGGTGTAAAAAGTCATCCCTCTTTTTTGTAAGCAGAACCATGGCTCAACACTAATGACATTCAGTAGGCTAAAAGCCAGTCATCCGTTCCCTTTGTCCAAGATCCCATTCTGAAATACTGCTTTTATTATGATGTGAGCTATCCAGTGAATGTGTAAAATGGAGGCTTTGAATGGGAACCACCCTCACTAAAATGTATGTGACATCCTCTCCCACTCACACTTGCAGAGTAGTTTTCTCAAGACCAGGTAGCTAGTTTCTGCCAGTGTACTGTTTACAGTGTTGATTGCTGATTATTTTTAAACTTTTTGATGTAGATTTTTTTTATTTTTTTTTTTATGCTTCGAGAACATTCTCATGATTTGAACAAGAAAGCGGTGCATCAGAAGACAAGGGGTGCATCCTCCCACTCTTTTAGTGTCGTCTGACAAACCAAGAAACAGTTTAAGGAACCTGATGTGTAACTTGAGGCTCAGAATTTAAGCTAGAACACTTTAAGCAGTTTCCACATTACTTAAGGATGGTTCGTCTTGCACTGAGACTCCCTTGATAAAGGAATACATGAAGAAAACGAACTTTTCTAAATAAGACATGAAAGTTAACATCTTGTGTATTTTCATTACAGTATAATATATATATAACTACTTCAATGAAAAGAAAGGACAGAATCATCTGTAATTATGTAATTCATGATTGTAACAGCACTGAAGTTACCATGTACGCACATGTACAGTAGCTATTTCAACAGTTACAGTGTAGTTACATGTAATTCCCTGTAACATAGCAGTTATAGTGTAATTTAGTGCCACTTATTGTAAAGTGTTACCAAAAGGAAAATGGAGTTCTTACCTTTACGATTCCATTCAAATTAAAGGTAAGTTTATTAAATTAGCACCGTAAATCTGATATTGCATTTCTTAATTAAGGAGGTGATTTAAAACTTCATGTTCACACTACAGCTTCCCCCACCGCTTACCCAGACTCCTCCAAGTGTCTAATCTCTACACTCCTAGGAACTGGTAATCTGTGATGAACATACCAAAAATCCAGCTACTTCAACTTTAATTGAATAAGCTGTCTAATAGAGAAAAACAAACAACAACAAGAAAAATAATGAGTAATGCTTTTTATTAAGTGGCACAAAGTACACACTAAAAACTATGCAAAAATATAGGTAAATACAGTGTACTTACATGTAAGTATCTTGTACTTGCTGTGTATGGATATTGGAAAACCGTGTAATTATAATATGCATTTTGATTATTTCAAGCAGGGGGATGACCCCTAACAGTCACAAGGAAAAACTGGAAGGTACATATACAAGCAGTGGATATCCTAATGCAATATGTGTAATTCCTCTACTGGCAATGACAACTAATTTATAAAAATGCTTATTACCACTCCTCATTCTCACTAGCTTTGCTTTCCATTTATTTGAGGCCCATTAAATATCACTGAAACACCTTTAGGCAAAGTAAGACACTGACTCCGCTAACAGCTTTGCTGCCAGCTCTCTGTATGTCTGGCAACACTGTTCTGTAATCTATTTCTGGCTCAACAGCACAAGTTTCCTCTTTTTTTCTGTCCTCAAGGGAGCCTAGTATGTTAAGATGCTGAAATATGCTGCCATATGCCCTGGTATTTTTAGCATGAACAACAGAGAAAGAGAGAGCGAGCTGCATTCTTCTGACCCCTATTTTGCTGAATCACCTCACCTGGAATTTCCACTACTTGCTCAGTAACGCCAGGTAATCTTAAATTGTAAGTACAAAATGCTTCCATCAAACTACAGAGGATGCCTTTAATGATAAAGTTAACGTTTTGTAAACGTGAAGTTTTGTATTACTGATCTTTTTACTTCTCGCCACTTTTCCGCCATACCCTTCCAGAAGGAATGCACCGAAAGACAGATAACATAGAATAGCAAATGAAGAAAAGAATATTGTAAGCCTTCTTGTGGTTGCCATTGCTATAACCCTCCTTTGTGTCCTGTGTAACAGGCAAACAGATGTATTTAGCAACCGCCTTTAGCATCATTCCACACTATACTATTCCTAGAATATGACATCTACCTCTTAGTCTAAATACTAGCTATGAGATATTTGTATACATTTTAAATACTACTGAATCTTTGGTGTAGTCTTGAAATGAGATCACTGTATTCTTTTTTTTCTGTTAAAAATAGAAAAAAAATATTGCCTGGGTTCGTAATTCTTGCCCTGTTCTTTACTAATTTTGGGATAGTTTGAGCTTTCAACAGGGCATAAGGACACAGCCTCAGCTGGTATAAATCAGCTTCACTCTGTTGCCTTAAATGTGGGCCAATTTACACTGGCTGGGGATTCATCCCAAACAGCTTAAAAATAAACTGCTATAACACATCAATATTTAGTCAGCACTAGATGATGATGTGCAATCCAACTGCAACACAATTCTTTCCAGTAAGGCATGCAGGTTCGAAGAGAAACTTTTAAAAGCACATGCAAGCTTTTGAATTAAATATGCAATACCAATACTGTTGAGATATTCTGACATGTCTCTTACTTATTTAAACATAATATTGCCAGGGCATGTTTACATTAAAAACATTCAATGCATGGGGGACGGGGAAGGACTGTTGCAAACAATAAGAGAAAATTAAATGGATGGAGCAGCCTTTGATGTCAACAGAGCAGAGTAGAAACTCTTTATCGAGAGTGGGACTTCCTACATGGTTTTTCAGAGTGGATCTAGTACCTCTAAAGCAAATGGGAGTTGTCTACTTGGCATTAACAGAAGCTAGCACAGTTCCTTCTTCCTATCGATGAATCTAACCCAGCACTCTGCACTTGTTTTAACTCAGGAGGAAATAAGGGTACAAACATGGTTTAACAGCACACTTCTGTATCATTCCACATCCTCAGGATGCTCCAAGCTTTGTGCGCTTCCAGCAGCCCTTAAGGGAATTCTTCCAGCATTTAGGAATCATCTTGTTGCCTAGCCACGTTCCTTTTCTTCAGCAATGTTTAATGTACTCACAACCAGACAGAAGACGATGTGGAGCCAATATGATGACTCTACAGTACTAGGGACTTCCAGAGCTTCTCAGTAGATGGCAAAAAAAATTTCTTCATGGCTTCTGTGTTTACTATAGATCTGACCTCCATGTTCTGTGTCTTAAGTCATTTATTCTCTGCTGGGCTAAAAGCAGCAGTCTAATTGGAAAGGAGGCAGGAAAAAAAGTCTCTCTCCTCTAAAAGGAGCAGTCTGTGTTACTATTAAAGAAAAGTTCAAGGATTTTTATTTCTTCTTTTTTTTAGATTTCAGGTGCAAAGCCAAGCCTGTTGGGGTCAGCACTTTAGCACTTTCCCTGTGTTCAGGGTCAAGCCAGCAGTGTTTCATGTGTGAACTCTGCTCTCACATTTCAGCACAAACTACAGCCAGCCTTACACTGCCCTTATGCAGAGTGCTGAAAATCACTGATACTATTTTCTTCTAAACATACTCATTTTCTTAGTCTTATTCTACAATGAAATAATTGAAGGGTTTTCATAATAGGTTCAAAAGGAGGGGTTTTAAAGTAATAACTTGTAAAGAAAATAATAATAATGATGATCAACTGTTTATGTTGATTATGAAGAGGAGGAAAATCTTTAATTGCTGGACTGAGTTCTGTATCACTTCCTCTTTCTCTCCTTTCTATGCATATTGATTAATGTTAGTAAATATGCAGTTGCACATGTTGTCCTTTTTCAGTGAAAGCAGATTTGCCTATACCCCTATATAGCTTCCATAGAAAGATGCACATATGACCTACAGTCATCTGCTTCTGCCTAAACAGTGAGCCAAGAGAATGAACTCATGGATTACTGGATTCGTAGATGTCCTGCTTCCATAAAAGCTGGGTACAATACGCCTATTGATTTCAAAAGAACAAGGCTCGAGTCCTTAATGCACGTTTGAGTTGCTATTTAGCTCTTTTCCAACCGAATTATAAGCCAGTCCTTGTGCATCCTTTACTTTTAGCCCAGATATTTTATAACTACAAAAAACTGTCAGTTCAGCAGGAAGTTTCCTAGAACAAATAATAAGGCATAATTTGTGAAAGGATTGTAACAACTTCACCTATTCATAGTCAGCATAAGTGTATTCTCCTAGGAACTCCAGTGTACTCGGCTCTTAACATTGGCAATTTATGGCCTTGGGAAGAATATATTGGAATGGTTCAGAAATACAACCACTAACCTGTAAACAAAATCCATGGGAATTAAACATATTGCACTGATGATGAGACACATTTACTTCCTTTAATTTCCTCATTAATACCTTTAAACAGACAAAATGCATATTGTAATGTTAGGTACATGACACTTGCATGTTGCTATGCCTATATACTTACAAAGTATTCAATGTGTACTTAGTGGCGCTTAAAAAATGTCATGTACAATTCTTCTAAACATTCTTACAGGGTTCCCATTTGCACTTCATCTTTCAGAAAAGTCTTGTCAGAAAATTGTCTGATGAATATTATTGAAAAAAATAAAATTTCAATTTTAGTTATCTGTTGGACATTTCTGAATTGTCTATTCATTTAATATATTTCCTGGTGCTTGCCAGTTTGGCAGTGGAGTTGATTTAGACCAGTGGCTGTACACACAGACTCTTCACTGAGCACATTTCGCTATTTCTAGTAGAATTGTTATAATCATATACTTCTCTAAATATTAATTCTGAGATTTTAAACAGTTATCCAAGAAAATAATCTGAGACACTGGTATTTTACAGATAATTACAAATTCTATTATTTTAGTTTATGTTTATGTACTATTTACTGTGTGTTGCTTTGTAGTTTCTTCTGATTGACAACTTTCGGATGCTGTCCTCACTGTAGGAGAAATTCATCCTTACGAAGAGGTTAAGTGCTGAAAAAGCATTTAAGCCTATGGGACTTAAATGGTGACTTAGCCCTCTTGAAGGAGCTACAGAATTCATGCAAGGCTTTCTACACCACTTATCATGCTTGAGTTGATGTTATAAAGGGCAAGAAGGTCACTGGTCTCAAAGGGAGAGAGACAAATGTCACAGGGAAGAGGAAATTCTGAGAGGGTCCGTGTTTATGAAAAAGAAACAAGTCCCAGATACAGAGAGAGACACTAACAGAGTTTGGTACCTCTGTGCAGAGGATATCCCAGTGCTGTTGCAAATCTCTGATGGCAGAGCTTTCCTATGACCTAAACTAAGCACACATTTTACAAATGTATAGCCCTGTTGGATTCAGCAGATTTGTTCTTATCTTTATTCTTTTCACTAAACCAAAATATGTTCCCTTTAGCAATTTTTAATGTGCAGTAACAGACTTTTTAAATACAGCAACAATGCAAATTTCCACATGATCCTCAAAGTCATATGCCCATGATTTAGGGCAAAGCATGCTGGAAATCCACAGTGTACCCAAGGGAAATGACACAGGCCAGGCAATGACACAATCCACCACTGGATTTATAGTTTTGTGCATTCAAGCTGTAATTCTTTTAGTACTGTCCTGTTTTCCTTCATCAACTAAAAGTTTCCCCAAATTTAACTGTACTTTGCTCTGTGCCTTTCCCTGTCTGAGAGTAGATTCTTACAGTGATCACCCTAACCTGGTATGTCCCTCACGTGATTCCTTAGGATTCTCTTAAAAAAGAGAGTCCTAAACCTATAAATGCCAGTAAGGGATCTCTTTCATCAACAGCCACCAAAATACCTGCCTTTCTCCCCACCTTCTGTAGTAATAAAAGACAAGAGTCCCTTTTTGTCTGTGTTTTTGGTTTGGTTTGGTGGGTTTTTGGTTTTGGTTTTAGTTTTTAATAAGAATACTGTAAGGGGAAACAAACATGGTATCTTTTAAACTGTAAAGGCTGCTTGAAATTTCATTGAATGCTGAGAATAATTTTGTTGAATACAGAGTCTGTGTATCAGACTGTCACGGCATTATACACTGATGTGAAAGAGAGTCTACTTACCCCTTTTAATAGTCATCAGGCACCTATATGAAGATATACACACTTTTTCAGAAGTAGTTATAGAGCAACACTTGGCCAAGCTCTGTTGGTAAGTGTAAGGTAAAGGTAAGTGCGATTAGTGAAATTCAGAGATAATCAAGTGGGGATAATGAAGATGATTCCTTGCTTGACAAAAGAGTCATAGTACATTGCCTTCTGGTTCTGCTTCAAGCACTTGGCAACATCCTGAGCCATGGGAGGGCACTTTTGATTAGCTCTGGGCTACTTACTTGCCTTAGCTCTTCCTCCTGCTGAGTTCATAGCAATAGCTTCTCTGCTGCTCAAGGCTAAGAGGCTAGGGCCTTATTGATTCCGCAAGCTGCATGCAGGAAGAAAAGAAGACACAGAGTGTTTTTAAGCGAGCTGGAAAGACTTTTAGAAGGAGGCCTCTTTATTCTGTGGCAACTTACAGGAAATTAGCAGTAATGCCAGCTGGTAAGGATAGTGACCATTGCTGCTTGGTGTATTGTGGGGGAGTACATCCTCCGGGTTGCACCAGCTGGCTGGATGAAAGAGGGAGGGAGCGGAGAGAGGAGGCAAAGCTGTGCACATGCCAGGAGCATGGGAGACAGGTTTGTCCCTCTCTAGGTGTAAGACCAAAGGGGAGCCCGTGGCTCTTCTTTTCAGTCTGTATTAAATTCTAGAGCTTCAGCTAAAAGGGGTGCAAAGAGAAACTGGTCCAACCAGCAGAATCACAGAGCTAATGAAGAGTGAGAAACATTCTCCAAAACACTGATGCCAACACCTGGCAAACAGGCAGTGCTTCCCATGTCAAGGGCTTTGAATTGATTGAACTTATAGAGAGGCGGAATTTCTAAGATACAAAGAAAGGCAGAAGAAGAAACAAGCAAATCAGAAATTGGACCTTGACAGATGAAGCTGGACAGAAAGTACAAGTAATTGAAATGGAAAAAATACCTTTTGCAAGGGCTTTTAGTTCTGTATTAGAACATTAGCCAGCTCTGTCTCAGGACAAAGAAAATATTTTATATAATTCTGTAATTTTTCCAGTGCATTTTCACTCTTTCTGGGGCATCTAATGCTAACCTCAGAGACAAAAGTGCATATACCATGATGTGATCCAGTTAAAGTACATCATTATATTGCACTCGCTAATGTAGTATGAGATTACCCTCCAGAACAGCAGTAAACAACATGACTAAGAGCTGTCATATTTATTTTCTCATCCAGTCCCCATGGAGGAGTGTGTGTGCAATGAAGCATTGTGATTTATTTATTTATTTATTTAGCTATTTTCATATTTGCCCTATGTTTATGTAAGAAGTTTAGATTAAAAAAGCACTTTGTAGTTGGAGAAGAAACCAATACAGTTTGTGATGGTTCCTTCTTCCTGTGAGATTCAACGCTCCAGTTTTAGAAAATTCTCCCTGTAAAACCTTCAGTATGATAGAGGAATAAAGTTATTGATGGTGGTCTACATTTCCAAGCTCTAGGGAGCCTTTCAGCTACACTCAAATCTGGCCTTTAAAATAAAGTCCAAGACCTTGGACTAAATTCCAAAACCAATAAGAAGCCAATGTAGGCTGCGGGGAGCCGGCTGAGCTTGCTTGTTACTAAGAAGATGCATCCAAGTTTTGCATGCCTTTGAGGGTGTGAGGACATTCTTCATGGCCAGCTATATCGCATGGCTGTAGCCCACCTGAGAGGCAACATAGATGCCACCACCTTAAAAATTCATTTATTGCCTAAAGGTGGTAAAAAGCAATGGTTATGGCTGCTGCTGTAGAGAAGGGTAGCAGTACTCCTGTTGGGAGGGTAGCAATGCTGCTGTGTCAGTTTGGGGCCTTTTTTTTTTGGCATTCTCCAGAAGCAGACTGACCCCTAAATGTTATTTACCTGGATGCAATTGAGATTGATGCCCTCTTCATGCAGCTAGCACATGATTGCAGTGCATCTGACCAACCAGCCTCCTGTCTGCATGGGGAAGCTGAAGCTGATGTAGGAGAGGATTAATCCCGTGGGACTGGACAGCTACAAGATGCAGGTATGGTTTCCCATAACTACTCCTTGGGTTCCTCATGCCAGAAAAGCCGATCTCAGTACCTTCCCCTTTTACAGCAACCCTTGTGCAGCACATGAAAACCTCTATGAGAGCTACGTCATTTCATAGAGTAGAAGGGAAGAGGGTCACTAGGTCATTACAGAGAGTCTCATTTACACATCATAAGCTTCTCCTCTGACAGCTGGTTTAGGGACTGTAAGATGTCTGTTCACATTTAATACCACAGATTACTAAAACGTGAATGCGGGGTCATCTTCTGTTTCTGTATGAAACTAGCAGTGGGTTATAATTTAGGGTTTTCATTTTTCAGGTTGTATGAGCTCATAAACATGCAGGCACAGACACACAGAAACATACGCCCACATAAGCACAACACTTACTTCGTGTATTTTTCTATGCCGCCTTCTTACCCCAGTAGATATCTTCTACTTGCTCTACTACTCCAAGCTCATGATTTTATATCTACCACAGTCTCTCAGGACACATCTTTCTCTTTTTCATGCTTGTTTTACACCTGAACAGCTGCCAGTGATGCTTTGTGTGGCATAGGTAAATTAACTCATTGATCAGCAACTTTGGTTGAAAGTTTTTCACCAGGAGGCATATTCAGGCTTTCTAAGGAGGCCCTAATATATAAAAAAGGGGGGGAAGGGGGAACATTTTGGATTTTCCCACTGTACTCAGTACAGATAGGCTGTATTCACTGAAGTGAGACAGATTCAACTTTGGTCCCTGAAGCTGCCGGTCACTGCACCCACGATGGGAAGGAAGCTGTTGGTTGTGTCGCTGCTTTTTGGCTCTGCTGCAGCTTGGCAGAGTGTGTGTGTCAACAGGAGCACCAGATCAGGGCATTATTTGACCACCAATTCACATACTTTTCTCTGCCAACATCATTCTTTATTTCTTTCAGAGATTTCTTTCATGGAGGGAAATAGTGTGGCTTGTTTCAATGCCCCTGGGGCCTTGAATCTACGTTTTCATTCGGAAATGAATCATGATCATCCTGCCTTGCTGTAGGGCAAAAAGAGACAATACGGTATTTCCCTTTAATGCACAAATCTAACAAATAACTGGTCCTGTAAGGAACTGGGAATAGGGGAAAGAGAATTATATAAGCCGGGTGGGGTGGAGAAGAACAAGAAATACAACTAAAATGAGAAAAAGAAAAGTGTTGGCAGGAGGAAATGCTGCAATACCTCGCCCATCACCATGAATCTCACAATTAAAATGTGAATACGAGGTTCACAATTAAAGAAGAGGGACATAGCTAAAGATTCAAATAAGACTACAAAAACTGTTAAGAGCTCAGGGAGGGAATGAAATAAATTTCAAAGCAAAGGCAGAGAGAGGAAAGGGCCTCTGAAAGAAGATGATGGCAGACTGAGAGAGTGTCACTCAGTGCTGCTGATATGCCTTAAAGTCCCCAGAGCTGGGACTGAGGAGGCATTGCATCAGGTTCCCGAGAGAAAGGACTTCCACTGTCACTCACAGGCGGCCTTTGAACTGATAGAAGGGTACTGCTAAAAACACACACTGAACTCAGGAGTCCAAGAGAGAGCTGGTCACCTACAGGCAACACCTTCGGCATAAAATACATAGTAGACAATAAAGCAGAAGGCAATTGCTTGAGGTTCCTGTAGCCGCAAGAGACCCCCTCCCCATAACTAATGGGAAATGATGACACTGTCTAAAGCATTCTCTGTTCTTTTGGGGTAAAAGTATACTAGCAGCTTCAACTGGAACGAGCATATTTGATATAAATATTTACATCTGCATAACTCCCCTCCCTAACCATACTGGAGACATAAGGAACTCAGCAGCAATTGCTTCAGGCCAATGATCTGCTTCAGCTATCACAAGAAAATAGCAAGTGCAGTCATAGCCTTTGTCACCAGCTACCACCCACTTACTCGGACGCTTGCCAAAAAGACAGACAGACAGTTACTCTCTGACAATGGCAGAGGCAGACTTCTTTATAGCTAAAATGAACTCTCAAGCCCCTCTGCTAAATTCATACTGAAAGAGGCTAAACCTTGGTAAACTCTTAATATGCTCAAGAGACAAAACTTGGAAATCTCCCACCTGCTTATATACCTTGGGCAGGAATTTCCTTCCCAGAAATAATCTCCTTTATAACAAGGCAATGAAATTTGTTACAATTAACCAAAAGAAAGGAGTGAAGACCATTGTCAGAGTTTCATGAGCCACAGAGTTCATTGTACAAGTCATGAAATTTTCTTGCAAATGGAAATGAAGTATTCTGTAGAAACTGGGATCATTATATATGAAGATAAAGGAAAGCCCCTGCTGCCCTATATCCCTAAGGAGTGAGCTAATTTGTGGTTTGATTTAGTTTTTCTAATAACCAACAATGATTTGGAAGACATCACATATGTATGAAACAAGGTGAAACAGAGAACCACAGAAATAAGACTGAATTATACCAAAGCTAGCTCAGTTTAAAATCAGCCTAACTCCCTAGACTTCTGTGAAATTACTCCTGATTCATCTGGATATAAGTAAGCATAGAACCCAATTATTGCTTTTGCAAAGGGCTGGATGTAGTGTCATCCTGGGGCAAGGAACAAAGAAAGGTTTAGTTCAGGGTTTTTTTTTCTTTTTCTTTTTCTTTTTTTTCCCCTTTGAATGACCTCTTATGTCAAAGTTCTCATTAGGCAGCATCAGAGATGTCCAAAAAAATTGCATCAAGTGTTACAGTCCTGCTGACTCTGCCCCACACCTCATCTAGCCTTGGAAAAAAGCAGCAGCATGTTAATGCACTGACCTCTTCCAAGAAGCAGAGACAGCTATACAGCTTGTTTTCAAGCTAATGCATAGAAATTGGGAGTGGGAGGATATTGGGAAGTATGAGTGTCTGGCACAGTCACATACTGGTAATGAATTGTCCATGTTTCAAGTTAGAAAATGTGCAATTACTGCTGGACAGGGAAAAAAAAAAAAACAACCTGGAAATAATGGAGGGACTGGGCATTTGCTTGCTTGTTTGTTTTTTCGGAAGGCTTATATATTTACTGGAAGTCATGGGAAAGCAGGCTTTTTTTTTTTTTTGTGATAGACTACAGGAGGATTTGGCAAATATGACAGAGGAAAACCATGAGCAGATATTCCTAAGAAGAAGTTGTTATGTGAGTGAATTGTGGGCCTGCAGGGAAAGGTCTGGGAATTAAATGTCCTCATAAAATTCACTGGGCACAGCTGCTTTTAGTAGCTGTGCTAAGCTCCAAGAAATGCAAATGATTGAGTTCTAAAGAACGCAGAGCCCAGCACAGTGTGACTAACTCACATCCCCTTGCTCCTTGCTGGCCAAACAGCCACTCTAATGCTCAGTTTGCTATGAAAAACTAACTCCTTTGCTGGTACAGAGCTGGCACCAAGAACCAGCTAAATCTTGTATGATGGGACTGATCTAACAGCTTCATCTGGCTGGTACAGGATGACAGCAGCATTTCCTTAGTGGAGAACCAGGCTTTAAACTGAAAGCAAAAGTGTCTCTGTAAGACTCCTGTGTGAAAGGTCCCTTTGCAAGTCCTCTCTCACCAGGAGACTGTCCCTTTCCCATGAATCGATAAAAAATACTAATAAAAGTGTAAAAAAACCCTTGAGGCCATCCCTTAGCTTCTTGAAATTCCCTGTTTCCTAAATTTATTTGTACCAGGTAACATTCTTTAGGAAAGATCCAATATTCAAAAAAAACCCCAAAAAATTGTTAGAAAGGAAGGTTTAAATGGTATGCAAATTTTGCTTTAGTTTTTTTGGTTTATTTTTTAAACACAAATACAATCTGGAATTACCTGGATTTCTTGTCGCTTCCTACTGTAATGAATTAGAAAGTCTATTCACACAGACGAAACGCATATTGCAAAACAGCATCTCAGATGGGACTTGAGCTGTGATGAATGAGGCCAAGGATAGCCTTCCTTACTAATGTGCCTGCACCTCTTGTTAACCAAAAGTCCCATAGCAGCATGGCTAGAGAATACGGATCTATATCTGATCTGATCTCGAAATGTATTTGAGAGATATATACTGATATCTCTAAATATATTTATTCTAATCCCTAGACGTCTTTGAAAAATCCTTTTGTCTCTGACTCTGTCTACGTGTATAAATACATTTTTGTTGTCAACATGTTTGGCAGGGAGGAGTTACTTTAGGGAGTGTTTTCTTCCCCAAAGCCCTTTAACTGACAGGAGCAAAATCAGTATCAGGACACCTAGGTTTCACTGTTTTTTGGTTTTTTGAGCAAGTCTGGTATCCATTCCATGTTTTCCATCTATGAAACGGAGGTAATACTTAAGGCACTTTTAAAAAGTACTTTAAAGATTGTCATGTTAAAAATTAGCCTTTGCCCCTTACTAACATGTTAGTCTAACACCTATTATAAATCCCATTAGATTTGCACTTGTGTTAGGTGGTATCAGGAAAGCAAATGTCTGTGACAACCACTGATGTGGAAAGAAGCTGAATTCAGCAGGATCTACTGAATTTGCTAATAATCCCAATTCAGATATCTGACAGAGCTGGAACTGCAGTACCTAGTCTGGCAACGAGCAGGTATCTCTGAATCCTGACACTGGAAGAAGCGTGTCCTCCACAGGGCAACTCGTCTCCTGCTGTAATAGCTACTGCATCTTCAACAATGTAAATCAAAACACCTTTGGAAACAGATGGGCTGTGTGACAGTCAGATGTGTCAATATCTTGACTCAAGAGAATAGGAGGTCGTAATTAAGGTTTTGCTTTAGCGCAGGAGTTTTAATAGCATAGATATTGTTCCTGGTATTTGTTTCAAATAAAAATCAATAACTGACAGGGAGCTGACAGTAGGGACAGGTATTGAAGTGGCAAAAACTACCAGACACTTTCCTCTAACTTTTGTTGCTTTTATAAAATGTTTGGATAGTCCGGGTACAGCATAATGCGACCCTCTTTGTCCATCCAGGAAAGATATATTAATGTGTGAGTTAATTAATAATATTAATGATTTTAAGATATTGTCTGATGCTAATGTACAACCTGGCTGCACACAGTATGAGTTTCTGTACAGACCAATTTCTCTGTTTTTTCACTTTAGCTGTTCCTAGCTTTATTTAGAAAGAGTCAAATTATTTTTTCCTCCTCTGTCTGTGTCTCTGATATGGACTAAGCAATAAGTATTACTAGAAGACACGGGAGTATAACAATACATCTTTACTGGAGCTACTGCTGAGTTAGAAACCTTGCATCAACACTTCTATCAGTCTCTTAGACTTTAAGACTAGTGCTTCAGCTTGTATGGTTGGTTCAAAAGATTGCAAATGCAAAGTTTACAGATGGGTATGACAGTGATATATTTGCCAGTAGCAAATTAGTCTAAGTGAGTTGTAAAGCTTGCACTGACATATATAATTCTTAGCAGGTTTCAAACTGTCTCCTCCAGGCTATGATTAATTTCATTAGATATTCTTCAAGTTAAGAAAAAAAGGAAGAGTAATAAGGTAGTCTGTCAATCACAAGTTCTAGAACACGAAAAAAAATCTCGGATTAAGTAATCTTTCCGTACTGCGGACTTGATTCTCACCTCACTGACACGAGAATGGTTCTGCTCCACTCATAACCCATACATATAAGCAGACAAAAAATTAATTTTAGCACCGAGCACTGAAATTACAGTCTGATGTATTTATCTCAAAAGATCTCCTCCAAAATGGAGATTATGCAACAATGTGTTTTAAACTTACCTGTTCCCAGATAATATGAAATACCATATAAATGGTGAAATTATGTGCCCATAGTAAAATGCCACTACATGATTAATATGCAAAACTATGCATATTGTGCAGTAAAGAGTATTTATGCCACAAGTGAAAGATTAAAACAGTAACTTACAGCTAGAATTCTGCATTGTTATGGTCAAGTTATAAAGCAAATTGATACATTCATCACAAAGACAGATATGTGGGAGGGCAACTTCCAGCCTAAATACCTAATAATGGAAAACATCGTTAAGAAGGCCCCATTGGCTAATGACAATGTGACTTTTGTTAATCCTTGATGATTAACAATATTTTTTTCTCCCCTGATGATTCCATCACAGATTTGAATTCCCAAAAGAAGCTTGGCCTACTGATAGCAATGATATTTTTTAAAGGGGGGTTTGGACACCATTTCTCTTCTCTGGTAATGTCTAGTCCTCCCTTCCCTCCACACAGGTTTTGCCCATCACTTGCTCGTTTGGCTGATTGGCTTCTCTGGGATGCATGGCTTTGCCTTTGCCATGGTGTTGTCTGGCACCTGGCTGTCATTGACCTCAGCTGTTGCCCTTTTCACTGACTCGTTAGCAGGTATGGGAAGGCAGGTGTGGGAGGGGAGGGAAAGGAAAGGGGAGGAGAAGAGAAGAGAAGCAAAGCAGTTGTTTATTTTTTACCTCTGCTCGCAGTCTGCTCCTTTTCAAATGCCGTTTGTTAAGCTTTCTACAATATGAAGAGCCTGATCTCTCTCCTGTGTCTTTTTTACTTTTACATCATTACTGGATCTTTGGGTTTTTTGGTTTTTGTTTTTTTTTTTTCTTTCAGTTTTTTTTTTACTCTCTGCCTTCTTGACTAATGGGCTTTTGCCCCACTTCCAGCTCTCTGGGATAGCACATCTGCAGACAGACAACAGCAACTGAGCAGCATGGCAGTGAGTATCAATAACCTGCTTTCAGCGCAGCATCCAAATTTTCTCAGAGATTACTGCTTTTATTTTCACAAAAGGCCTGTGATAAAGGGTGGGTAGTGGTTTCATGTCACAGAGAAGAATCTGAACATAAAGAAGTGGACTGTAAAGGGTCTTAAGGATTAAAGTTATGTGTTTTGATATCTAACCTTTGGTGCCTACCAGAGCAGAGTCTAGAGCTCTGTGTTAAATCTATGTGGATAAATCTGCGTGCCTAGGACATGGATCCTCAGCCCACTGAAAACAGAGGCATTTAAAAGCAATGTGGAGTGTTAGACAGCAGGAGATGCTTATAAAAGGAGTATATCTGAACTCTTCTCTGGAGCTTTGCCAAATTAGCTGAGCCTATAATAAATCAGCTATTCATTTGGGCTCAGTACTGGCACCTTTTACCTGAACCTCCTCCAGAAATCAGGTCAAAAGGCAGATTTACCAGGAAGGGTAATGGGGTTGTATGGTCCCCAGTGTCAGCGTTTTCAGTTCTGGCATGAGTGCTCTCCTGTAAAGTGATATGGCTGTGGAGACACCCACGTTTGCTTCAGGGTTTGTTTGTCACCACTGCCAACTCTTGGAAGAATAAGATTACAACTTTACTGGGTCAATGATGATGAGAATAACTCCTGAGGTTAACAGCTAGGGACCTAACCTGTTCTTCTGCAAAGTCAAATCACCTGACAGAGGAGGGGGAAAACACACCCTTCCTCCTCTTTGCCAGCACTGCTTTTGCTTTAGCTGTGTGGTAACTGCACAGGTGCTGGAAGGTGTGGGCTTGAATTGCCCCAGGTGGAGTTGCCTTCTCCCAGATCTGAAACAAAAGGAGATCTCCTCTACAGCAGGTGACTTCTTTACCCATTTAGACCTACATAAGATGTGAAGGCACCATTGCTGCAGTGTTCTGTCTGATTTTTGAGACAAAAAGAGGTCTGTCACTGGTTCTCCACCTCAGCAACATGTACAAAGTGTAAGGCCATCCATTCTCTTGGATGGCCATCTCAGTGGTGAATAGCTTAAGGGTGACCAAAGTACTTTTCACGTGGGAAATGCACCAGCCTGCTGAGAAGAGAGTTTTGTGCGCCCAGCTGAGGCAGCTGCAATTTTCCACTTGGTGTTGCTTGCTTAGGGGTTACCACTAGTGCCAGCATCAACTTAGGGGCTGGCTCAGGAAAGGGACTATACTTTATACAACCATTTGCATTCCCATTCAAACCTTTCTCATCATAGTAGATCCTTTTCAGTCATCCATGGATGTTGTCACATGGTTAACAACACAAACTAATACGTGTAGTCATTCTTCTGATTTCTGTGTAGGATTATAGTGCAGGGGAAAAATAAGAGCTAATAGAAATGCTTGAGCAGGCAAAGGGGAGTTGGGCTTTTTGCCACTTTGTCACTATAGCTCCTCCGATGCCTCTCACTTCTGCTTTGCAATAACCCCTGCTACTCTCATCGCACAAATCTTGATCAGAGTCTGTCAGTCATGGTTTCAATGTGCCAGATATGATGTTATGTTATGCCAAATGTGGCCTGAACTGAGTGCTAGCGTGACTCACTATGAAGCTGTTTTCTCCTCTGAGCCAAACAAGATTTAATAAAAAATAAAAAGAAAGAAGGAAGGTGGGGTAATTTTAGACATGACTTTTATATGTTGGTCAGGTCTGTTGGCTTAGCTCCCTACACATGTTAAAAAGCAGTATATTTACTAGCCTTTGTTTTTACACAAGTGAACAGTGAGTGGCCTCAAATAATATGGGTGGAAAATAGCTTGAAAAGAGGATTTTTTGTTGTTGTTGTTGTTGTAAAAGCACATGGATTTGGGGGGTTATCTGGAGCAATCTCACAGAAACAAGAGCAGATTAAAGGAGGTAATGACATGTTTGTAATTTCATTCCTAAGGCTCACGGTGTCCTTGACTCTGTCTAGTTTTCAGCCTGGAGATAAATCAAGGGCTTCAATTTCCAAATCTGTCATAGAAGCTTCACAAATAAAAATGCTGACAAAAAATATCTGCTTTTAAATGGCTACTTGCGAGCACTGACAACTAGCAGTCTATACATCTTTCACCTTATGGGGAAGAGAAGCAGTGTGTGTTGCCAGGAAAAATGAAGAGGAGAAAGGCAGTGCTCCTAAAGTTAAAGTAATCTAAAAGTATGACAACAATAAACCATTTACAGTCATGTTTTGAATGCTAGATGAAAACAGATTTCAGGTGGTGTATTAACAAAGCCTCACAGCTGCCTGGTGTGGAAAAAAAATGGATGTGGAGTTAGAATATGAAGTAGAGAGACCATGTGGACAAGCAAAATTCCTTCCCACCCCCAGCTGCCCTCGCAGCTGCTGTGGCCGCTCCTCATGTGCTCGGCCGTGCCCACAGAGAGAGCTTGTGCGTGACTAGGGAGGAGTGAGAAACAGGCATCATGAAAACCAGTGCAGATTATGCTGGTTAATACAGAATAATTTGCTGTATCTGTTAGCTGCAGGCTCTAGCTTTTGCAGGATATGAATTCCAATTAAAAGGCAGAGCTGGAGCAGTCAGTAGTAATAGGTAAACTAGGCCAGTTACTTTGCCAAAACTAGGGGTGACAGCTGAAATGGCAGCTAGGAGTGCTTCAACTGGCAGCACTGCAGGGTCTGTGAACTCCCAGAGACCCTGGCCATGGTCCCATGCAGTGTCCCCCCCTCTAGGGATTGGTGTCTGGTGGTTATACCTATAGTCTCCTTGGTCTGTGGGATTGAATTTTGTATGAAGATTGTAGAGCTGTATTGTGTTCTTGAGTCCCCACCTGTAGCCTAACTGCCATTAGAGGCAGAATAGTCTGAGTCAGGCTCCCCATGCTATGCCCAGGTTGCTTTTCTTCATGAAAGATTTGACCTATTTCAGCCTAAAGCCTAGGATAAATCAGCATGCAGACTGTGTAGTGCTCTGGGGCTCCAGTCTGAGTGCAAGATCTGAACTAATGTGGAGAATAAATGCACCCGCCCATCCGCTCTTCCCAGGAGAGCTCTCGCTCTTTATTCCCTGCTAATGTGTGTATTTAACGCCTTCCAGTCAGCTTGTCTCCTTAAGGCTTCTGCCTGAGAAATCCTGGAGAGTTCCCAAATCCATCCAGCAGTTCCCAGATCCAGGGAATGAATGGTACGTGCTCTAGGCAGTTGAAGTGCCCTAGGTAAATTTATTGCATGCATAAGCATGTCATCCTTATGGTGTATGGCCCCTAGGATTTGCCTGTGTGCATGCTGTGGGCAGGATCCGAGATAGCTGCAATCCCTAGTCCAGTGGGAACCATGCTGATGTCCTACACGGCAGACAAATGGCCATGGTCTGCCTGGATCTGATTTTTAAGGCAGAAACATGTCAAGGCAAACTTGTATCTGTTGTAGCTCTACAGATGAGAAAGGACAGGGTATAAAAGATAGAGGACCGTGTTGCCTAACTAAAACAAGGATTATTTAAAATACCTGAAAACTGCCTGTGGGACATAATAGCTTTCTAGAGCAGGGAACTAGCATACCGCTGCCTTCTGTGAATGGGGTTATAAAACCTGCTTAAGACTGTGATTATCTTCATCACTGCAGTCTTTGTCAGCTGGTTGGATTCAAAACCAGCCTGGAGAAGGTGGGTGCTCTCATTTTGCTCTTCACAATTTATGCTTCAAGGTCAAGGAAGTTCTGTGTACCTCACTAGTCTAATTTTGCTTTTAGTTTTATCACAATTGTAAAATGGTTAGGAAAAGTTTTTGCTTGAAGTAGATGACTTGCCACCTCAGAGCCATTGAGAGACAGGGCTCAGTAAGCAGCTATCGCTGAGTTTTTATTTCAGGGAAAGTTTTAGAAAAAGAATACTTTAATCTGTAGATCTGGAAAGTAATCTGTGAATAAGGGCAAAAAGGGTTAGTATTTTTAGGACGTGTTATATGTTCAAAGGGCCGTGCACAGTGCTAATGCATAGCCATTAACAAATTGATCTTCAGCCCCTGTGTGCAGCTAAGTAGGAAAGTTTTACGGATGGGAAGACTGAGACAAAATGTCTTGCTCGAGGCTGCCTGGTGACAGAGCTGGCTTCAGAAGTCAGCATCTCCCGTCTCCCCGTGTCCTTCCTCCAGACAGCACTGCTGAGCAGCAAAAAAACCAAATCAGAGACACCTTTCTCTGAGGCTTAGAAAGAATGACCATGAAATAAATATAACAGTTAAGGCAAAAAGCAAGCCAAGCAGTCCTGCTGCATTTTGAGTGCTGGGGTCTGCAGAGCAAAGCCGCTGATATTTTGGTAAAACTAACACCAAAGACATTAAGTTTTATTATCAGTATCAGATCAGATCATTGCCTATCTCAGTAATCACTGGACTGTGTGTTTGATAAAAGAACGTTTGAGAACTGCTAGGCTGTTATTATATATAATTGCTCTTTACAATGACTGGATACTTGTAGTGAAAATGAATCGGTGAGCTCCACTGTAGCAGCATCTACTAAATAATTGGAGAGCATGGCTAGGATCTTTGATGTTGAAAGGAAGAAATTCAATAAGCAGTCTCATCAGGCTTTCTAATACAGCAGAAAAAAAGGGCTGCAGGCAGGAACATACCGACACTACAGGTCAGTGAAGGTTTATGGATTTGTGTGCCTTAGAAAGGAGGCAGAACCTAGCTGTACAGGACTGTTGAACCTTTAGATACCTCAGGGGGTGTCAGAGTATTGTTGTGTAGCCTTCTAAAAATATAAATGGTAGGGCCAGACATCAAATGTTTCTCCTCTGCCCAGATTTTATGAGAATATTGTGTGTCCTGAGGAGATGTCAGAACTGTGCTTCAGCTGTTTTGCTACTTGACACTGGCACATTGTCCTTAGAAGATTAATTTTCACATTTTTTAACCCATTTCTACCTCACAGACTCACATCTTTCCATCAAAGAAGTGCCTATTTGTCTTTGAATTAATAGCTTAGATGTATATAGTGGCCTTCATTACAAAAAAGCATTCAACTCCCTCTGCTAGATGGAAGACAGCTGGCAGGTACTTAGTACATTGCCCTGGGAGGAGAGCGCTTGGCTGAAGAAAGAACAAAAAGAAAAAAAAAATCCTTATTCTCTTCTAACAAGAGGTACTCTGGGACCTTTAATGTGACCATAGGACTGGCTTTTACTGGCTCCTCTGAAAAAACCGCACACAATACTCCTCATGGTGCACTCTTTAACTGGAAGGCTGAAGGAGGAAAAGGGATCATGGGGCTTTGGGGATCAAATTATACCTCCCTAATGTTCATACTAACATTTGTGCTGGCATTAGGCTGTAGAAAGGATATTTGAAGAAACGGTTGAGAAGATTGGGTCAGTGATTTCCTCTGTAAAGATGTATAGTAAAAAAGAGCAAAACATCCCAGCTGCAGAGTTAGTTAGTTTGTCTGCAAAGTACTGGGGATGGTGGGTGCACAATGCTGGGACAGTGTCAGAGTGGACAGCCCCATAAGTGTGCAGTGGCCAGTTCCTGTATTACACCTAATTTATCCCACCCGCCTTGAGGAACAAGTCAGCCAAATTGAAGGAAACTGGTCAAGAGAAAGTACGAGCACTCTGGCCACGGTGACTTCTCAAAGTCTCTTGGGTAGAAAACCAACCTTGTTTGTGGTGCTGACCAGTGCTCAGGGTGACTGGCAAAGTAGTGAGAAAGATGGTTGTTGTCAGGGTCTGTGTGTAAGAGGGTAGCATGCTGGAGAAGCTGGAGGGACCTTGGTCTCAATCCCAAATCCCTCTATCCCTTGCACAGGCTTGGGTGAAAGGAATAAAAATGGGGCCACCCCAGTGCCTTCATAGACAGATGTCCAAATCCTTCTGACCTGGGTGCTGTTTGTGAGGCTACTGTCTGTTCTTTTACTCAGTACGGCATTGAAAATCCTCTGGACAGCATTATGTGCTATCCAGATCTGTTATGCAGTGTTTGCAGTATGTCTCAAGGAGTCCTCATTACTGTTGTTCCATATCAGTCCATCTCGCATCTGTTATCTATTTGTTTGAAAAGTCATAAGTAAAGAGCTCATTTTAAGTGTAAATTTTGCAGTTGTAAGGTTTTAATTAGTAATCTTATTCAAAGGGTTCTCACCTTTAGTGAGACACATCTACTGTATAACGTGATGATCTAAGCAGTTCAAGGGCCATGTGAATATAAAATATCTTTTTTTCACTTTGTGTTAAACTGTGGGAGGAAAAAGTCTAAAAGAGAGACAGATTTATAGTATGTAAGTTAATGCTTTTTCAGAAGTCTCAAACGAAGTTGGATTGCTGTGAAACCATTTCTCTCATAAAACCTTCTCTTCCTTGTCCACCTTTTTCAAGCTTAAGCAAATTAAACGGTGAAGTCACACACAGATCAAAGAGAACGTTAAACTGTAACTTTCTTGACTCGTTTTCTCTTTTAGGATCAGTAACTTTTCATCTCAGATGTAGTGTCTTGATTAGCTTTTTTCTTACCTCTATGCTACGCTACAGTATTTCTATTAAAATTGCTTTGCAGATTCATAACTCTCCAATACAGCGAGGAGCTGAAGCCTCCATGTTGTAGAAATGAAGCTTTGCTTAGAGTACATGATTAAAAAGGGTAGACGAGTACAGGAAAGCAAGCTAATCCCAAGGGCATATCGAGCTTCGAATATTGATCCATGTTTTAGACACTTCTTAGTGTCCCTTACAGGTGTTGTGTTCTGTAGGAAAATGATAATGAGTTTGTATCTTTTTTGGACCAGCTTCCAAGATATCCCAGTACTTTTGCACTTGAGGTTTACTGGTGTATGCTCAGCCACAACAGGGCAGATAATCTTTGTTAGAGAGTGGCTGTGGGTAGATTTGGGATTCAGAGCTTGCAGTTCTTGAGGACTGAGGCTTTAAATATCTTCTCCTGTAAGGCGGAGTATGAGCTGAACACAGAGCTGGAAATTGGGGTGTATATGTTCCGCTTGTCTGGCAATGGGCTGCTGGTGTGTTGTGCTGCCCAGTTGCTTTGAGGCTCCTGTCCTCACTGCTATGCATAGTGTTCTGGCTACTCCAAGCAGTATGTCACAATTATATCTCTTCTTTTCTTTTTTTTTTTTTTTTTTAATTGCCTCTGCTGTACCTTTTAATTGAATGAAATGTACTTAGGTGTGTATTTTTCTTCTGATGCCAAACAATCAATTCTTTCTTCCAAATTTCAATTTATGGAAACTGTAAACCAGGTTTTGGTTCCCATTTTACATGTGCCACCTCAGTGTCATGCAATGCTCATAGCTCTCCGGCCTGGGGTCCTCCTCCCGGGGTGAGAGACCAGCTCACAGCAGTGCATCAGTGAGGGCTTCAGTCCCCCTTCCCTGCAAGTCCCTGCAGGAGGCACCCAGTTAAGAGCAGGGGAAAGGAAAAGGAGCCTCACTCATGCACCACAGAGCTCTGTCGTTCTTCCACCAGGATATGTTAGGAGCCACGGAGCTATTGCCACTTACAACAAGCCTGAACATCTCCATTTGTAATGACCAGAGCACTGCAGCATGATTAAAAGCTGCTTTTGCTTGCTCCTGTGCCTCAGCTGAATGTGGCTATTTTGCTACAAAAGCAGACCAAGGCCCTTGCGATACCCTGGCTTATGGAAAAAATAAACCAGTGTAAAATGGCTTTTCCGTCCTTGAAATAGAAATTCACTAAGCAAAAATGATTTGAATATTTTCTTAGAGGTACCTTCTCTAAAAACCTGTGTTTTCTGTATTTCAGATGTGCTTTTTATCTCATCAGCACTTCAGTGCAAAGACCATCAAGGTTTTAAATTGGCTCATTTTATGAAGACTTTCTATATTTTAAAAAAATTGTCAATTAACGTACTGGTATATATCTTTCTCTACTGCTTTTGAAGTATCAGTATATGTTTCGGATAGTCAGGACTCCTGGGGTGAGTTGGGTTTAATATTTTGACAGGAGAAGTTCCATTAACTTCATATAATTAGCAGCAAAGAAAGGTTTTTATTTATTAAAAAGGTAACATTCTATTGCTTTAAACATCAAGATTTAATTTTGTCATTTTTTTTTGTCTGAAGACATCCTTTTTATATTTAGAGTCTTGAATGTGTAGTCCTTGCTATACTCTGCTGTTGTAAAGTTAATATGCGCCCCCCATTTATCACAGAGCATCTTGTTTTCCACAGTCAGTTCACTTGCCACACTTGGATCCTTTGTTGTTGGGACTTTATGATTATAATTTTTACTTTTCAGTTTATTGTATAATTTTAAGGACATTATCATATATGTGAGATTCGTAATTAAAAGTCACTGGATTTTTTTTTAATGTTTGCTTACAAAAATGGAAGTAAATTAAAGCAGATTCACAACTCCATCAAGACAGCTTTCTGAAAATGAACAACACAAGCTGACCTTGATCTGCTTTCCAAATGCCATGTAACCAGTCCTATGCCAGTGATGTAGTCCATTGGGGTGGAAAACATGGAGCTGTAATATTATGTGCTCAGCTGATTCCTAGTTCATGGGTAGAGTAACCTCAGCTGTTCTTCTAGCTGCCATAAAGTGGTCCCATAGTTCCTACAAATTAACCAGTTGGGGTGGGAAGTGCTTGGCCCTTTGAATGATTCAAGATAAAGGAAAGTAGAGAGGCAACTTTAAGCCCTAAGCAATTTAGAATCTGATTTTAGAAGAATATGATAGACAGGATAAGAGTAAAATTGTAAGATAGGGTGTGATACTGACAGCATTTAGAGCACTACTGTCAATCTTAGTGTAATGTAGGTTATATGGAGGGATTTGAAGGAAGGGAATGAGAGTGCTTTGCTGACAAGAGAGAAGGATTTTTTTTTTTAAGTACGAGAACTTTGCTTTGAAGAGGATAGCAAGTTTAAAGAAGGAATAGACAGAAAAAAGGGACATGTATGAACGGTAGTATTATGCTGATGCTAATATCTGTAGTGTTTAAGAAATAATGAGCTTAATGACATAAGTGAAAATTCTTTTGAAAAGTATTGCAGGGAAACCTAACAATGTATTTTTCATGGTTAGTGGCTTCTAAACCCTACTCTCTGCCCCAGTTTCCTTTAATTGGTTACCAAATTAGCTATTGCCCTGAATGTCTTTGGAGTTTAAATAATATTTGTTCATTATTTTCTCTGTTTAAAAAGGAAAGGCAAAAGGGAAAAAGTAAATGAATTTTGAAATCATTTTAGATTTGTATTTTCAAACTAGTTAAACAAAGGACTACATAAAAGTGACGTGCTCTTACTCATCTACTTCATCGAATTACCATATTTGCCTGTTTTACTGATTAAACTTAAGTTCTTTCAGGGTGGGCCTGTAATTTAAGTAACAAGATAGAAAACTACATTTTTATCATATTCTTGTATCAGAACACTGAGAAGTTCTTCACTTTATTTGTATTTTTATATTTATATTAATATAAATATATTATATATTAATAAAAATATAAATATTTTATATTTAAAAGTCTCTTCCTCAGTTGCACTTGTGTTTACAGTGATCCTCAGCCATGTTACCTGCAACGATGCACAAAATAGAAGTAGCAGAAGTGAGCTAAAAATATTTCTAACCTGGCTAAGTTGGATGGGGAATCCTTATGAGAGAAGGGCGGATTTCTGGAAAGTCAGCTTTACAAGCCGCAGTCAGTCCTAGGTGGCTGCGCAGACACTTTGTCTCATTATATCTTTGTAGCACATAATGCCTAGCCCTCTCTCTATTTTTTCAGGGAGAAACTTATTCCTGCTGCTGCCTTGTCTCCAGCCCAAGTTTTATACATTTGGGTACCAATTCATGCTATAAAACTCTAATGAAATGTTTTCAGTTGGTAGGCATCTCTGAAAGCTGAGAGCAAGTTAAAAGGGAGCAACAGACACATGTGAACTGTGAGAGTTTAGGACTCTGTGTCCTGTTGAGGATTTCTGTCTGGGCATCAGAGCTCTCTCTGTAAACCCGCTCTGCTGTTTCTGGTAGACTGGTGTAATGAAAAGTGAGGCCAAAGCTTTGCTGCTCAAGTTAAATGTGTGCTGCTGTTCTGTGTTCGTAAGACAATCATTGTATCTTAATGGCATGTAACAGCCAGAACTATTTTCAGTTGTTCGGCTGTTCCTGATCGGGGTTAGAGGACTGCAGAGCGAGCCCAGGTGGTAGTAAACCTCTAAGGAATACAAATAACTTAATCAAGGCTGTTTCCTGCCTGCTGAGTGTAGTGGCTAGTGCAGAACAAAGAGCTGGCATGAAAGCCCTGGGTTCCTCCCAGACAGTTGCTCCTTTAGGGGAAAATGGGATGCAAATGTGGGACAATGAGAGCATCCTGTTAATTTTTCAGGGATGCAAAAGTTCATCTCTGAAAAGAACTATGAAGCCAAAAATTGGGAGCCCAGCTTGTTTTGAAGACCCAGATTTCATAGAGGTGAAAGCAATGGATGTTTTGCAGCTTTCTTACAGTGATTTCTGTTGACATGTCTTACTGATTACTCTGATCTAATAGCTAACCGACACTCAGTGCTTCAATGCACATGCGTGCAAATTCTAAGTTTTTACTCAGTCTTCAGCTGTTGTTCCTTATTAATTTCTCCTTGTGATTTGGTACTGAAAAGATCAGTTTACTTTCATTCATTTCTACATTTCAGAAGATTCTCTGGTTTTGAGCCTAGGCATTTTAGATATGAGTGAAACTTGTCTGCAGGAATATGCTTGAAGAGCAATCAAAAGATTTTAAGCAGGCATGTTCTCTTGCCTCCTAGATCAAGAGAGATGTAACAGCACAGCAAAGACAAAAAAGAAAGAAATTTACATGTAAAACTGCCCAGTTTTTCTAACCTTAGAAAAGAGAACAATTCAATTAATATAGATCAACATTTTTGTAGTGCCTCCATGGCAATCTAGCTACTTGAACAAATACTTTAGAAACTTTTTATAGAAACTCGCAGAATTTTTTTTTTAATAGCTAATATTTTATGCTTTTGAAGTGAGTTGATGTTCATTCCTAGTCCTAAACAGCTGTTTAGATACTTCGTCTCAGTTTTGCCCCTGAATGCGAGGGATAGTCCACTCAGACCTTGAAACTAGAAAAACATTGGCTTTAAGAATTCATTTTTGTTCAAATTTATCAGTTACTCCTTTGTATGAAGAGTCTGTAATGACTTCCTGTATCTGGCCTTTCTAATCTGTAAATTTTCCCCTGTAAAATTTCTCCTCTTTGCCTCAAATTCATTTCATTTTTCTGAGACTAAGTTCTCCTCTTAGCAACACTGACTGAGCTTGCAGTTTCTTCCTAATAAGTTGGCCTAGCTACCTAATTAATCTTCACTTTCTCTGCAAGGGGTGCTATCTCCCAGCAATGACTTGAATTTCCAATATTGTTTTTTCTTTACAAATAAACTGAGGGCTAAATCAAATAAGTAACTGATATATATGAAAATTAAGCATATTCTCCTCTCCTCGGCTCTGAAATTATAGTCTAGAGCTCTGTGGTGGATGCCCAGATAGGTGAATGGGCAGAGTTGCCTTCTTCCATGTAGGGTGCACAGAGCCAGGTGTGCATCTTAGAGCCACTTAAAATTGGCATGCTGGACATGCATCTGCCTTTTGCTGGCAAATGGAAACCTCAGAAGACGTGATCCCAGCCCTTCTGTGCCACATACCCACCTGAGGGAGCAAGTGCGATGATTTGTATGCAAACCACCAAGTCCTACTTCTTAAAACCTCTAGTTTACAGCTCTCAGCTAAAACCTCTCTTACTTTAACAGGCAGCTACTGAAAGAGGTGTGGAGGAGGTGGATGGTATCATTCCCTACTATCTATTAACTTAGTATGTATTGTCATCCTCTGCCTGAGGGAAATAAAATGGATGCTTACCCTCTACCTGAATGCTGCTTTAGTAGCAACTCTTCCTTTCTAATTCCTTTCTGCACATCTTCAACATCCCTTGAAACAGGAAAAAAAAAAGCCCTGTCACTCTGTGGGAAAGTGTCTCCTGGAAGTGGAAAGACCTAGGTTCCAGGTCAGCAGCTGTTTGCCATTTGATGTGCATTATATGACATATAGAACTCTTTTGAGAAAATATTGAAACACAAAAATTACCTGTTGTCTTCCTCTCCCTCCACTACAGAGTACAGATGGGCTTACTCATGCATGCGCATGCATGTAAGCTCATCCCTTAAAAGCGTTACAGGATGGGGTACTGTTTATTTGTAGTTTTTTCTCCCTTGACTTGCATTGTATTCCAACTGGTATCTCAGGTTCAGCAAACTCGTAGCCAAGACCCCAGTGATTAGGATGTTTTTTAGGGAACCAGCAGGATTTTTTTTGTTTTGTTTTGCTTTTTGAAAGGAAGGTGCGGAAGCATTTGTTTTGACTGTTTTAGCCACTAGTCTAGTGCATCTCTCCCTCCTCTTCTGCTTTTCTTTTAAGTAAAGAAAATGGAGGCGACAACTTTTTTTTTTCTTTAAGGCTCCTTACAAACATAGACAAAACTGAGTATTGCCCATTGCAAAAGAGGAAGATGGCTGTTGTCTCATGTTTTCATGTTCCAGCCCTTCTCTTTGCCCCTTCACCACTGACCTCCTGGCATTGAGCAGGAACTTGCAGACTTTGCTTTTCCAGTCACGTGTGTGTCCTTGCGTGAAATGTTTTCAGTCCAGGCTGGTGTTTGGCAGTTAGTTAGGACATCTTCTTGGGACACTCTCTTACCTTTTTCACAATGATCCATCCTTATGGCTCTCTCCACTCTCCCCAGCACCTGCAGTGCTTATTTTCTATGCTCCAGTAGCAGACGGAGGCTGGGTGATCTGCCTTTGCCCCAGGCAGTGGCAAGATGGACCTGCAAAACTATGGCAGAGGATGGAGGGAGAGTTTTCTATCTGCAGAGGGGAAAAAGGGCAGAACCAATCTGGGCACATAGGACTGTGGCTGCTTACTTTGGAGCAGAGGAGCTTGCTCAGCTCCTTGGCAAGGGGCATCCTCCAAACGAGTTGTTGCTTTGTCCATATTTTAATTCATGTGCAAAATTAGAGCTTGGGCAGTTTAAAAAGTATGATCTTTGTGTAACATAGAGGCCTGCAAGTTTAGGTGATTTCTGAGGGCTGAATTTCAGGGTTGCACTTTGAGATCTTCAGGGGCGACTTTTTATTTTTGTTTGACTCATAAGTTTTCTCTCTCCCAGTAATTACTTTATGTATGTATTTATATTTCATGCTTTGAATGATATATCTGACTTCACAAACTATTTTTTTTCTGCCTGTAAAGATTGTTCCTCTACATAACCCAACTTTTTTTAGTTCTTGAAGCTTCATATGTTCATGACATTTTGAGGATAGCATTTTAAGTGCTGATTGTAAAAACCAGACCTATAGTAAAACAGATGTGAAGTCTTAATAAAAAGTATTCCCTTTTAAACTTTTTTTTTTGGAGTTTAGCTAGTTGTACTTTATAGGAGCGAAGTGAAGAACAGGGATTTATTGAGTAAACGTGCTGTTAAGCTCCTACAGCTTAAGAATATATCTGATGTTTACTGTGTTGACCAATTCGTTCTGGCAGCTCTAGTTCCCAGGTTGTAAGGTGTTTTGGCTTTGCCCTTTGGAGAAAAAGCTAGGGCATAAAGGCTTACTTCTTGTGTATGGTCAGTAAATATCAATTAAAATTATTCTTGAAGATTTTTGACATATGTTGTACACCCTTGACAACCAGATTGACATGAAAGACTATAATAGCTCCTGAGCAGCTGTTAAATTCCATTGTATCAATGATCTGTGAACTAAACAGAAGTTGACTGATCGACTGTAGTTTGCTTTGAAGAAGCCATCATGGGCCATTGGGTCAAAAATAGTCTTTTAAGAAGAGACCTAAGTATAAATTCACAACATCTTGAAAGGAAAATTAAATAGCCTTGGGTCTATTTGGATTCTATTTAAAAACTTCAAATGGTTTTCAGAGTGTAAACCTTACAGATGGAGCTCAGGCTTAATATGTGTCTCTAAAGCACCAAGCATATCTATAGGTGAGTAATCATCTTCCGCACTGATGGCATATGAGTGTACATGCTACATCTACAGCTCTGAATAAGAGGGACTAGTCCCCCACCCCAAGGCTGTATGGTATCCACCAGTTCATGTCCAGACTGCATGAGCAGATTGGCCAAATCTGCATTTAAGTGGTCCCTGAACCCGGGCTTCCTCTGGGTCCCCAGGACTGCTTTATTAGGAAACAGTTTTTGTGGTTTTCTCAGTTTGACACATCTCGTATCATGTCAAAGATTTTGTAGCAGCCTAGAAGAGTGGTTTTCCTTTGTCATGAACCTTCCGGATTAGTAATAAATAACTGTGTAGAGAAAAGAATCCAGATCCTGTGAAGTCTCATCTGTATCACCTCTGGAGTAAGCTGTATCTCTAGATGGACTTGGGCACTGTGATAGAATCATAGAATCGTTAAGGTTGGAAAAGACCCTTAAGATCATCGAGTCCAACTGTTAACTTATCACTGCCAAGTCCACCACTAAACCATGTCCTCAAGCACCACATCTACCCTTCTTTTAAATACCTTCAGGGATAGGGACTCAACCACTTCCCTGGACAGCCTGTTCCAGTGCCTGACTGCCCTTTCGGTAAAGAAGTTTTTCCTAATATCCAACCTAAACCTCCCCTGGCGCAATGAGAGGTATAGTTGAAATAGTCAAAACAGCTAGGAAATGGCCAGTCTGGATGAGCAGGGTCCAGTGCCTAAACTTGTTTCCTGGTCCTTTTTTAGTGAATGATGGAGCCACAGCTACGTGTCTCTTTCTGCCGCCCCTCCTGCCTGTACAGTAGCAGCAATAAACTTCAGAAGCCTGCATCATCACAGAATTTTTGTTTGTTTGTTTTTTTCTTTCTCTGAATTAGTGAGTGTCTGCTGTCATATTCTCTCCACACCTGGCCTATTGCATTTTGAGCCAGCTAATAAAATCCCCATTCAGGGCTCTCTTGGGAAGGTGTAGGAAGGAAACAGCTGGCTGTGACAGATAGTGCTTTGTGTGCTTCTGAAAGGTGCTAAGCATTACAGAGGTACAAGGCTTGTATGAAAAAAATCACAAATCGGGTGCAAAACTTTTGCTAAATGCAGATGGCAAAAAGAATTTTGCTTTTGGGTGTTGGAACGGTCCTTTCAATATATAAAATAAGTCAGTGGTGGGCCTCTTGGAAAACTGGCAGCAGGGCTCTGTGGCTATCACTGTCATAATACCAGGACCCTCATGCCAGTGCAGTAGTTGCAGACCTAAAGGTGTAGTATAGTGTATTTATGCATCAGATTCCTCCCGACCCTGACAAAAGTAGGGAATTCCTCTATTTGCCTCATTACCTGTCATTTTTGTCTGTTCTGGGATCAGCTGAGCAGACAAGTGTGTATGTGAGGGTGGTGAAGAGGTTCCTACTGACCTGCTGCAGGTGTAATTTAAATTACTTCAGTTGTCCTTGATTCAGACACTTGAATGGGCTTTGTTTTCTTCTGCTACTTGTGGTTTGTACTAGCTACAGAGAATGCACTTTCCATGCTTAACTCTTCTTCTGAAAAGGAACTTCTTGTTCAAGGCTGGAAGAATTGTCCAAAAGATCATAGTTATTTATTCCCAAATAAATTGTTGTGAATTAGTAGAAAAAAAGTCGGTAAGATTAATGGTCTTAATTACCCATTCTAATTAATAACCACAGGGAAGTTTTCCCTAGCTACTTGCACAAATTGTATTTTCAAAGTACAGAAGATCTCCCTGTAATGCTAATCGGTTATAAGTTTATGCATCTAGAGTTGCTCATCCTTGGACGTATAATGAGGTTGCATCTGTTTTGATGAAAAGTGGAGCAAGCACTTCCTTTTTTTAGTAGATCCACATAAAGCTGATGAATGGTGAGTGATTTGCTTATGAAAAATATCCTGAAGTATGACAACTGCCAAGCAAAACTTTCTCTTCTCTAGTCCTGTAGAAAAATTTGAGGAGCAATGAATACAGGCTTTTGTTTACGACAATGTATTAAAAAAGGAAGCTGCTGAATACAGAGAACAATTTTCTTCTGAAGATATACAGAGAAAGCTGAAAAATGCCAAATGGATTTTTCTGTAATAATGAGATGAGGAGAAAGCTAACAGCTACAGCATTGATGGTTTGCCCTATGCTTATTAAAATTTATAGAGGAGAAACTAATTGTTCACTTGTGGAAACTCAGTCAATGGGCCAAAGATATTTGCATGATTATGAATACTCTTGAGCATGTGGTGTTAGTATATGTTGCTTGCTTACTCTAAGTATCTTGCCTAGCTGATCATTTGCCAAAAGAAGGGATGCAACTGTTTTTGCTCTTGGTTATGCAGAGAGATTCTATGAGCACCTCACAAAAAAGCCATTTTATTAGTAGATACTACTTGCTGCTTGACTGAGTTAGAGCAGTATGAAAGCACAATGACATTAAAGAGTTCCAAGCTGAATTACAGCAAAACAGCTGATTTATATTGGATTTATGCAGCTTAGTTTAACTGATACTGTTAGGAGAGCTTGATGGGGGGGGAGGGGGATAGAAAAAGATTTCCCAGAAATGGTTAGAACTCTTCATCGCTCTGGGTTTGACACTGAAAAATCCTGCATGAATCTCTGGTATTAAAGGCACTGCAGTCTATAGCAGAGATGTGTCAGATGAGAAACAAGGATTGCTAAAGATGAAAGGGCATGACAGGAACTTGAGTCTTGCCTGTAGTGCCCCTCCTTGCCTTCATCCCTTGGAGCAGACTAGATTTGATTTCCCTGGTCCACAGTAGATCTGTGAGTTCAGGGAAGGCATTAAGTGATTTAAGAGTTGAGGCTTATCCCTTTCTGGGTAACATTTACTTCTTAATTCTGGGTTTTCTGCTAGAAGTCTTTTATCTTTTGGTTGCTCACAAACTATTTGGAACTATGAGGGAGGATATTGTTTTTATTTTCTCACTCTTTACTTTACATTTTGGGAAGAGGCTAGGGTGGGAGGCAGGTGCCTGGTTGGTTGCAGTGCCTTGTGTCACCAGGATGGTTTTTGGAGGGAGGGTGGGAGGCTCGTTCACCCCAATGAGCAGCAGGGCTGCCTGGAGGCAGATGGATGGTGTAGGGGGCAGAGCAAGAGGTGGCCAGAGGATGAAAGCAGAATAAGGCAAGGAGATTGCTTAAGGGAGCAGAAGCACAGTTGTGCTAACAGCCCAGCCTAAGAGGACGCAGCGTGCAGAAGTCAAGAATAAAATGATTTGCCAACCAGTCTATCACTGGCAGATCTGAGGTGTTAGAGCTAGTGTTTGCTGTGATAAAACATTGTGTTAGCGCTTGCTTTTAAGAAGAGGCATTCATACCTCAAAACTCTGGTTAACTGAGGATAGCAGCACAGAAGCATTTAAATTCTTTCAGACATAGAAAAGACACTTTTGTTGATTTTTTTCTTTTTTTTTTTTTAATTTATCTCTTGATGCATTTCTGATACTCAATTTTTGTTTCAGTTTAAGCAAATGGAGAGCACATGGATTCCTCCATAGTTCAGCAACACCTTCCAGGCCCTTTTCCAAAATTTTACAATGATGCACAGGACTTTAGGAGAGAAAAGGAGAGTGAGAAATGCCGTAAAAGTATCTTTTAAAAGCAAAGGTGAATCTTGTCTCTTGGTTCCTGTGGGAGCTCTGCTTGCTAACTTAGGATTATCTTGTTCCAGAGCAAAGGATCTCCACCACCTACTTTCACCCAGGGCTTGTAAACCCTTTATTTCATATATCTAATCATGCTGTGCAACCAGAAAAGGGATATGTCTTGTGTCGTCACTCAGCTGTCTGATGATACAGTAGTGTCTACCATTCAGATGTAAAATCTGGAAGAACAATGGTTATAATAGTGTTTGATCATAATTTGGTTATAAAATATGGTTCGTATGACTAAAACAAGTAGATCACAGCTCTGCTTTGCTTTTCAGACTGAGACTCAGCTGCTCTTAAATGTGCAGTGGCTTGCCATATGTGTCTGCATGTATTTTTTGTCTTGCTAAAAACTAGATCATTTATATAAGGCACAGCCCATCCCTCCTTCTGCCATCATAATGCAGATTTTCAAAGTCCCCTTAATATGCATTCCAGGAAGGTCATACACTGAGACTGTAGTTTCTCCAGTCACCAGTCTGCCCTCCTAATGACATGCTTTGGCTACGCCATAGGTGAATTCATGAAGAGGGCTTGTAATCAGAGCCATCTTTCTCTGGAGCCCTGAGTTAGGGAGGAGTCTGTGTCCTTCACTGGGAGAGGAAGGTGCCTGGGAGGAGTGTCTGGGCGTGGTGATGGCCTGGTGTCACTGCGCTGCCTGGACCCATTTAGAGCAGCCTCTGCTGCTTTGGAGGCTTCAGAGGCTCCAAGATCATGCTTCCAGTGTGCAAGAGCTATAGCTCAAATGGACATTTCTCCCAGCACACTCCAGACTGTACTTTTAGCCTTTTCTGTCCTACCACCTTCCTGCTACAGCATGACAGCCCTGAGTTAACATCTAAGAATGTATACTTGGGTGACTTCTTTTAAGAAGAAAATCAGCGTGCAGCTTCCCATCCTGCAAAATCATGTGCCACCTAACAGTCCTCAGGGGCATCTTCTTTCCCTAAAAGCACCCATTTTGCTTCTTGGTTCCCTTTCGCGTATGCTGAAAAGGGCATTTCTGTGCAGAGTTCTTATGCATAATTCAATTTCCAATTTTGATTTAGAAGCTGCCTGAAAATCTGAAGGCAAAAGAGTTTCTTTTGCTTTGCCCCACCTGTGAGGAGAATTTGAATTTCTTCTAGAAGAAACTGCATCCACTGGATTGGGGTCACTCCTACTTTATTATTCTCCCATCCGTGTCTGTGCAAAAGCACAAAGAGAACTGCATTAGGAGAAGCCTGTAATCCAAGTCCCATCACAGAAATCCTCAGCGAGTCAATCTCATTCTAGGCAGCTCCTGGTATTTGACCATTTATTTCCTTTATTCTTCCTCCTGAAATAACACATAATGGATGCACCTGTCCAGTCATGCAGAGAAAATGAGGGCACTGCATGTAAGTTAAGTAATGACTCTCTAGCCCTAAATGTTTCCCCCAGCACTTTGGTCCCCAGCATGTAGTGGTACATATTTTTTGTCTCTCCCTTTTGAAGCAAGACTCAATTTAATTCTCTCTGAAGTGTCAACTGCTGTGATTGCTTTATTACACAGTCTTATGCCACTCATAGCTTATCAGATTTTAAATTACCATATAAATCTACATAGTTAGACAATATAAGAAACATCATTTTAAATGTATCTAATCTCATTTTCAAAGTTAGATAAGAAACAATCAACATGTTAGAATGAAAGTGATACCCCTAAGCTAGAAAATGGGTACCTAACAAAATTATCTACACTAATCATCATTATCTATAATAATACTTGCAAAACAAAAAATACTGGTGTAATTAATTGTAACACCTAGGGGGTGAAAAGAACCAGACTGTCATGGTTTAATCCCAGCTGACAACTGAGCACCACACAGCTGCTTGCTCCCTCCCCTTGCCCCGCCCCCCCACCTACTGCAATGGGATGGGGGAGAGAAATGGAAGAGGAAAAAAAAAAGAAAACTTGTGGGCTGAGGTAAGAACAGTTTAATAATAGAAAAAAAAATAATAACAATAATAAAAGAATATACAGAGCAAAAAATAAAAGAATATACAGAACAAACGATGCCCATCCCATCCCTGAGCAGTGATCTCTGCCCCCTGGCCAACTCCCCCAGTTTATATACTAAGCATGACATCATATGGTATGGATTAGCCATTTGATCAGTCTGGGTCAGCTGTCCTGGCTGTGCTTCCTCCCAGCTTCTTGTGCACCTCCTCAATGGCAAAGCATGGGAAGCTGAAAAGTCCGTGACTAGTTTAAGAACTACGTAGCAACAACTAAAACATCCCTGTGTTATCAATATTATCCTCATACTAAATCCAAACCACAGCACTATACCAGCTATGAGGAAGAAAATTAACTCTATCCCAGCTGAAACCAGGACGCTATCTATCCCTTATTCTATACCACCTGCATCATGTCCAGGTCCTACACTTTCCAATATGTTCCAATTAATCACTACTGCTTTTCCTGTGTTTTGATATACACACACAGATACCATTCCCTTGGTCTATGGGCTATTCCTCTAAAATGTCTGTTGAGTTCATTTAGACCATAACTTTGGGCTCCATCTGTCATTACAGTCTTTCAGGGCAGGAGAGATGGCATGTGGTGTTGGATTGTTGCATGCTGAAGCCAGTTCTGGTTCTATCACCCTGCACTTTGCTCAGTTTCATCAAAGTTCATTCTTCATTAATCTGGGTGTACTGTAATACTGTTGATATGGTATATAGCAAACACAGAATTGATGACATACAGTATTGTATAGCAATTAACATCATACCATTCAGTTCATTGGCTATTTTCACCCAAAATCAAATCCCTTTGAGGTACACATTGGACTTCCTCGGCCTCCTGTGTCACCCCCTAAGTGCACCCAGGTCCTTGAGCAAAAGCAATCCCACGAATGGGTTTGCCTTTGCCTGAGGTGGCAGTAACTCAGACTGTCTTCCCCAGCATATTTTTTATGTGCACTACAGGAACTTTATCCCCCTCTACAGTACATAAGAGTTTTGATTGGACAGGGCCAGCTTGATTGGTGGATCCCCTCGTGTTGACTAACCAGGTGGCTTTTGCTAAATGTGTATCCTAATATTTGAATGTCCCACCACCCATTGCTCTCAGTGTAGTCTTTAACAGTCCATTGTATCATGCGATTTTCCTGGAGGCTGGTGCATGATAGAGGATGTGATATACCCACTCAATGCCATGCTCTTTGGCCCAGGTGTCTATGAAGTTGTTTTGGAAATGAGTCCCGTTGTCTGACTCAGTTCTTTCTGGGGTGCCATGTCGCCACAGGACTTGCTTTTCAAGGCCCAGGATAGTGTTCTGGGTGGTGGCATGGGGCACGGGATATGTTTCCAGCCATCCGGAGCTTGCTTCCACCATTGTAAGCACATGGTGCTTGCCTTGGCAGGTTTGTGGGAGTGTCATATAATCAATCTGCCAGGCCTCCCCATATTTATATTTCAGCCATCATCCTCCATACCAGAGCAGCTTTAACTGCTTAGCTTGTTTGATTGCAGCACATATTTCACATTCATAGATAACCTGTGCAATAGTGTCCATGGTCAAGTCTGCCCCTCAATCACAAGCCCATTTATATGTTGCATCTCTTCCTTGGCGGCCTGAGGTGTCATGGGCCCACCGAGCTAGAAATAATTCACCCTTATGTTGCCAGTCCAGATCCACCTGAGCCTCTTCAATCTTAGCAGCCGGATCCACCTGCTGATTGTTTTGATGTTGTTCAGTGGCCTGGCTCTTGGATACGTGAGCATCTACATGACACACTTTTACAACCAGGTTTTCTACCCAGGCAGCAATATCTTGCCACAATGCGGCAGCCCAGATGGGTTTGCCTCTGCGCTGCCAGTTGCTCTGCTTCCATTGCTGTAACCACCCCCACAGGGCATTTGCCACCACCCAGGAGTCAGTACAGAGAGAGAGAGCATTGGCCACTTTTCTCATTCAGCAATGTCTAAAGCCAGCTGGGTGGCTTTCACCTCTGCAGACTGACTCCATTCACCTTCTCCTTCAGCAGTTTCTGCAACCTGTTGTACAGGACTCCATACAGCAGCCTTCCACCTCTGATGCTTCCCCATGAGACGACAGGACCCATGAGCGAACAGGGCATATTGCTTCTCATTTTCTGGTAGTTTATTATGTGGTGGGGCCTCCTTAGCATGTATCACCTCCTCCTCTGGCGATATTCCAAAATCTTTGCCTTCTGGCAGTCGATGATCACTTCCAAGATTCCTGGGCAACTGGGGTTTCCTGTTTGAGCCTGTTATGTGATCAGCACGACCTACTTACTCCACGTAGCATCAGCTGCACGACGTGTAGAGGGGACCCTCCCTTTGAACATCGAGCCCAGCACTGGCAGTCGGGGTGCCAGGAGGAGCTGTGCTTTAGTACCTACCACTTCCAAAGCAGTTTCAACCCCTTCATATGCTGCCAATATTTCTTTTTCAGCTGGAGTGTAGTGGGCCTCAGATCCTCTGCATCCCTGACTCCACAACCCTAGGGGTTGACCTCAGGTCTCCCCTGGTGCTTTCTGCCAGAGGCTCCAGGTAGGGCCGTTCTCCCTGGCTGCAGTGTAGAGCACGTTTTTTACATCTTGTCCTGCCTGGACTGGCCTAAGGGCTACTGCATGGACTATCTCCTGTTTAATTTGTTCAAAGGCTTGTCGTTGCTCAGGGCCCCATTTGAAATTGTTCTTCTTCCGGGTGACTTGATAGAGAGGCTTACGATCAGACTGTAATTTGGAATATGCATTCTCTAAAAGCCCAAACACCTAAGAAAGCTTGTGTTTCCTTTTTGCTCGTTGGTGGAGACATGGCTGTTATTTTGTTGATTACCTCCATTGGGATCTGACAACATCCATCTTGCCATTTTATTCCCAAAAACTGGATCTCCTGTGCAGGTGTAATTAATTGTAACACCCGGGGGTGAAAAGAACCAGACAAAAAAAAAGTCTCAGATTACACATCGCTTGCTAATTCCACAACATGGTAATATGAGGGTTTGCTAATTATAGATGCTAATATTGCTTAAGTTTAGAGCAGAATAATTGTAGTGTACTGTATGTATTATAATGTAGTAGGCATGGCATAACCGCTGTGAATTTGAACTCCCTAAGTGGAGAAAACAAAAACGAAGCTAGCGACAGTGCTTGGCTGGAAATCTGTATACAATTACCTTGCGGTCAGCAAAAAGCCTGCTGCAAGTACAGACCCGGGAGTAATGCTTTATTAATATATGGGAACAAGATAGTTTGGAAGAAACTTTTGCCTGCCTTGGGAAGGGGAGCTTTGGCAGGAGTTGAAGTGGGAATACTGGGAAAACAAATCAGGAAGACTTGTTTTGAATTTTATTAGTTGTTTGAAAGCAAGCTCTCAAAAGTCCCATTACTGAGAAAGCGTTCATTCTGATTCCTTAAGCAAGAAAGGAAAACAGAGAGAAACAGGCCTGAGGCAAGAGTGGCCAAGATATCGTACAGTAAACATGACTTAGGCTGTGTAGACCTGGGTCTTAGAAGTTGAGTCTCTGAGGATTAGGAAGTACACCGACCAAAGACATGGTCACCCAGTGAAAGCTTGACCTCCTGTGATCTGGGCAACATGTTTCACAGGTGGAGCTTCTGTGGTGGCAGCTGCCCGATGGCACTGGCGCTCTGCTACCTTATGCGCTTGCTTGTAACTGCGGTGATCGGCAAGCATTTCTAGCTGCTTTTCTGTTAACTCCTGTTCTGAACACACAGTGAGGAGATTGCAGTGCTTCCTCAAGTGTTTTCATGCTTTTGCTCGGGTTGGTTCCGATTGTTAAATATGCAGTGTGTGTCCTGGACTGCAAGCCTTCCTTTTGTTAAAAGGACTGTTCGACTATGTGAATAAGAATTGAAATGAGTAATTGAAGCTTAAAATAACGTGACTTGGCCCAATACAGATGAAATGAAATATAAGTAGACTGGAAGAAATCGGATTTATGAGGAGAGCTGGTAGTGCTGCCCATCAACTGGATGGACAGCTTTGTGCTAGAAAAGCCTGTCTTCACCTGCATATGACTTCTGGCTTTAGGAGTTGCACTGAAGGTTTTGAAGACCTGCATCTGATTTAGAGTGATTAATTGTGTGGGTGTGTGTTTGCATTTAAAAGTTTTGGATGATATATGTTGTTCCTAAAAGGAAAAACACAAGATTTGTCTCTGGATAAGTTAAATACAAGCACCTTACTGAGAAGCTACAGAGCCCCTATGACAAGGGGAAGAAACCCTCTGGGTTTACTCAGGGGAAATATCCAAATTCCATGACTGATGCTCCAGAAAAGATCAGCTTGTGGTCAGATGGCTGCCTCTCGAGCCCCAGGAGCTAAAGCTGCAGGAGGCAGCACCTGGGTTGATTGTTCCCGGTTGACTGCTGCCCTCGCCGAGCTGGGCTGGGCAGTTGGCATGCGGAGGCTCAGGCCTTGGAGCAGGGGACCCCAGCATGTCTTTCAGTGGTCCCTGGGTGTTGGCAGGGAGAGAGCAGTTTCCCCGCACAGGAGGGGAGCTGGAAATGGGAATGCCAGGATCTCGGGGGATTGCTTCAGGCTCACATGACTAGAGAGGGTGTGTTGGGCAAAAGCAGCTTGTTCTTCCCCTCTTCTCCCACTTCTGCCTCCTATAGCTGCATCACTGTGCCACACCGTGCCCCCGCCATGCCACATGGGGCATGAAATGCCACTGCCCACACAGTGGGGAGGGAGGGAAGGGGATAGCCGGTCATGCCTGAGAGAAGCCGGCAGCCCTCGCCTCTCTGCTTTCCTCCGCTGGCACCTGCAAAGCCCATGGGCAAACCTTGCTCCTTGCCCTGCCAGCTGCTGTCAGGGAGGGCAGGAGAGATCTCTGCTGCCATCCCCGCTGGCCAAAGCCTGTGCGCAGCTGGGGGTGTCAGCAGGCTTTGATGTGGTGAGGTCTCTGCTTGAGCAAATGCCATTACCAAACAATTCTGAAAGAGTACTTGTAAGGGTGGCATGGTCAAGCCTCCAAAGATAATTAGGAAAAAAACAATCTTTTTCTGATTGTTGCAGTGTGAGCCAAAGTCCCCAGTGGCTCTAAACTCATGTGGCTCTACTGCTTTATTGGAGCTGTGTCAGTTTATCTGGTCAGATGAACTCATTCAAATGTAGGTAGTGTCGAAGATTCAAATCACTAGGCTTGTAAACAATTGGAAAACACAGGCACTTACAGTGGGGAACACTTAAAAACTACTTTTAATTGTAAGAACTGGGAACCTATGCTTTACATTTTGGCCGTTTGTTTTGTTTGTGGTTTCCCAGCACTTCCAAGTCAAGTCTC